>NC_142067.1:38791219-39137469 GCF_059756535.1 Pantherophis guttatus | reverse complement strand
GTTTTCTCTCTATAATAATGAAACTCAATACCTGCAAATGTAAAACTGACTCAGCTATTTCTGAATGGCAATTAAGTCTTCAGGCTCTAAGGCCTTCCCAGAAATACCCACCCACATTTGAAAATAAGAAGTAGAACAAATTAATTGAACTTTTGATCTGATCCAGCAAAGCCATTCATTTTAAATAAAAAGAAATGCGGTCTCAAATTTTAAGACTGACTTTTGAAGATAAGCATAATACAATGTGATAGGTATAATCATACAGCACAATAATAGCTTAAAATCTTGCTCCATATCACAAGAGAAACTGGGCAATGATAATTCAGAAGCCCTCCATTAATGCTTTTAGAACTAGAGCAAGTAGGTTTTTAAGAAGATAGCAAATGTGCCCCAGTCACCTGGATTCAATCTCACTTTATCCATTGGCAGTTTCTCTTTTAATAGAATTAAAGTTTGTTAATATAATACTATATGCTCATCAGTGTGTTAGCCAAACTGTGAATTGCCCGAGCCAAAAACTGAATTTGTTTTTTCCTGGTGCAAAGTAGCCAATTATCACCCAAGGCAGGAAATTTCAGCCTGTTTATTCTTACAATGCAAAGAGGTGTATGACTAAATCACAAATTGAGAGCTCCTAATACACAAATTGGCATAGCATTTATACACTTTTGGAAAACAAAGGGACATGATCATTAGCAATAAACAACAATGTGTTCACACCCTGGTAGAGATTGGCCCACCTAGAAAGCAGGTTCATTAGCAAAATATTACAGTTCTCACCCTTCTGTCCTTAACTGATAAGACTTATAATTAAGTATGCAAAACTTTGTAGCTAACAGGAAAAGGAAGTTAACTCTGAATCAACTGCTAGCCTGGTTCGAGTTCCCTTTAGGTAGCCTTCCAGGAATTTTAGGGCAAAGATGTAAGACTCAAGAATGAGAAGTCACAGAAGGAAAACATCCCTTTGGAGGAAAAGAGCAAGACTCCCCCCACAACAAAACAGAGTTTCTCCAGCTACAACTAGCTATCCCAGTCCTACAAATGTAACACATCACAGTGTGTCCAAGATATCTATAGGAACTACTTCCTTACGTGGATTTTCCACTTAGGGAGTAAAACAAGAAAAGCATTAATTTTTTTAAAATTTTTTAATGAATATTTTTTATTATAGTTCAAAAAAACAAAAAAAAAACAAAGACAAATGTATAAGTTTTTTCTATCACAGTGTAACATCACCAAAATATCCATGTATATATACTCCTTAGTCTCCGGAGAGGGGCGGCATATAAATTAAATAAATAAATAAATAAATAAATAAATAAATAAATAATAATAATAATAATAATAATAATAATAATAATAATAATAATAATAATAAAATAAAATAAATAAATACACCAATAATCAGAAAGTAAAAATAGAAAATATTTACAGATTCTTATATACAATTTACATTTCCAATACTTATTGATTACCATAATTATAGCATCATCTATAATTATAATCTAACATTATCCTTTGTCTCTCTCCCATCGTTTCTGGATCCAATCATACCACATGTTCCAATTACTATAAAAATCTGAGTCTCTTTTACCCTTGATCAGCTTTGTAAGTCTGTCGGACTCCGCACATTCCATGATTTTATAAATTATTTTTGAGTCCGTTGGTAAGTCCTCATTCTTCCATTCTTGTGCGAATGCCAGTCTCCCTGCAGTGATTATGTGCAGAATCAGATACCATTTAGTCAATCCAATATTTACGGGTCTAACCCCCAACAAAAAGGTTTCCGGTTTCAGTTCCACTCTACAGTGTGTAATTTCAAGCAGCTAAAACATTAATTTGAATGGCTGAGCTGACCCCTTTTCTGTGCATAGAATAGCATATAGCTTTTGGTATGCGGTGGCTCAGTGGCTAAGACACTGAGCTTGTTGATCGAAAAGTCGGCAGTCTAGCGGTTTGAATCCCTAGTGCTCCGTAACGGGGTGAGCTTCCATTACTTGTCCCAGCTTCTGCCAACCTAACAGTTCGAAAGCAGTAAAAAATGCAAGTAGAAAAATAGGGACCACCTTTGGTGGGAAGTAACAGCATTCTGTGCGCCTTTGCCATTTAGTCATGCTGGCCACATGACAATAGAAACATCTTCGGACAGCGCTGACTCTTCAGCTTTGAAACAGAAATGAACACTGCGTCCTAGAGTCAGGAACGACTAGCACATATGTGCGAGGGGAACCTTTACCTTTTACCTTGCTGTGTGGGCTCATTCAGAAACTCTGTGTGTGGAGACATATTAAAGTGATCCTTGTAGGGTATTTGGGAGGTAGCCAGAATACTTTGACTTCACAAAGCTATTTAGAGATTTGCTAAATGCGGCTTATTTATGCAGAGGCTATATTTTAATGGGTTTTAGCACTCTGACTGATATTTTAAAATACTCTTTTATATATTTTGACTTTTTGCTGAAGTGATTTTAAGTAAATCTTCCCAACAGCAACATAGAGAATGAAAAATAAGTTAAATAATTTTAAATTAATCCTGTTTATGTCACAGTCTTTTTTAAAAAATGGAAGAACTGATGATATGGTATGAATCATTTTGATGAACACTTGAAAGCCAGGCAGGAGTTTAAACTATGTATTGAAAGGTGGCAGGGAGATTTATTAGATATAGGTAAATGTTATACTACTAGTTAAATATTGCCTTAGAAGGTGGTATAAAACATACCATAAATGTGTCCACACAAAAACACAATAAATAGTAATCATGACACAGTAATAGAAAATCATTTTATCAAGTTCCTCTTATGCATAATTTTGTGTGTATGTATGTAAATAGAAAATTGTAACTTTTTCCTTTATAAAGAAAATGTATCATTCTAATTATTTTCATTATTATTCCTCTCTAACACTATATATTTATTTAAATAACATTAACTTTGGTAAATGGTCGGATGGACTCAGTCCTGTTATTTGTGCTTTGTTTTCACAGTATGCTAGGCTTTATACCAGTTAATCATTTCGTAGCTTAGTTCATATGTGTCAAATTCATTTACATTTGTTTTCCTGTCTGAAAATATAAATATTTACAGACAGGAAAATGTAAATATAAAGATAACTTTTTCCATTTTCTCTAATAGAAAAAGAATTCGCTTGTTTTCCACATATAATATGTGAGCATTTTGACTAAAATAAACAAAGGAAATGATGGCTGGTAGCTGAATTTAGCTGGAGGGAAAATATATATGAACACTTTCATAGCAATACATTATTAATGTATTTATTGCAATAATATATTCTGGAGTTCAAGATGATAAGTGTAACAGTCCTTTTCCAAACGTATCCTTACAAGAAGACAATGAAGTAGGCTGTCCAGAAAAATGCTGAGGGAGCCAAAATTATCAAATTATTTTATGCATTTATTTTTCAAAATGTCTGCAAACCCCACATCGGCATCAGGAAAGGCATCTGGCCTGTAAATGCTCAGCTCCATTCAGTTGCCCTGACTCCACCTCATTGCAAGGGATTACAGATAGTCTTCTACTTACAATAGTTCATTTGCTGACTGTTCAAAGTTACGATGGCACTGAAAGAAGTGACTTAGGACCGTTTTTCACAGTTACAACCATTCCAGCAACCCCATGATCATATGATCAAAATTCAGATGCTTGTCAACTGATTCATACTTATATCTCTTCCAGTGTCCTGGGGTCATGTGATCACCTTTTGCTACCTTCTGACAAGCAAAGTCAATGGAAAAGCCAGATTCACTTAACAACCAGCTTACTAACTTATCAACTTTAGTGATTCGTTTAACAACTATGGCCAGAAATATAATAAAATGTAACAAATGTCTCACTTAAAAACAAAACTTTTGGGCTTAATTGTAGTCGTAAGCTGATGACTATCTTTACAGCGCTATTAAAAGAATTTTTTTTCAAAATGTTTATGCTTCTGTGAAAAATCCCCATGTACACTATTCAGTTTTTATTTATTTTGAAATAACTGCTATTATCTGTCTACTCAGTTCCTGATTATATTTTTTACTAAGGGTGACGACCCAGATGAATCTTCCTTCTCTTCTCAAATGAACCTTCTGTGCTGGAGTACTGTCCATTAGTAGGCGGAAGAGAAGATGTTATCACTTGGGGATACTTGACATAGAAAGCATATTTTAAGTTATGCTTACTATTATTCAATGCTTCATTTAAAAAAAAAGTGAAGCATAAGGAGTAAAATCATCAGGTACTTCTAAATAAAAATCAGAAATACATTATCAGACCGCAAAAGACGAGATACTAATCAATATATTGTTGAGTGAAAGAGCTCTATTTTATGTAAATTATTTCCAAATTGATAGACATTTCTTCGTTTTTTAAAAGAAGAAAAATGATACTGGCTGTATGACAGATGCTCAGCCTCTAGCTACTGTACCTCCTGTGGCTTTCATGATACTGTTCTGATTGAATATGAGCACAACAGTGCATTCTTTCCTTGAGACAACCTGATAAATGCACTTTGTGTGAAGGGGCATTTGCTTGGTCTCATAAACAAAGCTTTTTTCCTTGCCTCCAGATGTCTAGAGAAACAACAGCATCTTGCAGTTTCCATGAAATCCACTGTATCTTTAGATGCAATCAGACAGTCCTCATTGCTGACACAAAGATGTTTCAGACATAAGGCTAAATACTCCATTGCCATATAATGTTCACAGATGACAGAAACCTCTCTCCTATCCTTCTCCAAATTCACAGTAATCTCAATAATAGGAACACACAGAACAACTTTTCCCATTAAAATGGTTAGTTGGCAGATCGTTATAACACCATAGCTTTGTCTCTATTAGCCTGGCAGCCACTCATCCTTCAGATCTCACCCAGACTATCAGTTCACATGATGTGAAAAATAAACCAAGATTTCCTCAGATGCTGAAAATGTTTTGCTACCTGAGGTTAAATAACAGAACATTTTTCCAAGCCAAGATACTACAGCCTTTTGGCCTGAAAATACATATGCCTAAAAGTATAGATATGAAAAGAAATAGGCATAAAATGCAATAAGATAACCTCACAATACTATTAATATAATGCAAATAATAATGACAATCACAAAGATTATCACAAATCTTTAATTGTAGGTGAAGCAAACAGAACAAATAAAGGCAACAAATCAGCCACCTTGGGAAAGTACATCACAGTCCTAATTCGATAGAAAAAAGCAACAAGTAAACACTGTGTTCTCTGCCTGGGAATTTCTTTTAAATGAAGTAGATGAATGTCATCCAAGATCTATTTAAAGCAAGCAACAGAGAAGCATGTGGCTTAGGGAATCCAAGGAACCATCTCACAGGGGCATATGCGCAGCTATAGAGCAATAAACTTATAGTCTCCATCAGACTGCCAAAGGTTCTGTATCCAACTTGGCCAAGGTAAAGACCTAGCAAAACTAGAGTTATAATTGAGGAAAGATTGAATGATGGAACCTGTCCAGTTGAGAAAAAAATAAAATAAATTAATTGACTGTGGGGTCACTTGGACAATAATTATGCAATTGGCTAACAGTTTCCAAGACTCCTCAAACCTGCTGTTGACAGTAATTGTGCTTGCATTCACAAGCCTTCTTTTCTAACTGTTCAATCCAATCTAACTGTAAACTAACTTCAAATTATTTTAATTCCTATATTGATGCTACTTCTAACCATTGTTTGGTCTGGCTCTCCTACTATCAATGATTTCTTCCCTCATTCTTCTATTTTATTTTATAATTAGTTTTACTGAATAATTCTGGAGAGGTCACCTGAACCTGTGTAGCTGTTTGGTCTGACATTTTCTAATTTAAATGATATTTAATATATGAAAAGATTGTAAAGCTGACTCCTTTGAATGTGATGAAATAAATAATCAGAGCAAGGCTCTTACAACTGGAAAAGAAATAATGCTTCCAGAAATTACACAACATGGCCATTTCTTAGCACGTGACTAGAACTGAAAAATGAATTTGCCACAGAAATGGGAAATTGTTTTGGGGGGAAAGAGTAAATTTGGCTGACAGAAACATAATCTAGTCAAATATCTAATGCAAATCATGTGGAAGATAAGATGATGAATATAATCTTTTACATGTTTTTTTCCTTTTGAATATTTTGTTAATTCAATAGACTATACTGATTTGGCCTCTATTGAGAAGGCCTGAATGAGGCTTCCATTCTGGTAGCCTTCTAAAAGCTTACAAGTAGTCCTCAATTTATGACTGATTGCTTAGTGGGTTTTTTTTTTCAAAGTTACGACCTACATGAAACAAAAGCCTTATGAGTCAGATCTGAAGTTCTGACAGTGATCCCTTCTGTGATCATGTCATTTCATTTTGGTTGCTCAGCAACACAGCCACATTTACAGCCATTTGCAGCATCGTGTGGTCATGTGGCCACATTTTATGACAGTTTTGCCAAAAACCAGCACTTACAATGGGTTCAGACCTACTACCACTGTGTTTGCTTAACAACTGGGTTTCACACTTATGATCACTTCATTTGCTTAATGACCACCATAAAAACCATTGTAAAGGTGGATTGGTTCCATGACCAACACCTTTTATGTATATTATGATTTGTGACTATAATGGGCAAGCTCCATTACAGTTGTAACTTGAGGACTCCCTGTACTGGACAAGGTGGAACAGGAATAGAGGATAGATGTTAGTTAGCAAAATATATGTAGATGTATGTGTCAAAACCATTGCAACTCCAGCTGTTAGTTAATCCTGTTACTTGCTAATAAAAAGAGAAGTCATAGACATAATAGCTGAGATATATAGCAGATCCAGAAGTATTGGCAAGGAAAAAGATGGCCATCTTACCGTTTCTTATCAACAGCACCAGCCTATACTAAATTTACAGTGGACCTTCAAGAGCCTGAACGCTCCAGGATTTGTTTCAACTTATTACTGTTTTTAAGTTCCATGATGATAATAATGTTGCAACATCCTACAATATTATTTTTAATGTTATTTTTTTTAAAAAAACATCTGCTTATTCCAGGTCAAGGACTCAGTTGGTGAATGCCAAACCCACTTAACTATATGGCTGACTATGTGACCAACTGTAATAATTCCAAGGTAATGAAATGAGCCTACTTCACAGGACTCTGATATGAGTTTTTGATAAAATGAATATGAAATAATTTGAAGGTTTAGGAAATCTGTCATATATGTACTAAGGTGTTCAATTATCTTCCTAAAGACGTATGCCATATATTCATACCAGGTGATTTCAGAGAGACTTACATTTTTAGATATAAAGACTTACATTTTTAGGTAAATGTTTCCCCTGGCCAGTAGTCCCTGCCCAGTAGTGCCTCTCGGGGAGGTACTCAACTCTGTTTATTAGCAGACGGAACCAGCATTGTCTGAAGATACTTTCATGGTCATATATACCGAGGTGCAAATAATGCTCTTACTTTCCCATCAAAGTAGTACCTATTTAGTATCTTGTCCTGAAGGAAATGCAACTTTTAATAGGCAACATTTTTATTTGTGTGTGTGTGTGTGGGGGGATATATTATCTGAACAAAGAGGAATTTTTCACATATAATTTTTTTTAAATCACAGTTTATTGTTATTTGTAAAAATATACAAGGAAGTTCTGATTTGGAACAACGGTCACTATGCTAAAATGTCTCTAAAGCTAAGAAGTATTAGAAATTGCTATTGAAAGGACTATACCAGTGCTCCTGACTTTGTATGAATATTCTTATATAATGAAGAAGTTCTATTAAAGAACTGGCTACCAGTTTGATTTATTTAAAACTTTGTATTAATTCCATGATTATCCAGAAAAACATTTTTCTCTTTTACATTGTGTTGAAATGGATTTGGGCCTATATTTTCACCATTAATTAGTAGAATAGTATGATTAAATAATATGATTTATTTTTACTATGTTGTTATGTAAAAATGAAATCAAGGGATATTTTCTATTCTTGCTTCTTCCCAGCCCAAAAATAATTGAAGAAATCAACTGAGCACAATGACAACTTAAGTACAACAAAATAAGGAAGCCTGAGAGACTTTGACAGTTTTCATTAACAGTGTTGTGTGAGGGAAAATGCTACTTTGCCACATTTGGCAGAAAGCTAAGACAGCAACACAAGAAACATAATTACTCTGGGCCTGGAGCCAAGTCATTCTATGGTCAAATTATCATGCAAAGCACATTAAAGGTCTGACAGAAATTAGAGAATCTCTATATATCTCATTTTAAAAATGCCATGCTTTTGATGTAAAACTTGCCTTAGTGATCCCAAGTAGCAAGTTTTAGCTTCTCAAACATTTTTATATAAAGTTTAAAAGGAATCATTGAACAACAAAATTATTTTTACTTTGACAAAGAGCATTTTTTTTAAATGAATGAATTTAAAGTTGGCATTATGTTATGCTTTGGTCAGCGGTGTGTTCTTTTTTTAAAAAAAGCTTTTAATAGATTTTTAGAAAATTGAAGATGAAAAACACAAAGAAAAAAACAACTATATAATTAAAACATTATAGAAAGACTATGCCAACAGAATGCTTTCCATCCTGTTCTGTGATTTGGGGTATATTTTTAAATTTCTAGGCAATTTAGCAGATTCAGAAATCTTTGGATTCCTTTAAACTGCACCTTCATTTGAAAAACCCACAAAGAAATATTCTTTAAAGCTGATTGCCCAAAACTGACGTCAACTGCTTTTCTTTCTCTATCCTCCAATTCTGACTGAAGGGTTTGAAGAACTTTTGAAAAACATTATAGCTGGATTATCACTGTCCTGCATTGGACTTTATAACTATCTTAATCCTTTTAACTGTGCAATAGTGGTGAATGCCTGTAGCTTGGATGTAGGATGAGGGTGAAGTTTCGTCCTCTGAGCTTGTGGGTTTGGTTTCTGAATGTTTCATTACCAGGCTAGGTAACATCTTCAGTGGAGTTTAGAGAATCCCCTAAACATCCCCTAAACTCCGCTGAAGACGTTACTTAGCCTGGTAACAAAACATTCGGAAACCAACCCACAAGCTCTGAGAACGAACTTTCACCTTCATTCTTTTAATTGTTTCTGAACCCTAACATGAACAGGAGAGAAGACTTAAATAAAACATAAAATGGCAGTGAAAGATATGATATATTTTTATTAGATTTAACAATCATTACTAGCTTATAATGTTATTCTTTTTTTTTTAGCTTGCTATCTTTCCTTTATTGGGGTGGAGGGATTCTGAACTCTTTGTAAGAATTTTGGGATCTGTGGATAGGTTGCAAGGAGAGGGAGGAAGAATTCATCAGTCAATGGCAAACGTCATCAATATTTACATCACTTTTTATGCAGTCAATTTTATTTTTTATCTTTAACACATTTTCTGTCATTTGTTCTCTAATATCAAATATAAAAGCTACAATATATCTAAATGGGAGGGCTCAAAAATATGTGCATCTCAATGTTCCATACAGCCTTGCCAGTTTTGCTTGCCACACCTGCAATATCAATGAATAAAGTCAATGAAATGTGTGTACAAATATTGGGATAACATACCAAATAACCAATTGATAGGAATTTGTGGATCTTTTAATATGAATAAAAATAACTCTTAGCATCCATTAGTCATGTACTCAGAGCTGCTCAAAATAATAGTCCAACAATTTCTTTTCTTCTTCTTCTTCTTCTTCTTCTTCTTCTTCTTGTGCCATGTCCATCATCAGACATTGGCGATCTTGTTGGCAATACTATTTTTGTCAACAGTCGTATGAAAAAGTGCTGCTGAGTTTTGTCCAAACCAGTCCCTTAGGTTTTGAAGCCATGATGTTCTTCTGGCTGGGCCTCATTTGCCTTCAATTTTTCCCTGGAGGATTAAGTGAAGGATGCTGTATTTTTCTGGGTGTCGCATCATATGTCCAAAATACTCTAACTTTCACTTTTTAATGGCTTTGATTATTTCCCTTTGCTTTCCCAGGCGGCTTATCACCTCCTCATTTGTGATTTTGTTAACCCAGCTTATATGTAACAACTGTCTGTAAACCCACATTTCAAATACTTATAGTTTCTTCAAATGGTTTTCTGTCAGAGACCAACTCTCTACTCCGTTGAGCAGGATAGAAAAGATGTAACATCTGACAAGCCTGATTTTCAGTCTTAGGCTTATGTCGTGACTGCAGAAGTCCTTTTTCATTTTGAAGAATGCTGTTTGAGCTTTCTCTATCCTTGTTTTTACTTCACTGATCATGTCCCAGCTTTCATGTAAATTAAAACCGAGATACATGATCCTTTCAACTTTTTCTAATAGTATGCCTTCCAAATTTATCAGTGGTAAATTAATGGGTTGTTTGCTGATGACCATGATCTTGGTTTTTGAGGTGTTAAGCTTCAAGCCATATTTTTCAGATATTTCTGAGACTCTGTTGATAAGGAGCTGAAGGTCTTCATGCTTACTGGCAAGCAGAACTGTATCATCAGCATATCTTAAATTGTTGATCTGAACACCATTTACAATTTCTATAGGATCACAATTTTTAAGAAAAAAACAAGTCCAGATATAATTCAATATAATGCAAGCAAATTGTTTTCCTGAAAGGTGTCCGTGGTTGCACTCTACACTCTATTTTTGAGTATAGTGTGATTGTATTACTTGTGAGTAAATAAGTACCCTCTATTGCTGGGGTGTAAAATTGGCAGCCTGTGGGCCAGATGTGTCATCCTCAGGCTCCACCCAGCCCAGCTCTGCGAATGGGAAAAACGCCATGAAACATCATGTGATGGCAACGTGATGTGGCAACTTTGACACACGTGCCCTATTGACTTTATATGAGTAGCATTTGTGTAAATTTAAAAAGTCTATTCAACCAACTTTGAATAATATTTACCTGGCTTGATTAATTTAATATTTTAAAGTATGGAAAAAACAAAATAAAACCCTGTTTCTAGAACATTTTTCATTGGCCCTGTAAACATGAAAAAAACCAGTACCCATACACCATTTTACCATACTTTGTCAGGCTTAAGAAAGATCTCGCTCTTGTGATCTGGCGAGATCTGGCCATGAATGGTGTGAATGAGTTTTTAATGTTTTTAATGTTTTTAATTTTTCAATGTTTTTTAAATTATTTTTTTAAATGTATTGTGAGCCGCCCTGAGTCTTCAGAGAGGAGCGCCATATAAATTTAATTAATTAAATTTAATTAAATTAAATTATTCCTGGCTCTAAGCAAAAACCCTATAAATGCTTCATGACCAAAAATAAAGAAATATTAATGATTCCAACCCAAGCAGGATGATTCTGACAAAAGGCAGCAAGACTCAGTCCATGCAATTACCTTAGGCAGACCTAATCAGCAGAAAAGCAACAAAATAACTAGCTGAAACTGTGGATGTTTCATAGCCAATTAAGGACCCATGCATAACCCCATCAATGTTCCACCACTTGTTAGCAGGAAACAATGGCTATTTTCAGCATCGCTGACTGTTTAAAAAAAAGCATGGCTTTCTGGAACAATAATATGGCTCCATTATATACACGGAAATTAATCCAGTTTTCTTCCTATGGTCTCAAATTCTTAATAGGAAATCAGAGCCCTAGAATTTCTTTTCTTACTTCCAGTTCAAAATTCCTATAAAAGACCTTATTTTCTACTGTCCATTCTGTAACCTGGACCCAACTACCAGTGCTTTAATTAAAGTGTATAACCTCCTTTCCCAGAGTTGCACTCCATTTTTACCATCCATAAAATTAAATGAAATACTAGTGGTAATATATCACTGGAAGGCAAAGATGAAGCTTTTATTTATATAAAGGAATAGACATGATGAGGTGAGAAAAGAAACTGTATAGTATGTAAAAAAAAAAACTTTACACGTGTGTTAAAAACCTGGAACATGGGTTTAGGGATTCAGTTGAGACCATCTGGGTAAGAATAAAAGACAGGAAAATAAATGGTGATTATATATTGGGTGCATGTTATAAACAACTGAGTAAGACTAAAATCTAGATAAGGTGATCCTGGACCAGATTATAGCACTTTAAGGGAAGAGAGACCCATTCAAAGTCCTAGATCTTTGGGTAAAATTAAAAGTCATGTATAGGGGATAGGAGATCATATTACACAGCAGTACATAACATTGCATAAATTTATGGGTGCTCAAATTAAGAAAAATCATTGACAAACCAGAGCATAACCACAGGAGTACAACCAAGATGATAAGGAGCCAGGAATAAAGCCCTTATTAGGAATGACTGCTAGTTATGGATATATGATGGAGAAGAAAAGGTATGATATGTGAGTACCTGTTATATAGAACAGAAGAAAACTTCTTCAGGGTTGTTCCTGGGTTGAAATTAAAAAGTTGCAGATCTAATTGGACATCAGGGGGAAAAAAAACCCATTGATAATGGTATCAGCTGTCCAACAATGGAAGAGTTTCCATGGAGATGTTTAAGCAGACCTTGAATGGCCTTCTGTGATGGGTACTATACTAATGGATTCTTGAACCAGAGAGTGGTTAATAGATTAATTTCAAGGTCCTTTCTAATCCTGACATGCAATTACTCTGTGATAGTTATTAATCTGGGATAGTTATTAATCTGACACTCATTCAGAGTTATTTCTTAACGAGATGAAGCAATAAACCAAGACAAATGTGACAGTTATTTTATCACACACTATTTTTCCTATTTAGCTGACTACTATTTTACCAGTGAATTGACTATCTTGTGGAAACTGATGAGTTCAATATTGCTGATACATAAATATGCACATAATTAGGCACAATGGATATCCTTAGTTCCACAGAACTACTAGAGTCATCCACTAATATCAGATATTATCTTAATAGCAATGCTAAAAAGTCAAGGTGATGGTCCATCTTGCAAGGATAAAGTGTCTTGATTACTATTGATCTCAGTCCCTAGGATTAGCACTAGTTAGAAATTGGAAAATGTTTTTTCATGATGGGCTTTACAATTTCCCATCAGTTTTGCAATTATCCAACCAATGATACTGTATTCTTAAAATGATAAAGCAAAACGGATTAAAAGGCAGGGTAATGGTTGAGCCAATAAATGATATGTCTTCTACTCCTTTTGGCTGATTTTCTTATGAAGCTGTAATATTTTCATTCACTGTTTATAGCACTGTAATTAATGGCTGATCTTTCATAAGTATCAGTCTATTTAACACAAAAAAATTATGTACTTGCTGTGTTATTTCCCTGTTGTCCTGCACTGTTACCCTGACTAGAAAATCATGATGCAACCAGAAATAAGTACAATCATTAATTAATGCAAATTTTAATTATTTTACCCTGGTAATCTGAGATGAAACATTTTGGGTGGAAAGGCAACATTTGTTTTTCTAATCCTTTTTATTAATTTTTCAATATTTGTTTGGAGCTTAGTGGAATGTACTTCTAATTAGAAATGCATAAGATTTCATTGTTAATTATGATTGTTCCTCAGTAAAATGACATTTAAAGCCATTATGTTTGTTTTCATATGACAAAGCTTTTGACTGTAGACTGAAGGATGATGTTTAGTACAAATTCTGTCTGAAGGTAACCTTATTCATTCACTACTTCCTGCAGTATAAATTTAAGAACATTCACTGCAATTGTAGATATTCTAATCTAGTTTTTAAATATTTTGTGTTTTAATTATTCCTCTTTCTTTGGAGAAGAATAAAGTAAATAAAATGAGCTACTGAAGAAAAACATTTCACACCTTGAAATTTGGTTGGAAGTTCAATATAAGTTTAACTAAGTTTTTTAAAATGGATAGTGCTCAGGTTTTTTAAAATTATCATCTAGAATGAATAAATTAAAAGGTGCATTTAGAATACAACGCCCCTCTTTTTACAACGATGTTATGAAGGAAAAATTCTTTGAAAGATGAAAATTCTTTTGAACACATTATGGTTCCATTCCCCCTCCCCATTTTTAATCACAGGTTGATCAAGAACTGTTTGCAGATGTCCTGTTTGCAGTGTACAATCTTCCTGTACTTTCCAAATTTACATTAAATCCCATGGGAAGATCTCTGAAAGAAACTTCCCCAGTTGATGTTTATTAGTTTAAAACATACAGTATGTCAAACATTAAATCCCAATAACCAAAAATACCTCTATCATTGCTAAGTAAGCTAAAACAGCGGTCCCCAACCCCTAGTCCATGGGATCGGAACCGGGCCACGGCATGTCAGAAACCAGGCTGCAATAAGCGAAGCGCCATCTGTGGGATGCAGGCAGCACACAAAACCACACTCCCTCTGATCCATGGAAAAACCTCTCTCCACAGAACCGGTCCCTAGTGCCCAAAAGTTGGGACCGGAGGTGAAATGCTCCCGGTTCGGACCGGATCGCCCGATCCGGTAGCAATGGCAGCGGGTAGTTTGGAGAACCGGTAGCAAAATCCCTCCCCACCCCCATGGGACATTTTTTCTACAATCTCTTCAGCTGGAAAAATGATTTTAAAAGTAGAAACAAAGCCTCTGCTGATCAGGCAAGTCAGCTGGGATCGTCAGAGGCTTTAAAAAAAATAAAGAAAAGCCTCTGCTGATCAGGCAAGTCAGCTAGGATCGTCAGAGGCTTTTAAAAGCATTTTTTACAACCTCTTCAACCGAAGAGTTTGTAGAAAAAATGGTTTTAAAAGTAAAAAAAAAAAAAAGTTGGCCATGCCCACTCAGTCATATTACCCCCTCACCAAGCCACAGCCACAGAACCGGTAGTAACAAATTTTACATTTCACCAGTGGTTGGGGGCCACTGGGCTAAAAAAACCCCAGTATCATGGAAAATTAGAAGGAAAATATGAAGGACCTAGAGAAGAAGGCAATAAACCAAAGTCCCCTTTTGTAGGGACGAAAACTTTAAGAAATGCCAAGACAGGTTCATTACAGCATTAGCTGGAATTGCTGAGAGATGAGCCATGTGAATTTAGTAGCATTCTCTCTGCACTTATCAGGAAGATTCCACTCCCTACACCAAAAACCTGTAAAAATGGGAAAACCTTTCAAAATTGTATATTTTGCTATTTCCAATGGCAAGCCATCAGCACAAGATACCTATACATTTAGAGATGTTAAAAGTGTGCTGCCATTACATAAATTAGATCAAGTAATGTTCTGTTTATTGTAGTCAGATATTTCAGGTAGCAGGAAGTTAAATAAGAAAGTACTAACCCAAGTAAAATGTGGCATAGATAAACACCTACTCATACCACTAGAACTTTAAAAACTATATTATCTTTATATTATCAGATGTAGAAAGAATGAAATAGACCATGAATATGTATTGTGTTGTTTTCAAATGCTGCATTTAAAAGTATTTTTCTTCTACAAGTCCTTTTCTTTCTTTCTTGTTCCATAAATGCTTCCTTGTATTATTTTTCTCAATGTGGACTCCTTTATGCTAACAGCATGTATGCTTTTTATTTTTACATTGTTTTCTCCCACCCTTATTTTCATTTCTTTGCCCCTCTATGCCTATAGAGTTGTATGTTTCTAGTTGCTTTTATTTTGCAGAGGAGTCTTAAAAATTATTTTGGAGATAGTTGTTTTACAGCAGTGTTTTCCAAACTTGTAAACCTTAAGATGTGTGTGGAATTCAAATTTTCAGAATTTGCTGTTTAGAAAATTCTGTGGGTTAAAGTCTACATACCTGAAAGTTGCTACTCTTGAGGAATACTGTTTTCCAAGCTTTTATCATTGTTCATTTTTTAAAAAAAAATGTTTCTTATAGTTTATTGGTACCTTCTATTCTATTTAGTAATTTCATACTTATGAAACACACACACACACACACACACACACACACACACACAGAGAGAGAGAGAGAGAGAGAGAGAGAGACAGAGAGAGAGAGAGAGAGAGAGAGAGAGAGAGAGAGATGTCCCAGCAATAGTTTGCTATCCTAAAGATCATTCAGTTGAATAATTTCTGCATTCTTCCCTCAGTAGTTATATTGTATCACCGTATGCTGCATTTTTAAAGTAAATAAAAATTAAAAGAACTATCAAACATAAAACGATACATTAGCTTCTAATATCCAAATGCAGTATTCAATGCTCACAAAAATAGATCTAGATTAAGATCCACTGGAGTGTCAAAGCAAATTTGTGCCAATAAGCATGCATTTCTTGAATTAGTCTTGTTTGCAGAATTTGGAGTGTAAAATAGGAGAGTAATCACCATTATATTACTCTGAAGCCTTTAAATAATAAATTTATTAAATGAAGAGTCAAATGAAAAATACTTAATCCAGAAACAACTAATTTTGTATAGCATATGTGTGTGTTTGTGTGTATGTGTGTGTGTGTGTGGGGGGCAATGAGTTAATATATCTATCACATAATACTCTGAATACTCTGAAACATGTTTTATATTGCCTGGATTTGAGAAAGACTAGTTGCATGATGTCTAGGCAGCTATATAAATGGAATAAATAAATGGCATCTCAGATGTCAATTTCCTCTCATATTTTGATGGCTTGTAATTCAGAGGCAAATGATGCATTAAATGTCAGCATTTTAAGTGGTTTCACTAGTCATTAACCCCTAATTCTCATTAGCTTTCCAAAGGTATAGAGGTGTAGGAGGGCAATGAATGATGGTTTGTGGTCAGAGTGTGATGGGGTTGGAGAAGAACAGATAAAGCAAGACTTACCTAATTGTAATTGAAATTTTCCATAAAAGGAAAATATATTCCTGAAAGACGTTTGCTGTATAAAACTAAGCATAATGTGAATTACTGAGGGATAAACCTGTGGGCCGTGAATTAGTCAAGGGCTTATTCTGTGCTACCCATGGTGTACTTTGTGTATTTCTTTTTACAAATTCTTGTAGTATATAAATAAATAAGAAACTGACAATTTTTAGCAGCAACTTTTTTCTGTGATTCTCTTTTTTCCTGTTCCACAGTGTTTTATTTGAAAATGTGCCATGCCTTGTGGGTGGAGGGAAGGCACAAGTAAGTCGACATCCTCATCCATTGCCCTCTGATAAATGACTATTTTGTGAATAGTTCACTGCTGGGATCATTCTCTAAATACACTATCTTCTCATGACAGCCTTAGTGTGAGAATGGTCAAAAATGTTTATATATTCTAAATTCTAATCCTCTGTCTCTGAATATTGTTGGTCCCGCTATTAAGTCAAAGAACCCATGGGAAATATAGATTAAAAGTATTCACATTTAAAGAAATCCATTTTAATTTTACAGGATTTGCCTTTAAAAATGTAATCCCCATTTATATAATTAATTATTGTTCACTTAGATCCCAATATTTGTCTTAAAATTCTTTATTACTTAGTTGCCCGAGTTGCCTCAGATACAGGTTTATTTGGTTTCTAGGCATCTGGAATTCAATTATTAGTAAAATTATTTGAAAAAAAATCAAGCTTGCCTTGTTCATGATTCTTCTTCATTTATTGAAAAATCAAGAGAAGAAAACTAAAGTAATTTTAATATAAAAAAGCATTGTAAGAGATAATTAAGGTACAAAGGTTTAAGATCTAGAGTTGCTACCTAGTCATAACTAATTTATAAATACCCATCTGTTTTCCAATTTTCTAACAAGGATCAGTGGATTAACAGGTGATCCATGGAAGAATTTTAATGAGTTTCATTTCCAGCTGAAAGAACAGTATGGGAAAGGATAAAATGGAGCAAGAAGCATGGTTCAAGTGAAATTGCATCTTTTAAAAATATGAGCTATATCTAACACAGACTTTTTAAATTAAGGAATGTTTGGCACATTATAATCTCATACATTAATGCCACTAGTATTTTGTCACCTTTTATTTTGTTACAATTTTTGTAAAATTAGTAAATCTTTGCAAACTTAACAATTGCATGTTAATTTATACCATACAAAATATTTAAAATTAAAATATATCTAGTTAAATCAAGAAAGCAAATTAGAATTAATTCCACAGATTTCAGTGAAAATATTTTTACTTACAATTACGTATATTTTGCACATTCTGCTTATATAAGCATTTAAGGTAGTTTATAATACCCAATAAACCACTCTACTCTTGATTTAAGTTTGGACTACCAGTTATTTTATTGTGCAAGAATATATAGTACATTGATATTAATTTGATAAATTAATATAAAATAAACAGCATGGCTTGTATTTGTTGAAAGTAATTTAAATGTATTTAAAAGAGGAAGAACCTCTTTTTAGAACCTTTTAAATTATATCTTCTCACTTTTGCCTAGGAATCAGATAGCCATAGTGTTGGAGTTCTAAAATGAGAAACATATAAATCAGATACTCCATCTCTGTGTCAGACATGGGATCAGTGCCTACATTATGAATTTTGTATAATGAGGTTCATGTTTCAAAACTTTCAATGGCAAGAGATAATGGATACCATTAATCCAAATCTGAAATCCAATCCTTAGAGTTGCAACTTCATTTTAAAACTCTCCAGGATGCTTCCAATATAATAGCAAGAAAGAAGACTTCAATGGATTAATGTAAGTTTATTGGCAAAACCAAGAAATCTGAGACAGAATAGAAAAATCTTTCTTGCAGAACATACTGAATATGTTCCTGTCCTTGGCGCAAGAAAGACAGTTAAGGTATAATTCCAACCATGTTCAGCTATTATTCATTTCAGTTAAAAGAAACTCTTTGGTTTTGTATTTCGATGTCTTTATTTTTATTATTCATAAAAAGGTAGAAGGCAGCTTTGCTATCTAATAAAACTTTAAAAAAACAGAAAAAGTCTCAAATGGTGATTATATAAATTATAGTAAATATGATTGTGTGTATGTATGGATGTGTCTTTTTTTCTATACATTTATTCCCATATATTGTAAAGAGTTCTTTATAGAAAGTATTTATTTTATAGAGAGCCAGTTTGGTGTAGTGGTTAAAGCATCTGCTAGAAACTGAGAGACCTTGAGTTTTAGTCCATTTTAGGCACTAATACAACTGGATGTCTTTGGGCCAGTCATTTGCTCTTGGCCCTAGAAGGCAGAAACTGCAAACATTTTTGATGAATAAAAATATGCCAGGAAAATGGCAGAGACTTGTGTAGGCAGTTTCCAACAATTTCATGATTGAATGAAATTTTCAAGAAAAACCTACGGTCCCATAACGTGTTTGAATAAGTTTTCACTGGGATATAATCTTTAAAACAGATGTATTACATAGATTTATAAGGCTTAAGAAAGATAAAAGGACTTGGACTAACTCATAAATGCTTTCCAAAGTGTGCATCTACCACCTTCTGGGTACATATACCTACACATAAGGGATAAAAAGGATATATTTTATGCCTACCAGTGTGACTTCTATACTAATGTGTTATGCAAGCTCTGTCAAAATCTGAATTTTGGCCAACAGATAATTTTTGATCTTATTGTATAAAATGATGTAGCTATCCTCTCCAGGTATCAAGTAGGCATGAGAGAGTACTCACCAGTTTTACTTGGATGTCTAATCTTGCAAATTTTATTCTTTATGATGGAAATGTAACAGCAATAGAAATAGCACTTATATACCACTTCACGGTGATTTTACAGCCATCTCTAAGTAGTTTACAGAGTCAGCATATTGCCCCCAACAATCTGGGTCCTCATTTTACCAACATCGGAAGGATGGAAGGCTGAGTCAACCTTGAGCCTGGTGAGATTTGATCTGCCAAATTGCAGGCAGCTGGCAGTCAGCAGAAGTAGTCTGCAGTACTGCATTTTAATTACTGTGCCAATGTGTCACAGGAATTGACAGGAAAAATTAAGTCAGTTTTGGCTTCTAGTGACTACTGCAATTTCTGGAAGTTTGCACCTACTGTATGCATGATGTGAAGAAGAGTTCCCTATATTATTATATTCCAGTGTTAGTATTAATTTAGCGAGTAAATGTAATGAACTATTATCAGATGGTGCACTGTTATGAAATTATTATATATGTCTTCATCAAAGTTTTAAAGAACACATTCACAACTCCTTGTTTAGACTAGAATTTACTCACAGAAGTCTTGGCACTTGAAACTGAGATTAAATTGATGTTTTTTGAAAACTGTTTTGCTTACTTGACATTACTTGACATTTTGGTGTTATCATGATCAGAGACAATTAAATGAGACTTGTGTAACCTATCTGATTAATGTTTGGCCTCAATTGACTTTAAGAGAGTGTTGTCTGACGTGAAAAAGGTACTTAATGTAGGTTGGTATAAATAAGCCCTATTTAAATTGAGTTTGCTTCCTTTTAGTCGCTGCTATTGTATTTTAGCCTTTATACCTGCTGTATTTGATGTTTGCCAGAAATAATGGCAGGAGTAAGGGAATACATTTATCTCTGCATGATAAGAAAAGCAGAATCCATGTCATGTGTTCTTCTTCCAGATAATCTGATATAAAGTTTTGATAATGCCTGAATTAATACACATGACTGATCAAAAGAAGAAATTATTTTTCTCTTAGGTGACAGCAGTGATGGGTTGCTACCAGTTCGCTCCAGATTGGATGAACCGGTAGTGGCGGTGGCGGGAGGCTCCACCCACCCACCCAGATGTGTCTGTGTATGCGCAGAAGCGTCGCGCAAGCACATGCATGCCCACAAGTGAACCGGTAGCAAATGAAATTGAAACCCACTACTGGGTGACAGGTGAGTAGAAATTTTCAATGAAAATTTTGATAAAATGTCATTGTTTTATATCATTTAATACTGTAGATTATAATTATTGAATTATATATGAATTATTGAAGTTGTCATTTTGTAAGCCGCCTTGAGTCCCTAGGGAGAAAGGCGGCATATTAATTGCAATAAATAAATAAATAAATAAATAAATAAATAAATAAATAAATAAATAAATAATTGTTTTATATTTCTTCCTTACTCTGATATTTCTCCATTGTTGTATTTATTGGGAACTTTGAATGTAAATAAAGCTATTGATTAAATTATTGATGGGTAAGTATCAATATTCCTATGGAAATTTAACTTAATTGACAACTATTATTTGCATTAGCAATTTTTCATAATGAATTATATTTAGGTTATTTAGCAAAAATAAACGGATTTAACCCGACAGACAAATCTTTTTAGAGACAAATCTATCTTGTATTTGACATGGAAATTCAATTTCTTTAGTTCTCTGCTACTCTTTTCCAAATTTCAAAATCAAAGTATTCAAATATTTGTTTTGCACTTTTTCAAATAGTCAATGCAATATCAAAATTCTAAAACAAAATCTATTTAACTTGGAACAGATTTTGAGTGTTTTATAGATAGGTATGTGGAAAAACAAAATGTAATATCTGTTAGTAATGTGTATATCACAAAATTATTCAAATTTAGTGAGTTGATGTTGTTCAAACAAAAAATGGTATCAATTAAAATGCTTACATTATTCTCAGGTTTCTAGGAACCAAACAGATAGTAAGACAAATGTTCTATGTTTATGCTTACAGAAGATCCAAAACTTCTGATTATGTTTCAAGCATCTTCCTATATTGAATAATGACTTTTGTGCCTTGATTCACACTGTTGGAGATATATCTATCCCACCCTTAATTATGTGAGACAGTATAGGAAGAATTGACAGGAAAAATTAAGTCAGTTTTGGCTTCTAGCAACTACTGCAATTTTTGGAAGTTTGCACCTACTGTATACATGATGTGAAGAAGAGTTCCCATATAATGTATGATGTATGCTTCCTAGGGAGAATTGGAGTTTGAGTTCATAGAATCACAGAGCTAGAAGAGTTTATTTGAAGCATCAAATCCAATTTCATATTCAGTTCAGGCATCCAAATTAAACTATTCCAAACAAATGGCTTTCTAGTCTCCAGTGGATCATATCAAGTAAAAGGTTGCTTACCATTCCACTAATAACTGAATTCACTAGCAGAGTGTACCTACCATTTTCCTATATTCAACCTTAATCTGCTTCCTATAATTTAAGAATATTTTTTTGCAGAATTGTGTATCTGAGGAATACTCCAAAATGAAAATCAAAACAATTGAGAATAACTTTTTCAGTGTGAAATTGTTTAGGTATTTGAAATGTGTTATTCATATTTTATCTCATTTTTCTCATGTTCATGTCTGATCAGCTTTAGAGCAGGTTACAGACTTCAGATTGCTTTGATCAACTTAATGAATTATTTTGTTTTTTGGAGCTTACAGAAGTGTGAATATCGATGACACTTTTGGGATGCATGACAGATCTTTGAATAGTGTACTGCTTTGTGGTAAAAATGGAAGCTTCAGAACTGTACTCTGTCTCCAGTGCTTTTCCATTGCTGCAAAAGTTTAAACTTGCTAAACTGTATATTTTAATGAATCCCCAAGTAAACACAGAAGCTCTGTATGGTTCATTAAATACAGTATTTTATGCAAGTTAATAATTGCACTCTTAACTATTTATGTGCATATAGTTACAAATTAAAAAAAAAGAAGAATAAAATTTACACCTAGGTAGCTAAGTATTTTTATGGAACTATGTAAAAAGCTTTGTCTACAATGTTCATAAACTCGTATCGCAATTGTCTATGGAAATTCTCAGTTACCCAGGTAATTTATGTATTTATTTATGTATTAAATGTCTATGCCACCCATTGCCCCTACAGTATGACAAACGTTTGGTTGTCCAAAAGGTGTTTTGTTGTTTTTCGTTGAGAAGATGGAGCTATGACTTCTGTATGATGTTTCCTGCCCTATGTCATTTTACTATTGAACATAAGTGTGGGCTGTTGGGGATGAGTCTGTGTTGCCTGCATCTCAAATTGAAGCACAACTAGTTCCTATAGTCTGCAAGTTTTTTGGAAGTTCATTTGTATTCCTGTATCAGTGAAAAGATATTCATCCCAAAGTGTGTGGCTAAAAGTCTGTGCAGATTCTCAGTTATTTAGCCATGGTTATCCTTGATGTATTCAAAACTTGCAGCTATCCCAACTGGGCCTTTGTCAAACAAAAGATTTAGTAGGAGCAGTTTTATCACAGACAAGAGAAAAAGAAAACAACAAACAGAAAAACATTGTCATTCCAAATGTTGCAGGAGTATTGGAGAAGCTTGGAGGATTTTCAAGAAACACAGTATAATGTACACTTTAAGCCAGGAACACATTAAGACAGAAGCTTAAGAATAAAACATCCAGGCACTAACAGAGCAATGTTGCACATGCAGTGCAATAGAGAGAGGTATGTTAGATTTGTACATTGGGAAAACAAAACAATCACTCCGCAAATGTATGGCACAACACAGGAGAATTAATTCATCAGGACAGGATTCAGCACTTCATCTACAACTGAAAGACAAAGGCCACTCCTTTGAAGACAACAACGTTCACATTCTGGACAGAGAGTACCACTGTTTTGAAAGAGGAGTCAGAAGCTATGTTAAAACTGTTAATCCTGCCTCAACAGAGGGAGAGGGATACAATACCGCCTATCTCCTGTTTATAATACAATCCTTTCAGCTGTCCCAAGACAGCTGCACTCCTTTGCACTGTGATTCAGGTACTTTGAGGACACAGGTTAACCCCAGGTGGTTTCAATGACTTTTAGACTGTTAATGATTGGCTGACTAAAAAGAGTATAAATCCTTTCTTTCCCACCACTTAGTTAGAAGCGAAGAAGCTTCTCAGAGGAGAAACAAAACGTTTTCAGAAAAAATCAGAAAAGTCCAGTTGCACCTTTGGGTTATGTGACAACTCAGATGTGAATTTTTCCTCTATTTACAGTGAACTGCATTGCCTGCCAGGTTTGTTTTATAAAATTCCCTAAACATCTATTACTACATTTAATGTTTCATTTTCTTTATTTTAGTTCTTTCTCAGATTTTAAAAATGAAATTATGATTTGTTTTAAATGGCCAGGAAAACTTTTGAATCAGTGACTTATTTTTAATAATTATTTAATAAAATGTGTATATTTTCTGTATTTAAGAGAATGTTTATAACAAGAATTTCGTAAAATCTCAATCTCTCTCTCTCTCCCTCCCTCCCTCCCTCCCTCCTTCCCTCTCTCTCTCTCTCTCTCTCTCTCATACTTGGGAATAATTCTAGTCATATTTGGGAATAATTCTAAATCCCTCCATGAATTAAAATTCAGATAATGATAAAATCTGGAGACTTGACTATAATTGGATGATTTTTGATATACTAGTCAGAAAAAGAAATCTAAATCAGCAATATATCCTTTACATCTTGGATTTAATATTGACCTAAAATTAGTCTTGCATTGTTTTTTGTGCTTACTTTATGGATTTTTGTTGAAATCTTTTATGAATTTAAAAATACTGACAGCTAAATTCTAAATTACTGGTATAGAAACTACATACTGCAGTGGTGGTACTGAAGTTTTGCAGGTAATATTTAGCTCTGTCCATTCTGGATTTTAGATAGAAAGGCAGATTCTTACAGAAACTATTTACAAAATGAAATTTTAATATTTAACATTTCTGTCTAGGTATATTGCCATAGTTGGAGTTCTATTTATTTAAAATAGATTTATTTTTGGAATATGTGCTTGTTTTTTAAAAAATTGTTTTTAATGGATTCTAAAGATGCTTGTAAAGCTTTTATATTATAATGAATAGACTATTTGTATCTATTTATCAACTATATCTACCTACCAAAAATCTATAACTTATCTGTCAATAAATCTATCAATCTATCAATTTTTATAGAAGATTAATATTAAAGAATATTTAATATTTTGGGAGAAATGTTCCATTTTGTATTATTTATTTTGCAAATAAATAAATCACCGTTCAATGATTTTACTTTTGACTGTTTTCTGAAGCAATATTTGCCTGCCTGGATTATTTTCTTATTAAATGGTAGAATTGTCAAAGGTCTATCTTTGTATGTCTCTTTGTGTGTATGTTTTAATTCTTCTTTTCTAGCATAGGTAAAGTGGACACGATCATTATATTCATCTTTGTTCAACTCACACTTGCTGACATCCATGTGCCCTGCTGGCATTTTTTTAGCAATCCAGTTTTATGCACTGTTTGCATTTGTTCCAGGAACACATGCACACATGACATTTTCAAAGAGAGTGAATTAAATATGAAAGGAATAATCATGACTCTTCTGACATTAATAGGGTCAGAGTACAATAGTGACTGACTGACAGAGTGTTCTCTAATGACATTATGGTGAATCAAAGCTGTACAGGAACTAAACTTCCTAAAATAGAAAGTTTGAATTGCAGGGGATTTGGTGTTTGATTGAATGGGATAGAAAGTGGGAAATTTATGGTAATCTCTTTTAATTAAAAGATCAGATGGTACAAAGATGTAGATTCAGGTCATGGATTCCATCCTGCAGTTGCATAACCTGCTTAAATTTTCTTACAGTAGAGATTGTCAATGGAGAAAATCTACAATAGCAGCATGCTTTGAATAGTGTATGATGTGAATCTGGATAACAGTTTAAGGCACAAAGCAGTTCTAAGGAAAAAGGAGCCTCTTTGACATTATCTCACATTGGTTCTAAAGTCCTGTGAAAATGACGCAGTGACAATAAATGGCAGTTAACATCATGTAATCTTTTAGAATTGTCAGAGATTTTGAATCCAGGTGGCAAAGGTAAATAAGTATGTCCCTGGATTAAAAGCTTTACATTTTAGCTGTCTTTGGAGGACTATTTTTCTTGACATTTAGAAGTAATTTAACAGACTTTGCAATGGTATTGGAAATAGTAAGTACTTTTTAAAATTAACTGTAGCTACAGTATAAAGCAGTGCATTATTTTAGTAGAGCAATAAGTTAATCATATTGTACAAAACAGATTTTGGCAATCAGAAACTGTCTATTTTGTGAGAAGAATCCTTTTGGAATTGAACTAGATATTTCAGTATCCATTAGGATGATTCAAAGAACATATAGAAATGTTTTTTTTTCCCCTGAGTTGATTCAAAACTTCAAATCACTGGTGTAAAATGATGTTTTGAATATTCTTTCAAATCAAGTCATATTAAAAGTTCATGTTTGAGACTTTGACCATTTTGTTGGAACAGCATGAAAGATTTTTTTTGGTCAGTTTTTTGAAGATTATTGAGTTTCAGGTGTATGATAAAATGAGCTAAAAAATAAAATGGTACAATTCTGCTTTGAAAAATATGATTATTCAAGGTAGTCAGCTAACAGGAGAAAATCACATATGAAAAAGGATACAAAGTTAATAAGTTATAACCTATGAGTTTAATTAATGAGTATGGAGTGATTAATATTTTTGGATCTAAGTTTCCTTTCTACAAATAAAAGACTTCCTTTCATTAGTAGAGATAGTCAGTTCCTCACTTATGAATTTCTATTAATTTCTCCTTGTTTCTCACACACTTTATAAAGTATTCCAATACTTATATTTTTGAAGCTGTGAGTAGCTGTAAGTATTAGAATTTACAGCTCTACTTGTCATTTGCTCATAAGATCATCCAATTCAAGAAGTTAAATTTATAACTGAAACATAGCAGGATTTTCAAAGTCTTCAGTCAAATTTGTGAACAGAAAAGCAAAGTGGGTGATTCTGCAATAGAAAGGAAACAACTGCACCATTTCTTAGCATTTTCCTTTTCTATTGACAATAGAATCACTATTGAAAAAGCCTAGTAAAAAGGTACCGTCATATGTTTCTTTGGAATTTAACTGCTGCGTGGAAAATTAGTCAGCCTTCAGATCACTGGAGAGATAATAATAGAATGAAAGTCCTGGACATTCATTTGCACCCATAAGTGTAAGAACAGCTCGCTCTATACATTCTGTTCTGTTTTGAAAGAATTTTTGAATTGAATTACCTTTGAACGAATTGAATAAAACATGCAGATTCAAAGTAGCTGCGCTACACAAACCTGACCAAACTCTGTATTTGTTAATAGGGATATTTAGATTTATTCAATTTATATCAGTAATGGGATTCAAATTCCGTTGCTACCGGTTTGCTCGTGGGTGTATGCGTGTGCGTGCGCTGCTTCTGTGCACGTGCAGAGCCTCCCGCCACCGCCGCTACCAGTTTGCCTGAACTGGGGCAAACTGGTAGCAACCCACCACTGATTTACAGGGACCATCATGTTTTGCTCTGCAGCATTCCTTGGACTGATAAAGTCAAATAATTACTTGCCTGAGACTATCAACTATCAAACCCTTGATTTTCTCACAGCTTTTTATAGCAACAGTACTATATTGTGGAAATGTATTCAGCAGGTCTTATCTGAATAACAACATCCATAATTTTTATAATAAAAAGCACTCTATTTCTTTAGAGTTATAGTAATTGTTTTAGAAAGATTAAATATGCTCACATAAGGAATATTTTAAAGAATAAAAATCCTGTAAGTAGAATAGTTCATTTCCTTTTAATGTTAGCATTATGTTTTTACAATTACTTTCTTTAAGACATTGTGTGGCAAGGAAAAAAAAAATTTTCAGAACAAACTGTGTCAGCAGAATGCAGTTGAATATAATAATAACTGGAATAGATTTAATTTTAACAATTTGTCTTCTAAATAAATCTAGAGAAATAAATATATTATGATCTCTGGTTCATATTTAAGATGAAGTCATTGTTACAAAGCAGCAATATAGGTTGGGACAGGACAGGAATAATAGATATAATTTCATTCTAATGTAAACCTGCAGTTGCAATTTTACAAGGCTACTAAACCTGGGATAAAAATCTGTAACAGATAACAATAAATTACAGAACATCCTAATCTTGTGCTGAGTACATCATGAGAAAGGCGGGGCTAGATGAATCATAAATTGGAATTAAGATTGCCGGGAGAAATATCAACAACTTCAGATATGCAGATGATACCACTCTAATGGCAGAAAGTGAGGAACTAAAGAGCTTCTTGATGTGGGTGAAGGAGAAGAGTGCAAAAGTTGGCTTGAAACTCAACATTAAGAAAATTAAGATCATGGCATCTGGCCCCCTCAATTCCTGGCAAATAGATAAGGAAGTGATAGGTAGTGACTGATTCTATTGTCCTGGGCTCCAAGATCATGGCAGATGGGGACTACAGCCAAGAAATTAAAAGACGCTTGCTCTTGGGGAGGAAAGCTATGGCAAATATAGACAGCATACTAAAAAGCAGAGATATCACCCTGCCAACAAAAGTGTAGTCAAGGCTATGGTTTTCCCAGTTGCAATGTATGGCTGTGAAAGTTGGACCGTAAGGAAAGCTGAGAGCCAAAGAATTGAGGCCTTTGAACTATGGTGCTGGAGAAGACTCCTGTAAATCCCTTGGACTGCAAGGCGATCAAACTGGTCAGTCATAGAGGACATGAACCCTGACTGCTTTTTAGAAGGCCAGATCCTGAAGATGAAACTCAAATATTTTGGCCACCTACTGAGAAGGAAGGACTCACTGGAGAAGACCCTAATGCTGGGAAAGATTGAGGGCAAAAGAAGAAGAAGACAACAAAGAATAAGGTGACTGGATGGAGTCACTGAAGCAGTCGGCATGAACTTAAATGGACTCCGAGGAATGAAAGAGGACAGTAAGGCCTAGAAGAATGTTGTCCATTGGTTGCGATGGTTGGACATGACTTCACGACTAACAATAACAACAATGACAATCTTGTGCTGTAATTTTATAATCTTCAGAAATTTTGCAGCCCAGGAATGCTGGAGATATATATATATATATATCCTGTGCAAGAAATTAAAGGCAAATCTTATTGTGTAGCAGTGCTTTTTGAAACTGCAAAAAAGAAGGCAAAACTAAAATAAACTAAAATTAGCTTTTCAATCAAGAATACAGGAGTAGGTTATCCAAAAGCAAAAACAAAAACTAATCACAAAAACGTTGTAAATGTAGCTGCATTAAGCATGGTGCGGTTTCAGAAAACAACAAAGCCCAAAAGATCTGTCCCTGGCAAAAGATTGAAGATAATATCCCCCAATTCCAGAACCTGTTGCCATTTTTCCCAGATAAAAATTAAATCAAGCCTTTGACCCCACTGTGAATTGAAAAAGCAATAACTTGGATTAGTATGGTGGCTATGAACTCCTGAGTCAGTTCTGAATCTTTACTCAAGTATGGCACATTGAAGTTCTCCTCTACCAAAAGCCTGGAGAATGCTACTGGCAGCACAGCCACATACCAAAGTTGCTCAAAGAGGGAGGTGGCTGTATTGTTGGGCAGCAAACAGTTGATATGTATAATACCCTACTACTTTACAAACAGAACAGTGCAACTGGCTATTTATGAGGCACCACTTTTGGAAGCACCGTAGATCCTTGGATAACAATAACTACACCCTATTCCAATCCTGAACGTGTGACTTGTGACCCATACATATACTAGCTGGATGCATTTCTGCAAGTGAAACTTCCCTCACCCTGTGCCCTCTCAGATTTTGGTAATGCAAGCCAGCTCAGTTTATTGGATTCTTCCAGGAATTAAAGCATAAAAATAAAGAGATCCTAACTTCTGGTTTTATTTATAGTGTATTAAAAGAACCCTGAAATACATTATTTTATTTTATTTTGAAAAAATGATGAAAGATTTCTGAAGTGCTTTGCAGACATAGTAATATTCTTGAGGTAGTATATAGTTCATTAAAAAAAGTATAGTACTATTGGTTCTAAGATACATATGCTTCATAAAAGTGAAATTTATCCAAAGTTGTGGCAATTAATAAAATGTGAAAAACTAATGATGGAGTCACAGTGATTTCCACTGAGAATGATTTTCTCATTTAAAATGTCAATAAGACTGAAATAAATGTACATTTTAAAAATGTGATAATTTATAGAGTTTAAATTGCAGAGGTGAAGCAGGCAAGGAACTTTACTAATCAGTAGTTATTAGTCTGAATTGAGATGAAAGCTTTTCATAATCCAACTGATTCTTGGTTCTTTGCCAATTAGTTTTTCATCTTTTATATTTTGGTCTTGTTTTAGATTTTTTTTAACAATAAAGACTTTATTATAGTTAAACAGAACAAATAGCACTGATTAAACAACAAAAGATGTCTTATGAATGTAAATAAGAAATTATACTTGATACCCTTATGGATAAAAGCCTGTTCAGGAATTATATTTGTGTTTCAATTCAACATTAGAGGAACAGTGAGTAATCCTTTCCATCTTTAAATCATGCTGGTGATATATGTAGTAAAATGGTTCTAAACCGGCAGTGTAAATTTTAGCAGTATGAACTCTTCATAGGAATGTGAATGTTTATATATGACATTAAAATTATAATGCATATAGATGTGACCATGTATGAGTCTTGAAGGCATCATTATGTAAATTCAAATATTATTTCTTTGCTTGTATGATCAGCAAGGCTAGGAGAAGAAAGTTGCTCACTGATTTTCAAGTGTCAGATTGAACATGTGAAGTTAATATTGCAGTATTTGGATTTTCAATAGAATTTTATTATGTGAACTCTATATAAACAGGTATATAGTTTCTGGAACTCTATATAAACAGCGATATAGTTATCTGGAATTAACAAAGATGAGAATACTTCTGAAATAATTTATTTATTAGGTAACTACAAAATAATAGCAATATAAAATATTAAAATAAAATGTTGACAATTCATGATTTCAATTAGCAGGAAAACTACATGAAATATGCAATTTAAAAGAGGAGAGAAAAAAGAGAAAATTCTACAAATATATAGTCTCTTAAACTGCGCTATTTACAATCACCTACAATTTTATATGCAATAGTGGGTAAAAAATTTAATGGGCTGCCTGAAAATCCTCCTTCTTACCCATAGTTTAAAATTGTAGGTAAATATTTGTTGTGGCAGATCAATTACAGATACTCTTCTACAGTTGTGCAAATAATACATTCAATCCAAAGATATTGTGATGAGTTCCAGATAAATGGCATATAACCAAAAGAGAATGTGTAGCATTATATCACTATGATGAACATTCTGGAATGTTTTACCAGAATTTGGAGGAGGTAGATTATAGGATAAAAGATGAGAGAGGTGGAAACTGCGAAGGAATTGTTTGCAAGGCCCTTTTTTTTTGCTACAAAGAACAAAACAGTCTGCATAATAGAGCTTGTCTGCCAACGGAAAATTATTATGTTATCACTTTACAAAGTCCATATTTCATAACCCTGCCCAATTAATTTGCAAACTTTTAAATCAGAATTTTGAGCATGTCCACATATGTTCCTTTTTCATCTTAGAATAGTTTTTGCAAGCACACATCCTTTTAAAGTAATCTAATTTGTTCAATAAATCAACAGTATGGCAGACTGTTGCAGACATTACTCTATGGTTCAAAAGTTCTGGCCATTTTAATTCAGTAACTGGCTTGGGTCAATGATGATACAAAATAAATATACTGTGAAAACAAAATGGTTTTAGTATATTAGAACTTAACTGCCTTTAGGGTTTTACATGCTTTGTTAAATTGAAATTTCATACACAGAAGATACATCCAATATCATGGTGTTCCTAATATCATGCTTTAGCAATAATTTCCTTTCCTGGGAAAGAGGTGAAAAATAAATGTAATTGCTTAAATTCTGAAAAATGTTTTTCTTTGAACTCAGTGAAGCACAAAGATGAATAGTGTATTATGAAAGGGAATTCAGCTCTATTTATGTCTGCTTGTACTGTGAAATTGGCTGTTTGTGATCTCTACAGACTGGTTTTATTTTCAACATTTTACATTATAGTTCAAACCATAAAAAAGTGGTGTGAATAAGCTACATTTTGGGTACTTTTATGTTTATGAAAAATATTGTGTTTGTTTTTGATAACTTTGGGATCTGATGTAATAAGTGTGATTAAAAAGCACCACAAATAAACAGTAATGGATTTAGATAAGACTGATCTTTTCAATCTGAGCAAACTCCTGCAGACTAGTAAGGTAGATAAAATTGTTTCTATCCATAATCGTTCAGTCTTTGGTGTCACCCATTAGACACATTTTGATTTAAATGTTTTAGAGTTATATTGCCCTGAGGATTATAGAATTGTTGAGAAAACCTTTGCTATCTCTAGAAATAAGGTTCAAATATAACATGAAAACTAGGATAAACATTGTATAGTTTAAAAATTCAGAAATGTATTTACTCAACTGAATGTTTCTGTTTCAGCATGGCAGTGGAACCATTACAGCAGCAAATAATTAAGTTTAGAATACATGCATTCTTTAGACACTGTAGAAGTACATCTTGGCTTTTCTACAACAGTAGTTTTCAATGTGTGGCCTGCGAAGCCCTGAGGGGCTGCAATGTAATCACAAGGGATTCATGAAGATGAAGAAATGTTATGCTTTAAATTTTGAGTCAAATCTTGGTGGTCCATGGCCATGAAAGTTATTTAAAGGGAGTCTGTGGTAAAGAAAAGGTTGAGAACCACTGTTCTACAGTATGTAGTCCTGATTAATCTTTTAATTAAATTATTTTGGAGCCACTATCATCTATAAGAATCTGAATACTTCAAAAACAAAAAATATACAATATTATGGTCAAATCTGGTAGATTTCTATAGATGTCAAACTTGATCATGGCACTTGACATATTGTGACTTTTTTACCTTTACGGACCTGGGGTGGGCATGGCCAGCACATTTCACATCCGGCTCATGGGAGACCAGATTGACAGACCTGCCATAGATGTTGGTTAAAAAGAATAACAATTTCATTCACAAAATTAGAGGATATGCATAAGAAAAATTAATACAAGTAATAAAATAAATGAATAATAAAGAAAATATAATGTGTATTGATAAGTAAGGGCATGGTATTCTAATGAAAATTTGAAGAATGAAATGAACATTTTTGCATATTCTTTAAAAATAAAAGTGAGACTATGTCTACTCTTATTAAAATGCTATAGATTTTATTCAGATTTAATGCCATATTCAGAGATTGATTGTGTTGACACTGTAGCTCTTGGTTGATACCAGATTATTAAGATAACTTTTTCAGAGTGAGGTGCATTCCAATGGCCATTAGTTTCTAAAAACTGATATTTTGGAACTTTCTGGTCCAAATATAATAAATATAATAAAAACAAATAAAAAATATTATTGTGCAAAACCTGTTTGTGTTTTATTAAGCTCTCTGTCCCTTATACACACACTAGAAACCATTCTAGAGTTAGTACTTTCTAATAACACTAATTGTTAATATTGCTAGAAATATATGCCATATTTATAATCAACTCTGGGATTTTAATAGAGAGTGTTCTGCCGTGAGTACATATGCAGCAAAATAAAAGATAATCTTTTACTTGTGGAATAAACTACAGCTCAGATTGTGCATCATGTGAACCTATTGCAATCAGAAACCTGCATAGGATATTGAATGGATAGATTATCACATGTGAAAGCCGTAAAATATGATGGTCCCCATTTTCAGACAGAGGGCCTGATGAATTGCGGTCTTAAGATTTTATTACTACATTCCACTTCTTATATAGGCCAAGATGGATTCAGTGTGTTCTGTTTCAGATAAGATGAGGGAAGAATTTGTTGATAGGAGCCAATGTTTGTGGTTACTGATATATTCACACAAAACACACACACACATATACAGACAGACATACATGTATGAAAGTGCACATTACTGTCTTTCCACAAAGTGAGATTTTAGTAAATGAGGTTGCTGCTGCTTTTGAACTCAAGTGCAATAATTCAGATAAGCCTAGAACATAAGAATGATGCCAATTTATTATCGTTTATTATAATAGGTTAATTGTTATGTGCTACTAAAAGTATTGATGTTCAGATCACAGCCAGAAAAGTGTAATGTCTGGACACTGAAAGAACATAAATAAAAGGTCTGATCTCATTGGATCTTACTTTGAATAAAATGATTGTTTGGCCTTTGGCCTTCTATCAGAGTGATTGATGAAGGGTTTTCTTTTCTTACTGTACAAAATTCAAAGTAATAAAAAATGTATCTGAGACTTCCAATCCTGAATGTTCCCAGAAGTTTTCCTCCCAAAAAATGATTGAGGACCACAAATACAGAATGTGAAGGACAGCCAGACTTGCAAGAATATATGAAATGGTAATATTGGCTGCAGAGAAATCAGACTAAATTCAAAAGGACACCTAGCTGTAAGATATGGTCCTGTAGTAAATGTTAAAACCCCATTATCAAAAAATTGCAAATGATAAAAACAGTATTCATTTAAAAAAATAAATAAATAGTACTTAAGCATTCTTAATTGTAACTGGATTGTGGTATTCTGTCTCATAGTATAAAATAATGTAATGATGACTTCTGAAAGATGAAAAATATTTCAATAGTCTAGGTCATTTTTCTATTCTAACAAAATCCCTTGTGTGTAAGAGACTGGCTAGCATTCTGTAATACTTTATTTGTTCTGTGTGTCAAATATACACATTCTGCCCTATAACCATTTTCAAATCAATAACATGAAACAATCTCCCATGATTATTGATAGAAAAACAAGTTAATAAGAGGAATCTTAAAGCACTGGGTCTTTTTTTTTTTTCAATAAAGGCAATCACTTTCTATTCAAATGATAGAAATTTTAAAAATGCAAAAAAATTGTCAACGTTTTCAGCACTTAAGTAAAAAACAAGAAGCATCAAGTGGTATTATAATTTCAAAGAATTATGCCCAAACTTCAATTTAAAATCCCCCTAGGTCTCTTAGTAAAATATTTAGTCATCCAATTTAATCAATCTTTTTTTTCAAAACAATTACCTCCTTTTAGCAATGATTGTATATAAATTAATTACTCAGTTTTCTAGTCCTGGGCCTTATTATGCATTATATTTCAAATTGCTGAAATAATAGTGTGTGTGTATGGATATATATTGTGAAGTAGATTCTATACATTTACAAAGACACATGATATTGTCTTTCTTGGGATGTGTATTTGAGTTAGTGTGTATGTATGTGTATGTATACAAATTGAAGCTTGTTTTATTAAATGATATTTTAAAAGTGCTTTTCTGACATGAGGATGTTTTCTCCATAAACCAAGAATGATAAAAAGTGTTCTCATTTACTTAACTCTTGAATGTATTTATTTCTTTGAAACACCAGATGGTTGCAGGGTAAAATGCTCCCAGTTCGGACTGGCTCGGGCTAGTAGGTAGTGATGGCAGCGGGCAGTTCGGAGAACGGGTAGGAAAAATCCCTGCCCTGCCCCCCATGCCCAGCTTAGCCGGGTGATCAGAGGCTTTTTTTCTTTTAAATGCCTCTGATGAGCCAAGCTCTGACAATCCAAGCTCTGACGATCCCAGCTGAGTTGCCTGCTGATCAGGTAAATTCCCATTCCGATCCTCCATGATGACATGGCTTAAAGGAAAATTTTTAATTTTTATTCAGATTGTGAGTATCAGAACAGAAGCATTTTAATTCTGTCATGTTTATGCTGTTGGTTTATATGTGCATATTAAGCAAAGTTCAGACCACTTAAGGATTTTGAAATTAATTCCTTTGATATTTCAGTGGAACAGAATATCACTTACATTAAATTTCCTCAGTGAAAGCAATGACACAAGCATTTTTAACTTAATTAGATTATGCCATTCATTATATAACTCACTCTCTAAGGTGTTGTTCATGGAATTATTCATTCAAGCTTATTCCACAAACTGGGAGAAGGTGCTAAATTAATATAAGGATTTGCACATGATACTTTGATATTCTTGAGATATTAACATGAAACTAACTTGCCTCATATTTTAAATTAGTATGTTTAAAACCTGGGTATCAATGTAGGGGGCTAAATTCTGCCAAAATGTATTTTTACAGACTAGCAATTATTTCAGCAAGACAGGATATTAAATGAAAATGAGTGTTCTCCAGTGTCCTCTGTTCAGGAGTAAAATACAAAATTGTCTTGCTCTGGTTATTCAATGCCTGCCAAACTATTCTGCTCAGTGATACAGGAAAAGGTCTTAAATTGAAAATACAAACCATCTTATGAAATCTATTGATTCTTGGACACAAGAGATTGATTCACATTTCTAATATATATCACTAACAAAGACATTTAATTGGCATGCTGAGCCATCTGCCTTGGAGATTTATTTTACTTTTGTATTATATCATCTACTTTAAATATTAAAACTATCAACCCAATTGTAGTGCGTTAAAAAAAGGCCTAGAACTATAATGCAGAAAGTCTGATTAAACTGGAGCACATTCCATTTAGAATGTATTGCATTGTGTTCAGATAACTGTTGATACACTCTTCTTATTTCAAATCAATTGTCCTTCAGAATATGAACTTCTTTGGATAACTGCCTGAGGATAAGGAATAAGTCCAAGCATCTCTATCTCAGAAAATAAACTAATTAATAATCCATGAAATAAGAAAGCAGATGTAGCATCAAATTGCCAGGTTTTAAAAACAAAATATCTCTTTAATCATTTGAAAGAAACCAAGGCAATTTAACTAATTTTAAATTGATTTAGAGTTTCAAGATAGATGTTCTTTTAAAAAACGAACAATAATCCCTTTCAGGATTGTTTCTACTATATATTGCAAACATGGAAAAAAATAATGCAACTGTCAATTTTATGATCTAAGACTTTGATGAATCAGCTGGAAATCTGGAAATGAACACCTAATTCTACAGAGTTTTATACATATATTTTGGAACCTCAATCATATAGAGTTACAGTTTAGTACAGTAGCTCTTCACAATATATATTGTGGCCTTCACAACTGCAAATAAATAGAAAAGGCCTAATGACAATACATACCTAACAGGATGTCTAACAGGAAAGAGTCACAGAAGTTGCTTCCTCTATGGGAGCTCCTGTCTAATGGAATAGTTTGCCCCTAGAATTAAGATATGGCTATTCTGATAATATACTGTTGAAAGAGATATAATGCATTATAGTGTTATAATGTTCTATTGTTTATTAATTTTATTATACATATATACTATTTTACTGTGAATTACTTAAAATCTATTGTGATTGAAGCATATAAGTTTTAATAAAAAAATAATGCCTCTAATTGATTTTGGTAAGATTAGAATTAGATTAGAATTCTTTATTGACCAAGTATGACTGGACACACAAGGAATTTGTCTTTGTGCATACACTCTCAGTGTACATAAAAGAAAAGATACATTCGCCAAGAATCATAAGGTACAACACTTAGTGATAGTCAGAGGGAACAAATAAGCAATCAAATCATATTAGGAAACAGTCAATATAAATCCAGCAACACAGTTATAGTCATACAGTCATAAGTGGGAGAGATGGGTGATAGGAATGATGAGAAGATTAATAATAATGCAGACTTAGTAACTAGTTTGACAGTGTTGAGGGAATTATTTGTTTAACAGAGTAATGGCATTCAGGAAAAAAACTGTTCTTGTGTCTAGTTGTCCTGGTGTGCAATGCTCTGTAGTGTTGTTTTCAGGGTAGGAGTTGAAACAGTTTATGTCCAGGATGTGAGGTGTCTGTTAATATTTTCACAGTCCTCTTTTTGACTCGTGCAGTATACAGGTCCTGAATGGAAGGCAGGTTAGTAGTAATTGTTTTTTCTGCAGTTCTAATTATCCTCTGAAGTCTGTGTCTGTCTTGTTGGGTTGCAGAACTAAACCAGACAGTTATAGAGTTATAGACAATTCATCATTGTCTCGAATGAGACCGATTACTGTTGTGTCATCTGCAAACTTCAGTAGTTTAACAGATGGATCATTTGTGATGCAGTCATTGGTCTATAGAGAGAAGAGAAGTGGAGAGAGCACACATCCTTGGGGGGCCCTGTGCTAATTGTATAGGTATCTATGTGATTCTGCTTAGCTTCACCTGCTGCTTCCTGTCTGTTAGGAAGCTTATGATCCACTTACAAGTGTGTTCAGGTACTGCTATCTGGTTTAGCTTAGTTAGAAGAATGTCTGGAATGATGGTGTTGAATGCTGAACTAAAGTCTACAAAGAGGACCCTTGCATAGGTCTTTGGAGATTCAAGATGTTGTAGGATGTAGTGCAGAGCCATATAAACAGCATCATCTGTTGATCTATTTGTTCGGTATGCAAATTGCAAGAGGTCTAACAGCAGATCTGTGATGGTTTTCAAGTGGGAAAGCACTAGCCTTTCAAAGTTTTTCATAACTACAGATGTTAGAGCAACTGGTCTGTAGTCATTCAGTTCCTTGAGGGCTTCTTCAGCACTGGGATGATTGAAGCAAGAAGGAACATAGCACATCTATAGCGATTTATTGAAGATATGGGTGAAGATGGGGGCCAATTGGTCAGCACACAGACTTTTAAGCAAGAAGGAGTTATCTTATCTGGCCCTGGAGCTTTTCCTGGCTTTTATCTGTGAAATAGGTCTTGCACTTCCTTTTCTGTGATCACTAGGGGTTGTGAACCCAATGGGATGGGGTCAGTTGTAGGAGATTTGGCTGTTGTTGGTATGTCTGAGATAAGTCTACACTATCTTCAATTAAGTCTGGATCTAATAAACAATGGCCCTTCTAGATATTCATGTCTTTTTTATCTTCATTAGTAAACTTGAAAAAACCATTTTGTTTTTTTTCACGTATAATTTCCAATTGATTTCACCTATTTCCAATTGGTTTCACCCCCTTTGGTACAAAGGCCTTTCCTGGCATGGGTATAGTGGCCAATGGCTTGACCATTTATAAAAAAAATCATCTGTTTATAAAAGACTGATAAATTGCAAATATTAGTACAGTCCACTTAATCCAACTTTGGAGAAGGGTTTCAGGATGTCTTTAGTAAAAGTGAGCTTATCTTCAATGTCTCAGGTAGCAACATCCACTTTTATTGCCATATATCTTTTAAGTTTTACAAGATTATGTAAGATCACCCTCCATTCAGTGCAAATAACACTGTATTTTATCTATTCCATTTGAATACAATATAAGGATAGGGGTGAAAGTGATATATATTCAATTGCCTCATCCAGTTTCGGGGGAAAAACATACTTTATTCCTTGCATTAGACAGAATGACTAAGGACTCTTTAAAGATTCTATACACAACGTCAAGATTCCCAGAGATAAGCAATAGTTTAATTTATTCATAATTCATTTATATCCACTGAATCTTATGGAAACAGTATTCTTGGCACTACAACAGCAGTACATTTCAGTCTATAGTTTTTGTTCCAAATATTTTTCTTCCTGCTACAGATAGCCATTTTTGTTTTTTTACATTAGACTATGGTGATGTAGAAGTCATCAGATTGGGATGTTGCAGCTTAGTATGGACATCTGGATATTGTATAGTTTTGAGTAATATGATAAATACAATCCAAATTGCCTAGAGGTTGCTTTTCTGGTGAATATATCACAATGTAAATAAAAAGGAACAGCTCTTAGCTTTGTAGGGCAATACATGCTTTGTTGTTAAAGTTACATCTTCAGGCCCTAGCCGTTGGAAACACAGCTTGAAAACATGCATGTAGTATTGTAGAAGTATTACTATGGGTTAAGAATTTAATGAATGAATGAATGAATGAATAACTTATTTTCGGTTGAATCTATAGAAATATCTGGCCAATCTGAATCAATATATTTGAAACATACCTTCATATCCACCATGAAGTATTTAAAGATAAAGATAAAGCATCAAAGATAACATTTTGAATAGCTCTTAGGTTTGTAAACTTGAATATTATTGAACATTTATGAATATAGTGCATGCAAACAAATACAAGAACATTCTTGAGTTGGGAGAATTTTGTAGGGATGATGAGTAAGCAGAGAGAATCTTGAGCAAGAATACAAAGATCCTAAGCTAGTTTTAGGATTTTTTTTCAAAATATTATAAAGTGGTGTCTAAAAGGGCACCCAAACCCCTGCATGTGCCATATACACTCTTTTGTTATTTTGAAATTATTAACAGGTCACATAAATAGTAAGTATGGATTCAGATTTGCAGATTTGTGTTTAATTTTGTACCATGTAAATTTGTTCCTGCTTTTATTTTACAGTTTGGTTATTTAAAGCATGCAATTTAATTGAGAGTGGATAAATCTTTTTATGACAGACCTCCATGCAGCACTCACTGTTGACCATGAATTTAGAAACAACTATTGGAAGGTTCCTATCTTCTTAAATCCAATAGAGAAAATATTTTTTCAGGAGAAAAAAACAAACTTTTTTTTTATTTCAGAGAGGTCTGATGGTAAATAGAATGCTTGTGGTTGGTTGCTGAAGCAAGCAAAATGTTTAGAGGTGTTGCACTGGTGTATTATTTCTCCCACACAATTTCTGCCTTCCCCAGCTTTGGAATTGAGTACCAAGTTTGAAAGATTCCATGATTTTTGCACAAATCAGTCCCATGAATACACATATTTTTTCCAATGCCTTACTACACTTTTACAGCCTTGATAACTTGTGAAACTCATGGGAATTACTAGAGACAAGCTAATTTAAATATTATTAACCTTTTTTTTTCAATGTGACAGCACTAATACAGCAGAATAATCAGAATAAATTTATCTGACAGAATCAGTAATTATCATCTTGAACTCCAATTAATTCTGAGAAGCCAGGACAAATTTCAGATCTTTTCTTGAACTTACCTACACACATGTGCACACATGCACAGGCACACAAACAGCCATACAAATATAAACACATACTGTATACACCTATAGTACATACACAACCTTTCCTAAAGATTCAGAGTAGTGCAGTGTTTGTTAATGAAAGAATAATATGTGCATTTAGCAACTTTTCCACAAGAAATTTCATTTTCAGCTATAAAAAATTCAAAAAGTACAACTGCTAATAAAATCCATGTCTCTGAAACAGATACCTCATTACATCTTTGTTGTTTTTAAGTAATGTAGCTTTTTATTGAGAGAGTCCTGTGAATATGGAAAAATGGATTAACAATTTTAAAAAGTAATCTGAACCATTTATTTCTAGCACAGCATAAATCCATTCTCTTAAAATTAATGCATCCTTACACACATTTTATCTCAGTGCTGAATTTCATTAGAATTTGTGAAAAAAAAACAGAAAGATTGTTCTATGAATTTCTATTACATTCATGGTAAACATTTGTTAATCTAAACAATATTTTCTATGACATTAATATTTTCCTACAATCTTTAATGGAATTAATAGAGAATTGACAAATGTTTCTATTTATGCAAATAGATCATGTATTGTAGCTACTCATTCTGAAGCAATTAATACCTCTCTTGGCCTTATCAAAGGGGCGATGTTCCGTGTTTCTTCCTAGGTAACTTCTTTGAAGATAAAGCAGGCTGCACAAGACATTTACACCTTTTGGGAGATGCGACCAGATTTATTTTATGACATAGTCTGTATTTGGGCACTAAGTCAATTTATTTCTGGTTCTGTGCTATTTCACTGAAACCACAGCAAAGCAGGTATTTTCCTTTGAATCACTGCAGCTCTACTGATCATGGGGGAGTCCAATTTTCCACTTGATTCACCATGCCTTCCATTTCTGTTCCTAAGCTACCCATTACTCCTATCCTTGGAAGTTTAGCATCTTATTCCTGGAGTAAATCTATTGTTTTACTGATTAACATTTTTCTTTTTCCCTCAAAATTAGCTATTGTAGCAACCTACGACGATAGTCATAGCCAAGTCTGCAGCCAAAATTTACAGCTGTACAACTGCCAGCAAACTAGTATCTCTCCTTCACAATTAAAAAGAACTTTTAATACATCAGATAACTGAAGGATTCAATGTTTGTATTTTTTATGATTGATGTTTCCTCATGTAATTTCCTACAATGGTAACCATCAGACAAAAGCACTTAATTCTATGTACTAAGATACATGTATTTCAGGGGTGGGTTCCACTTATCTTTATTACTGGTTCGCAGCGGGAGCAGGAGATCACCCATGATGACATCGTGGTGGGTGGATAGAGCGTCCCGCCAGTTTTACTACCAGTTCTATAGAACCGGACTGAACCGGGAGCTACCTATCACTGATGTATCTCCATGTGTAGGAGGATTAGCAACTTTTAACATTTCTTTTTTCAATATGTTTTATGTAAGCATTCTTTTTCTTGCATAGACTTACTTTATGGCTGGTCATAGCTTTGGGGATACAGGTAGTTCTTGACTTATGACCATTCATTTAGCAACAATTTGAAGTTATGACAGTGTTTATGACACTGTCATAACTTCATAAGGGACTTGTGGCTTGTCATAAGGGACTTATGACAAGCCATCACTCTTATGAGTGTTGCAGTGTCGCTGTGATCACTTTATCGTGTGCTATTTATAGTTGCAGCATCCCAGGTCACATGATCACCATTTGCAATCTTTTCATCTTGCTTCTGAAAAGCAAAATCAATGGAGAAGCCTGTAAGACATCACTTCATGGACATGTGGTAGCTAGAGAAAACAAAGAAACAAGTATTTTATTGTTTTTATTGTTTTAGGAACATTTTAGAATTTTAATTCTAGTGTATGTTTCTGAATTGAGAGCTGCTGAGAGTTGTTTGAAGATATGATGGCAATAGCATTCAAACAAATAACTATATAATTTTTGCTTAATAACCATGGCAAAAAATATAGTAAAATTGGGTGCGATTTTACACTTAATGACAATACCACTTAACCGCAAATATTTTCGTTGTAGTGGTCATAAGTCAAAGACTACCTGTGCTGTTAGAATATTGTTCTTTGCATTCTGCTATTGGTCAATTGAAAGATGAAAGGGTGAATAATATTAGGCTCAAAGTATTTTGTATTTACTTCTGCATTTCAAGACTGACAGATGTTAAAGTGAATATGGGTTAATTTTACCTGTTATGGAGACTGGGAAGCATAAATATTGCTGTTGTGAAAGTTTTCAGGAGAGAAATGTTCTAGTTTTCATTATCCACTAGCATTTCACATGAGTAACTATGTTATGAAGAAAAAAATAAATACAAGAAAATGTTTTTGTTTATTTGTTCTCCTTTTTTATGATGGAATAGTCTTTCTCTTTCTCTCTGTCTGTATATGTTTGTATGCATAATTGTTTATTGTAGCAGCATAAAAAAACACAGTATGTTTATAAATATATAAATAATGTTTCTATTTTCAGCTCCAATGTTCTCTTTTAATCTGTTCCTATCAAATGTAACACCTCCTGTTTTGGTATTTTAAAATGAAACAAGCAAACCAAAAAGGCAAAAAATTTTTTTTTCCCTTGATCTACTATCTGCAGATACCTTACTTACATATATTGTTGTATTTTATTCTATGATCAGATTCTAAGAAAATATCTTAATATTTGTAACTTTGGGTCCGGTATTACTTAGGACTATCATTCCTTTTCTAGAATGCCTGGCAATTACTTGCCTGGCATTCTAAGACTGGCAGTCTTAGAATGTCCAGTTAGAATGCTGTTTTTTCTTCTTTTTTATAATTCTTGAAAATTCTATATATGTGCATATTAAAAAGCCAGCATAGGACATTGGTTGAAACATGGGACAAAAAGATTCCGGAAAACTCCTGTTAAACTGGATAAATTTAAATTTACATGGAGAAAAAAAAAAGATTTTATTAAACAATAATAATAATAATAATTTAACTTGAATTTATAAATGTTTAAAATGTTTTGGAAATTATTATCATCAGATAATTCAAAAATATTTGTTCTTTCAATAGGAGGAGATATTGAAAGCTTACATCAGCAAAGAATAAGTAATCTGAGATGAGTGATCCTTTCATTGATTGAGGACTTTTTACAGCAACTTGAAGACTGAAAAATTTCCAAATATTTCACTCTCTTTCCATTCAGTGGATCTGTTGGATTAAAGCACTTTCTGTCAGTGAGAGAATGCTAATTAGAGACAATCTAATATTCACTCCTATTCCATTCAGTGCTTCTTCTACTGGATTAAAGAGCTTTCTGTCAGTGAGAAGAAGCTAATTAGAGACAATCTATGTTCTTTATTTGGAAAGAGCCCTGGGACCGGTTGCTGTGATGCAAATGATTGTCCATTAGAGGTGTGTCATGCTGTGGAATTTTGACAAGGTATAGAAGGCATAACACAGAAAGATTTTTCATAAGGTGGCATGGCTCAATTTTCAGCTGACTGGCTTGTACAGTTTACGCAGATCCATAGGTTTCAGGTAAAAGGCACAAATTAGTTTTGTTTCAACTACAAAATTATGCAGTTCTAGCCATGGGGGACGGAAATAAGTATGAGAATAATAGATATTTTACTATCTCAAATGCTTGCCGTGTAAAAGTGAATGAATGTGGTCCAACATTTTTAAAGTGCTGATTCCTGTGAATCTTTGATTGTAGAGGAGAATTTTCTTAGCTTTGGTTCTGAGCAGAACACTGTGGTAGTCAGTCTATAAAATCTGCATGATTATAATGCTGTCTTAATTAAAAGCATTCCTTTTTCCACACAGCTGTTAAATGAATGCTTGGAGACCTTTAAAAGTCTTTATTCTTTCTTTTCTCTGTACTTTCTCTGGCAAACTTATTGAATACAAAGAAGCTATCTATGTTAGAGATTTGTGTTAATTATGAAATTGCATGAATAAACAGTGTATAAATGCTCTGTAGCCACTTCTTTTTTTTTCTTTTGAAAAGGTGCGAGGAATGGTCCACAGAGAGACTTTGCCTTATATTAATGGAAAAGCAACACAGCTGCTTGAAGCATAAATTTAAAAAGTATATACTTTTTAAGCACAGAACAATGCTGCAACTTTGACATCTTGTAAATATTATACAATTAAAAACTCCCTTTTTATTACTCTGTAATCTTTTAATTTGGCATAGAATTGAGGTGACTAGATGGAGGTGAGCATTTACTGGCCAAATGCCCTTACTGACACCACACAGAGTTCATAGCAGCTATTTTTTCTTTTATTTTTAGGAGAGTAACATCTGCTGCTAGCAGAACCGAATTCTCAATATTGACTAATAGTGTTATTTACATATGCACCAAAGAATAATAGTTCCCAATCAATGCTCTGCAAATCACTGAAGGCTATTTCTATTACCAGTACAGAAAAAAAAAATTAAAGGGTCAAAATCTTGAGAGAGTCTCTTTTTTTTGGTAATGTCACTTTAAATGTCATGAGATTTTTGCAGGAAAATCAACAAACCTAAGATTTGATACCCTTATGAGATTTGGGGTCCTATGTATGGAACTGAAAGGATTTTTTTTTAAAAAATAGGATTTTTATGTTTAAATCCTGTTTCTTGGGTTGGCAGTAAGATGTATATTTATATAGAAAGAAGAAAGTGGTTGGGATTCAGAATGCCTTTTGATATTGTAATTGAGTTGAAAGTAACCTTGAGGAAGGAAAAAGATAATAAGATGCAGACATGCAATTCCAGGCAAAATGTGGGGGAAAAAATATCAAGTTATGATTATATTAATAGGATGCTTATCCTATGGTTAAAGAAATATATATATCAGAATTGATATCATGATCGAGGAACCAGTTTTCGGCTTATTTTATTGACAATACAAGCAGTTCTGACTTAGTGATCACAATTGGGATAGCCAACTTTGTCACAAGGCACCATGGCAGTTAAAGAAAACATCATGTAACTGTGATGGAATAATACCACATTCCATTCAGTCATCAAGTGAATCATCACAGTCATTAAGCAGAATATTCTCCAAAGCACCTGAAGGCAGGGCAAGAGCAATGGATGGAAACTGATCAGGAGAGAACCAATCCAGAACTAAGGAGAAATTCCCTGACAGTTAATCAATATTCAGTGGAATGACTTGCCTCCAGAAGTTGTGGGTGCTTCAACAATGGAGGTTTTTAAAAAGAGATTGGACAACCATTTGTCTGAAATGGTATAGGATTTCCTGCTTGAGCAAGAGATTGGACTAGAAGACCGCCAAAGTCCTCTGCAACTCTGTTATTCTGTTATTGTGTTTTATGTCCACATTCTCCATTAACTTTCTTTGTCAGAAGCTGGTTGTGAAGCAAAACAAATGATTATGTGACTTTGGGATCCTGCTATGATTATAAAATGCAAGGATCACTTGCAAAGCTGCCCCCCGCCCCCTTGTAACTATGAATGATCATTCAAAGATGCAGTAAGCAAGGGTTACTTCTACAAAGTTGGGAGCTTTTTCTATCTATGTAATATAATTAATTATTGATGACTGTTGATGTACCTTTTTTATATCCTTTATAATTGTCCACCAATCTATGCCAGAGCTGTGGGTCATTTTAATAATGACACCTTATTTACATTGTTTTGTTTTATATTTTAGTGGATCATTATTATCACACAACACATGGACTTCCCTTTGGAGAAGAATATCCACAGAATATTTTACAGTGCTGCCCTCAGTAGATATGCATTTGGTGTCTCAATATAAAGCACCGTGTTGCTTATGCAAAGTAAGGATAGTGCTAGTTAAGAAATGAAATGCTCTGAGGTAGTAGAGCAATAGGTCATGTGTTTTGACATGTGAATATGTCTATAGTTTATCCTTCATTCTTGTCATTCCAAGGAGCAGATGCTAGTTACTAGTCTTTGTGAAAATAGAAGATGGTTTTAAGACCCAATCTAAGCCTGCTGGTCATCTTGCTGATTTTCCATCTGTTGATTTTACAACCAATTCAGCTCTGTCCTTGGTTCTTGTTCACATTCTCTGCAGTTATTAGTTAAGGGTCCACAAATTCAGGATTTTCCACATGATGGAAAATTAAATCTTTTAAGCCAAATACAATGGCAAATAGTGTTCAAGCTGGGCAGACTGAAATCTAAGTCAACTTTCAAACAAATGTCAACTTTTAGTTTTCTTTTAATATATTCTGACTGAAATGACACAACTAGAATATATCTCAATAGGGCTAGTTGTCAGATCTTTATTGTACAAATTATATATTAAAAAAGTGTTGAAATCTCAGACAATTTCTCAAAATTGCATTTTTCCAATGATTGTTTTGTTCTACTGCCCCAACTTCATCATAAACAGTTAATATAACAGACATGCATAGGTTACCATAGCCTTATAGACTTCTTAGATGTGATTTCATTGAAAAGGTCTAAAGTCTACCTTTGATATAACAATGAGTATTTATGTCAGAAGTGCCATTTTTATTGGGCAAAGGCTATGCTTGCCCACAGCTGTATTCAAAAAGTACATAAAAATGAAAAACATTTCATGTAAATTTTATTTACATGTAATTAAAACTAAACATTTAAGGTGCTATTCTTTAACCAAGCATTTAGTAATTTTCTAACAAACTAAACATTAGGGTTTGGTAAGAAGATATGAGGGTGAGTGATAGTACTTAGAAAAGAAAGGGGACAAAGTATAGCTCTCACTCATGGTCTAACTCCTATCTTAAGACTTCTATTGTAGATCAAATCAGTAGGAATTTAGGCTTCACACCACAGCTGTTCATTTTAAGTCTGACCAATTTTTTGGGGGTATAAGTTTTATTTGCAGTTTTCCTTTAACAACCAACATATTTTGTGGACAGTGTAATGACTGGGTCAATACACTTTTTTACACAGTGTTGACAGTAATAATACAATTACATATACATATACATTTTTATCTTCCAACTTCTAACCTTAATATGCTCATTATAATTATAATATATTATTTTATATATCAATATGTATAATACTATTTCCCCAATTTGTGCCCCCCCCCCTTGTTGGGGTTCTTCCATATTTACTTCTTTATCTTTAAACAGTACTATTCTCTCTTTCCCCTTCATGGATTACTGCCTTGTCATGGCGAAGGGGCTTGTGTAGCTCAATGAAGCTATGAGCTATGCTGTGCAGGGCACCCAAGATGGACAGGTCATAGCAGAGAGTTCTGACAAAATGTGATCCATTGGAGAAGGAATGGCAATCCACTCCAGTATCTTTGCCATGAAAACCCCATGGACAGTACCAAAAGAAAAAAGAAATGATGCCAGAAGATGAGTCCCTCAGGTTGAAGGTGTCCAATATGCTACTGGGGAAAAGCAGAGGGCTAGTACTCGTAGCTCCAGAAAGAGTGAAGCAACTGGGCCAAAGCCAAAAGGACATTCAGCTGTGGATGCATCTTGTGGTGAAAGGAAAGTCCGATGCTGTAGATTTTTTCTCTATAGGAACCTGGAATGTAAGATCCATGAATCAAGGCAAGCTGGACATGGTCAAACAAGACATAATAAGACTAAACATCGACATCTTAGGAATCAGAAAACTAAAATAGACAGGAATGGATCAATTTAATTCAGATGACCATCAGGTATACTACTGCGGACAAGAATCCCTCAGAAGAAATTGAGTAGCTTTAATAATCAATTAAAGAGTACAAAAAGCAATACTGGGATACAATCCCCAAAATGACAGAATGATCTCAGTTCAAATCCAAGGCAAACCATTCAATAACTCAGTAATCCAAGTCTGTGCCCCAACCACTGGTGCTGAAGAGGATGAAATTGATCGGTTCAATGAAGCCCTACAGCACCTTATAGAATTAACACCAAAAATGATGTGCTTATCATCATGGGGATTGGAATGCTAAAGTAGGAAGCCAGAAGATAACCAGAATAACATGCAAGTTCGGACTTGGAGTACAAAATGAAGCAGGGCACAGGCTGAAAGAATTTTGTCAAGACAATATGATGGTCATAGCAAACACTCTTTTCCAATAACCCAAGAGACAACTCTACACATGGACATCACCAGACCATCAATACAGAAATCAGATTGAGTATGTGCTTTGCAGGCAAAGATGGAGAAGCTCTATATAGTCAGTAAAAACAAAACCAGGAACTGACTGTGGCTCATACCATGAGTTTCTCATTGCAAAATTTAGAATTAAATTGAAGAAAGTAGGGAAAAGCACTAGGCCACTCAGGTGTGGACTAAATCATATCCCTGATGAATATACAGTAGAGGTAACAAATAGATTTAAGGAATTAGATCTGATAGACAGAATGCCTGAAGAACTATGGATGGAGGGTCACAACATTGTACAGGAGGTAGCAACTAAAACCATCCCAAAGAAAAAGAAATGCAAGAAAGCAAAATGGCTGTCTGAGGAAGCTTTGCAAATAGTTGAGGAAAGAAGGGAAACGAAAGGCAAGAGAGAAAGAGAAAGATACACCCAATTGAATGCAGAATTCCAGATAATAGTTAGAAAAGATAAGAATACCTTCTTAAATGAACAGTGCAAAGAAATAGAAGAAAACAATAGAATAAGGAGGACCAGAGATCTTTTCAAGAAAATTGGAGATATGAAAGGAACGTTTCATAAAAAGATGGGCATGATAAAGGACCAAAATGGCAGCGACCTAACAGAGGCAGAAGAGATTAAGAAAAGGTGGCAAAAGATATATTCTTGAAAACTACGATACAACCTTTAATGAAAAAAAAATTAAGGAGGATATGATGAGGAGGAGAAGGAGTGTATGATATAAAACTGATAGGATATGAGCCTTTTTCTCCACACACCTATTGAAGGGACTCATTAATTTTATGAAATCCCATTGGATTGTTGGGGTAGGGGTGTAACTAAAAAAGGATTAATTGATTCTGAAATTAATGAGGGGCATGATGGCTATTTGGGAAGGGGGTGGCTGAAGTTCATGGCATGCTGCTGCAGGCAGACAATTAACTCCAAAGAAAATTTTCCATTCTATTTGGACAGGTAGTTAATGGACATGAGCTAATGATGCAGTGAAGTTGTGCTGACTGATTTCCCCTTCAGTCTTACAACAGATGTATGAAAATCTTCTCTCAATACAAATTGTAATATTGGATATTGGGCTTTATGTAATGATTGTTCTGAGCAAAGAAAAAAAATGAAAAGAATCTTAGGAATTCTGACATAGAACTCTTGTTCTATCTTAGCCATTTGATAAATGCTTTAGTTAAGCCAATGTTAAATCAAGGGCATGCAAGTTATGATGTTCATTGGATATAATCTTATTTTTCTTCTTAAATTGTCTTAGTTCTGCCTCATATGCCAACCTGAAAGATCAAGATTCAACTAGTAAATATTTTTTAAAGTTTATTATATAGGGATATAATAATTCCACTACTTACTACCCCTCCCTTGAGTGTAGAGTTTCTGGAAATGGTTTGAAATCTAAAAATATTTCTGGCAGAAATAGTTGCACCAGACGTCTTAATTATTATGTTTCCAAGGAAATGACAGCCTGCCTAAAAGAAGCTGACAAATCTTCCCTGCAGCTATGTGCTTTTTATATTGGAACTTTAAGTTATTATAAATTACTCAGGACTGAAACTGGCTTGAACACAATACATCAGATTTAAACCAGCAGGCAGGTTATGCCGTGGGTCCATTAACTCTTCCTTGCCCACAGTCCATCTGCCTGCATGCCATGTGCCTGTGTAAAAGAAACTAGGCTAGGGATTTCAAGGTTTTCAAAAGAAATGGTGAAAGGTTGCCTGCAGCCCCTCCCTTTGCTAGCCTACACCTATTCATTTCAAGTTATCAAAATGAACATGAAAGCTCAGTACGCCATTTGGCTGGGGCATTCCCCTGCTTGCTGTTCTCAACAGCCGTTGTTTGATTTGAGGCATGGCTTGATATGTTGACTGCCAGATCTGCACATCAAAAGAGGCATTCAATCTCCATGCCTGCTAGCTCCTAGCTAGAGGTGAAAGGAAAAGGCAGGAAAGTGCTCTGGTATTTGCTGTGCATATTATAACAATGTACAAAGTCAAGTAAACATACTGAACTAGATCCTGCTGAGCAGATGCTTTGGGGATTGCAGTGTCTCCCCAAGACTTTTGGCCTGCCAAATTAACCTATATAATCTAGGGAATAAGAAAGGGAATCAAATATCTTTGCAAAAGAATTATTTTTGGAAGCTTCCAGTGAGTATTCATGACAAACTCGATATCTTTGAAGAAGGCATTATGATAGAGATCAGCAGGCAGCACTCTGTTAATCTGCATGGTAAAAGGTAAAGGTTCCCTTCGCACATATGTGCTAGTTGATCCTGACTCTAGGGGACAGTGCTAATCTCCGTTTCAAAGCCAAAGAGCCAGAGCTGTCAGAAGATGTCTCCGTAGTCATGTGGCCAGCATGATTAAATGCCAAAGGCGCATGGAACACTGTTTCCCACCAAAGGTGGTCCCTATTTTTCTATTTGCATTTTTCTACATGCTTTCGAACTGCTAGGTTGGCAGAAATCTGCATGACAAGTCTGTAAAAAAAGGAGAGAGATTGTGAGATTGCCCACTTGCATTCTGATTAGCTGCTTCTCATGAGTAGACTACAAGAACTGAGGTTTTTGAAGTTAGCTCATGAATTGAGGGATTTAAATTAAGTTCACAGCTGTAATGCAGTTAATATGGACATAGGTTCACAAGAGCTGATATTTCTTAACTACTTTCAGATTAACTAATTTAACTAAACAGGGATTTTTTTAAAAAAGCAACAGGATAAGAAAATTACATTAATGGATTCATTCACCATCATTTTGGCCTAATTACATGCCATCTTAACCAATTGGGTAGGACATGTATTTAATATGTTTGCCACTTTGAGTTACGGTATTTGTGAAAATAATAAAGGTGGAATAAAATAAATTATAAAGCAAATTCCTTCACTACTATCTCAACCACAAAATCAAACAAGGTAGAGAAGCTGTGATGCACCAGGCCAGATGGTTCAGTAGAGGCAATTCTGTCTGATCCTTTGGTATTGCTACTCTATTCTCCACTAATTTTTAAAGCTCTTCAGACATTGTTTTACTTTTAAGAGGATAGATATCTGACATATTGCAAAGCAACATGTAGCATGATATTTATCATAAAATACTTTTGTATGCCAAATAGAACCCAAGGAAGGAAGGAAGGAAGGAAGGAAGGGAGGAAGGAAGGAGGGAGGGTAGGAGGGAGGGAGGGAGGGAGGGAGGAAGGAAGGAAGGAAGGAAGGAAGAAAGGAAGGAAGGAAGGAAGGAAGGAAGGAAGGAAGGAAGGAAGGAAGGACCTTACCAAGAAATATAATACAGGTACAGCAAAGCAGTAAGGATTATTTTGCAATAAGTATGCTATATGGTGAGAGATAAAACATTTTGAATAATGAGTAACAATTTTATAACTATGGAAAGTTCTGCAGAATTCATTTTGTGAAAGAACCTACAACATCTATTAAATATACTGAATGTGCTTACCAATCCTAAAAGAATGAAAAGTCTACTCAAGTCTGTCAAGACTCTTCTGAATCTCAACTCTATCTTTTAAAATGTTGTCAATTCCTCCCAGCTTGATGTCATCTGAAAATGTGATGAGTTCCCTTCTATCCCCTCATCTAAATCATAAATAGAACAATGTTACAAACTTTTTGTACACTTCCATTTTAAGAAGTGCTATTGGTTGAATAGGAAGATAACACTTTTCTGATAGATAATATAAAACTGCTGCAGATATATTTGAGGAATAAGGCCGTTGGTTGTTTGACAGCAGCCTAACAACAGCATGGGGGAATCAAACTTTTTATCAGATGTAACCAAAAGCCAAATAATCAGAATGAGATCCAAAGTTACCCAATCCAAATGAAAGTCATAAAATATATATTAAAAAGAGTCTTCTAAGTCAATAAAATATCCCAGTAACAAGCAACTGGCTAATCACTTGCTGCTATGTGAGATTTTGGGTCAAAAGAAAGTAGAGACAATGGCACTGCCCAAGAGAGCCATGGTCCATTCCACTGGATGAAAACATCTAAACCGTCTATAGTAGCAGCTCAGCCTAATAGAAGAGATGACAAACAATAGGATAAGAATTGCAATTATCTGGGGAAATTGCATTACATTAGTGAGATTTATTTCTAAATAAAAAAGAACAGGACATTAACCTAATGTATTTATTTGAAAGATGTTTTCAAAAACAAAATATGAGATGACCGATTCTTGAAATATGTTCATAGTTTTTTTGAAAGAATTTAGAAATACATTTCAACAAACCCTAAATATTAATTTTAAATCTATTTTTTCCAAAATGATCTCACCTTTTCAGAAACTGCAAACATTAAAGTAAGATATATTAATATATCCCTAACTGATCAGTCTTATCCTAAAACAAATCTTTCTCTGTATCAAAATTTCAAAATTTCAATCTTTGAAAAAAATCTAAGGTATCAGGAACAAAAATTATAAAAAATAATTGGAATATTGATAATTGCTTGGCATAAAACCACTGTTCATTTACACACATTTTATCTGCACTTCATTCATTTGAAATGTGAAAGTAATAGAACGTGGAAATACTGCTTTAGTATTTATTAACTATCCTATATTCATAGAACTTAGTGCTTTAAATCACAAGCTCAGCTATTCTACAGGAATGTTATTATGTAGGACAACTGTATCCATCTATTCATCCTAATACTTTCAAATGTACTTCAAACTAACTTCCAAAAGAATTTCTCTGTGAATGAACATATTTCAAAGGAAATTATTTTATTTTTTAGTGTACCTGGTGAATAGGTACGCTGAAAGTCACTGCCACAAGGTTAATTTTGTCCACAAGAAAAGAAAAATAACTTCATGCAAGACAGTTCTCTTGCTAACCTATTTTGTTACTTATTTTAAAAGTTATTAAATGCATTATTTATCCAAGCTAAGACTGGACTAGCACTGATAATGTTACCTAGTTTGGGTAATGGAACATCTGCAAGAAAACAACCAAGCTCAGAAAGCACCAAGGACCCCTCATTTTAGCCTTGACCTACAAATATTCTTCTTTATTGGTATCTTTACAATTAATTGTCTGCCAAAATCTGGCCATCAAATGATTTTATCAGAATTGCAAAACTCAATTGGGAATAGTTTAATACAAATTTCAATTCACATTTGAAGTTCAGTCTTGAGTTTATAAGAAGAGTAGGAGAATATCTTAAGGCAAGATATAATATAAATATATTTTTCACACTTAGGGACTTATACACAGAATACTGCATTCTATAAAAAAAAAGTAGCTGGCCACCTAATAAGCAGTTTTGAACTGGTCTAATCTAATAGATTTGTAAGAGATACTATTCAGCAGCAAGATGCAGCATTCATATTGCTGATAAGACAGATATATGAATAAGTGCAAGGTACATTATTGTGCTTAACACCTTCCCCCATTTTGTCAAATTATATTCAGAATAGAACAAAATAATGGAACATTACAAATATTTGAATGCTAAGAAACTTAAGTGACAAAACTGCCTATTCTATCAGAATTCTTTGAGTGCCAAACTCTTGAAATATGACTTTAAAATTAACTCTGTTGTGCTGTTAATTGTATCTGTTAAATTTGCAACTGTAGATTAGTAAGAATTTTCCTTAATAAATTATTTTTTAATAAAAACTTGCCCATATTCACCATTCATTGTAAATGGAAAGGAAAAAAATTGACATTTAAGAAAGAAATCAATTATGGAAGTATCTTAGATGCCATCATGCTTGGCTTTCTGCTAAAATCCAAATGTATGCATATGTTTCTTCTCTTTTCCTTATTAAGGGAGTGCAAAATATGATGAAATGGTCACCATCTGCTATTAGTACTGTGCTGTGCTGTGCTACTGATTGAGTTTTCTAAGATAAGTTTATTGGCTTAGTTGAGAAACAAGTAAAGAGATCAAAATGACCTCGATAAGGAGAAGATAAATTTATTCTAAAAGATCCTTTATGGCGGAACTTTTACCTAACAAGCCTTCCATGTCAAATCCTGTAGCTAATAATAAAGTAATATGAATTGCATATCACAAACTGTAAAAGTGGAAACTATGTTTCATATTAATTAATCTGTTGATTTTTATTAGAGCAACCTTTCTAGAAGGATCCACAATGGAAATGAACATTAGGTCAGCTCATATTATCTTCACATTAAATGTATAAGAGTTGCTTCACAATCCTTCAACTTTTCTATATAATGGCTTTCTTCTTCTTCTTTTTAAATCCTTGTCTCACTTTTGCTTTTGGGGAAAAAAACCTCTTGCAATTGGAAAGTTGAAGCCATAAAAATGAAAGAAAAGAAAGGGAAAAAAGCATTCTGAGTTCACTTTTACTTTCTGATAAGATTTACTTTGTCTATGCAAATTACAATAAATTCAAGGCTTAAAAAATGTTTTAAAAAACATTTTGTCTTATTTTTGATGGCTGTTCTATGTAATTCATTTTTGTAAAATAAATTAGTCAAGATAGGAAAATTAATTATAGCTTTAGACTCATTATTAAAGCCAAAGTGCCTTTGTCAAGCAATAGTTTTTAGTATTTTTTTGGTGCATTTAAGACATCCTGAAGTTAATTTAACTTAGTTAACTCTAAAACACTCATGAGAGAAATACTTTCTTATGATCAAATATAATGTCTGCCTTTAGTCTTTGTTTGGTGCAAAAGGCAGATGTGCTAATTAATATATGTCAAAAAATTAAAAATTAAATGTCACTGTCTTTTGAGTCCTGTAAATTGAGTCCCTACATTCTCTTATTGAAATTACTAAGAATAATAATGGCATTTCTGAGAGTTTGCAACGCTTATGTACTTTAAGTTGAAAATAACTTGACCATATTGTTGTAATAATTCAAACACATTTTTTTTTATAATTCAAGCAACATTTTAATTACTTCAATTGTTATTTCAATGTTATGGGTTCATTTTAACCACAGGCATTAACCTTAGTCATTTAGCCTTACGCAAGCACCCCTTCAAATTACAAATTAATTGAGACCTCTTTTTCCATTTATGCACAGATATTATTTGAGGCAGCTTGGCTATCTGTGTACAGACTATTTTTTAAAAACAGAAATCCTATGTATAATGCATGCCTTTAACAAGCAAGCAAATGTCAGACTTATCATTAGAAGAGAATGGACCGTATTTTTTTTTTTTTACTATAATTTAATTCTGTCCATGTCTAGTAAAATAAAATCAGAAAAGAAGCCATTTTGCTAAATTTATGAATAAACACCACCCCATCCTTTGAGATTCAGAAATCAAAAAAGAGCTTGCTAGTGGTCTGTGTTCTTTGAGGCTTCTTGGGAATAGCATTGGTTAGAGAATGAATTATGTTAAGTTAGATCACAGAATGTAACTCTTTTATCACCCTGACTGTCTTTCCCCCAAAAAATTGTACATAAACTTCAAACTATAATAACTATTTAGTGAATTATTTGGGGGAGGGTTGTTGTTGTATGTGCTAAATACCTTGTCCATTTCTTTCATAGCTATTTTCTTTAGAGCTCAGTCTCCATTTTGGAGGAACTTTGCCATTGTTCCTATATTTACATGTCCTCTTTTGATTTACGTGTTTTTATCTAAGCCCAACGCTCAAACTATTTCTCTTTGCTCACATATGATTCAATAGAAATTATATAGATAATTTTAGTGCCAGTTCATGTTTTGGGGTTTGTATATGCTAACATAACTCAGAAGCCTATTCTTCTACAAATTAAATAGAGTACTAGATTTCAATTGCCCTTGTGATTTTTGATTACAAAGGAAAATATCTTTTCCTTCTGTGGACTTTGCTCTTATACTTGTTTTTAAAGGCATGAAAACAAGGTCATGGGAGTGAATACCAGTGAAAGTGACCAGTGCTGAACTGCTCTATGCAGTCCTGGATAAATAGTGTGTTGCAATATTTTCAGGATCAGACTCAATAAGATCAACAAGAGTTAAAGATTTAACTATATATTCTTTTATTTACATTAGGCATTCTATATTCATTGAATATTCACAGATAGAAGCAAAGGAAAGGGTGTAGGTAGCTCCTTATATATACAATGGGTGGAGCTATGTGTGGGAGTGGTGAATTATGAATACATTAAGAAGTGAAGAATAAGTTAACCCCTGATACCCTGTCTGTACACTATTTACACATTGGAGAATAAGGCATTTACATCTGACAAATCCCCCTCTAAATGCCGATTCGTTATACAACACCAGTTACATTCAGATTCAGGACAATACAAAACATACAACTTAGAGGTTAAGTATTTATGCTGTTTAGAAGGTAAAGGCTTTGTTAATATATCAGCTAATTGTTCTGAAGTGTCGCAATGCACTGCTTTAATAAATCCATCCTGAGATAATTGTCTCACATGTTTAAATTTTATATCTATATGTCTGGACCTTTGTCCAATGGCATCAGATCTAGATATTTCAATGGCTGCTTTATTGTCTTCATGCATAACAAAAGGCAGAGCAGGTTTTTTCCAGACATCTGAAATTAAATCATTAAACCATACAAGGTTATTTGCGGCCTTGGATAAACAAACATATTCCGCTTCTGTTGTTGAAGTAGCCACTAGTTCTTGTTTACCAGTGTACCAGTAAACTGGACAGTCATTTAAGAGAAATACATAACCAGATGTGCTTTTTCTGCATGAGGTGTCTCCAGCCCAATCTGCGTCTGCATAACACGTAAGCTTTGGTTCTTTAATATCATTAGGCTCTAACATTAAACAAAAATCTAGTGTACTTTTTAAATATCTTAAAATTCTTTTAACAGCTTCCCAGTGGTACATTGTTGGTTTGCTGACATGCCTAGATAATAAATTGAGTGGTAAAGCGATATCTGGTCTAGTCCAATTAGATATGTAAAGGAGTGAACCTATGATTGATCTATAGAATGTATTGTCCTTGAACTCGGGAGAAGATTCATCAGAATTTCTTAGAAAGTCAGTTTGCATAGGGGTATCACAAGGTTTGGCATTGTTTAAGTTGCATTTATTTAAAAGATCTATGATCTTATCTCTCTGGGTAAGTTTGAATCCCCTTTTTGTCTTATTAATTTGGACACCAAGGTATTTGTTTACCTTGCCTAAAGATTTCAATGAGAAATGTTCATTTAGTTTAGTTACAAAAGTTTCTCTTCTTTCTTTATGTTTTCCTATGTATAAAATGTCATCCACATAAATCAATACAAATTCAATGTAATCATCACCCCTCTTGACAAAGAAACAATTATCAGCAGTGGTAGCGTTGAAGTCCATGGTCTTAAGTACTTTTACTAAACAATCATACCACCGTTTACCAGATTGTTTTAGCCCGTATAAACTCTTGTTTAACAACCAAGTCTCATTTCTGTTTGTGTATGGACTATGAGGTGCTCTCACGTATATTTCTTTATCTAATTTTGCGTGTAGGTACGCAGTCTGTATGTCATATTGGAATACATCTAGATTGAGTGCTGAAGCTACCACTAGAGCTGTTTTGACACTCTCTGTTCTTACAGTGGGGGAATACGTGTCAGTATAGTCCTCCGGATATTTCTGTGCATAACCCTGTGCAACCAATCTAGCTTTGTATAGAGTATTTCCTCCCTCTAAATTCTTAATTTTATATATCCATCTGGTACCAATAATTGTCTTATCTTTAGGTGCAGATGCAGGTGTAAATACATTTAGTCCTTGTAAACTTTCCATCTCTTTCTTCATTGCTAATTCCCATTTTTCTTTTTCTTCGTGAGGAAGTTTTAACACTTCCTCGTATGTATTGGGTGTTGTTGGTTCACCATTCATGTGCATTACATAATCCTTGTATTTATTTGGCATTTGATTTCTGGTGTTTCTAATGATTTTCTCGGGTTTACTATCGTTATCATGCAAATATCTTGCTTCCTTTTTTGTTAGTGTGTCTGTCTTTATTTTGAGTTGGCTATTTGTCCAAGTTTTGGTTTTGTTTTTATATTTGTTGATATTTTGTTTTTCTATAGTCCCTTTCTCATGAGATTTTGTATCTTCATGTTTATTTGGGAATATCTCATTAAGATGTAATTTAGACCAGTTAGCTTGTTCATGGAACACAGCTGTTCTGGAGACTATAAATTTGTTGTTACTATCAATGAATCTGTATCCTTTAGTGCCAGTCTCATATCCCATAAATCTGAGTCTCCTGGACACATTTTCTCCCTTTCTTCTTAATTGTTTAGGTATGTGTACGTCTGCTGTGACTCCAAATATATGCATGTGTGCTAATTTTGGTTTTCTATTATACATCACTTCATATGGTGTCTTATTTATAATGCTGGACCATGTTCTATTTTGTGTGTAATTTGAATAATGTAAGGCTTCTGACCAGAATTGTTTGCTTAAGCCAGCATCTTCTAATGTGCATCTAATCATGGTTTGTAATGTGGAATTTTTTCTCTCTGCAATCCCGTTTTGGAACGGAGAAAATGGACTAGATGTGTAATGTAACATTCCTTTGTCTTTTAACCATTGTGAGAATTCTTTAGACATGAATTCGCATCCTCTGTCTGTCATAATTTGTTTTATTTTGATGTTGTGTTGTGTTTCTATGCGTTTGTAAAATTCTTTAAATTTTTGAAATGTTTCATCTTTGTGTTTTAATGTGTAAACAAATCCATAGCGGCTATAATCGTCCACTATTGTCAGGAAGTAACGTTTCCTATAAGTGATTGATGGAGTTAATGGACCAACTAAGTCCATGTGTACTAAATCAAAAATTTTGTTAGTTGATCTGGTAGATTTTCTTGGCCTGGGACTAGTTTTTAGTTTTGTAGATTTACATACTGAGCATTCCAGATAATTTTCACAATTTTTTATTTTAACACCTTCTGCGTGTTCAGTCATTTTTTGCACTACAGGAAAACTGGCATGTCCTAACTTCCTATGCAATATGTGAGCACACTCATCATGAATTGGTTTACCTATCTTTGGCTTCTTATCGTTGTGTGCATCTGTGTGATCATGAGATATTTTACATTCATCATTGTCACTGTTGCTAACATTCTCATCATCTATTTCAATACAATCTTCCATATTTGAATCAATGTTATGTAACCATTTTTCTTTTGTTATTAGGTAAGGTAGTCCTCCTTTAGTCACCACAGTGCCTACATTTATTTTATTCTTTTCCAAAGTTGCCTTTCCTTTTGAAAAGACAATGTTAATGTCAGAATCTCTGCTTAGTTTTATGGCACTTAATATGTTATGAGGTATTTCAGGTATTAGTAATACCCCCTCTATTTTTCCTAAACCAGGTAAGGTTACATTTCCTCTACCTAATACTTGAACCTTTTCTTGGTTAGCTACCTTAATTACAAATTTATCTTCTGCAAATGAAGACAATATACTTTTGTTATTAGTGGTGTGATTAGTTGCTCCAGAATCAATAAGCCAATTATTGTTCTCACTTTGTTGTGTGTTAGTGTTGTCTTGTTTATTTAATCCATTCAGTGAACCAGACTTTCTATCCTTTGAATTGTCTCTGCCCCCTCTATTCTCTCTGTGATTTGGTGGGCTCCTATATCTATGCCTTTCTATGGAAGGCTGTCTATAATCGTATTTGTTTCTGTATTCTGATCTATATCTTTCTTTTAAGAATTTTGGGCAATCTCTTCTATTGTGTTCCCTGGATCCACAATTATGACATTTAAATGTTCCACTATATTTTTCTTGGAAAGCTACTTTCCTATATGGTTTATGTTCTGTGTGATTGTTAGAACGATTCCTTCTAGAATTATCTTCTGTTATCAATTTGTTAGATAGACTTTCTATGGATAAATACCCTAGATTGATTGTGTCTAAATGTGACATAAAATTGTCCCATGATGGATCAAGTGAGTTGATAATAACACTTTTCATTGTTTGGTCTGAAATCACCTCCCCCCTCAAGTGCAGTTCAGCTCTTATTTTGTTCAAAGATATTAAATGTTCACTTATGGAAACCCCTGGTTTTATCCTAGATGAAAAGAAGTCTTTAGATATCCTTGTGGTGGTAGCTACACTGTCACTGTGAAACAAATTAAACATGCATTGAATAATTTCTGAAACAGTCAAATTTGGCTTAATGCTGTGATACATTGCAGGAGACACACTAGATATTATTAAGAAAAAAGCTCTATGGTGTAAACAATCTATTTTTAGTGTCCAAGGTCTTTTTGGGGGACTAGTGATAAAAAACAGTAAGTTTTCCTTCATAAAGACAACCTGGAGCTGTTGATACCATTCTTGTAAATTAATGCCATCAACCCTTAGTTTTGGGAAGTCACTGGGTAAATTTCCGACATTATTGGGTCCATTACTTACAACCTGAGGTAGTCCGTGGTCTCGTAAATGCAGAAAATTGCAAAACGGCGTGGGGATGCTCGCTACGAGTCTGCATGATCTTCTCTCCTGTTCATGTCTTCCCGGATCGTCAGCGTAGTTTTGCGCATGCGCGTTGCTCATTTCTTCTTCAGCGTCGTCGTGGAAGGTTCTCCTCACCGCGGCCTGCTCGCTCTGCTCTTCTTCAGATGAGTCGGTCTCTGGTTCGACTTTGGGGGTTCTGGCGACGGTGGCTGTTCTTTCTCTTCTATTGAGAGCGTTGGTGCTTGCTTCGGTCTGCGGCGTAGGGCGGTATCGGCAGGGCTCTCTGGGTTCCGGCGTCAGCGCTCTAGTAGTCAGGATGGGAGCGGGCAGGTCTTGAGGCATTGGCTTGCTCGTTCGCTTTTTTGGTATCTTTTTAGTAATTTTCAGTTTTGGCCCAAATGCAGCAAAGAGCGTTTTCATCGCTGATTTTATTTGGTGTTTTGTTGGATCTTCCTCACTTTCTGGTTCTGATTCTTCTGAGGTGTTTGAATCTTCCTTTTCGTTTTCGTTGTCTGATAATATTTTTCGCGCCAGAAATTTTGAATTGAGCTTGCTGATTGGTTCTGCTTCGTTCATCTTGGAGGCCGGTTGAAACCAAGATGGCCGCCATTCAAATTTTTGCGCGGGATCATCGTTTTTCTTCTTTGTAATGATTTTCTCCGCAGTCATATTACTCACTATTTTTGGATCTTTAGGTTTTTCATTGGTGATGTTTTTCTCTCTCGCTGCTCCGCTGTTCTTCAGCATATCTTGGAGGTTCGCGATGAGGCTTTCATCATTCTTCTGGCTTTTTAATAGTTTTAATATCTCTGACCTGAGTTCGTTATTTTCTATTTCGATTTCCTCCTGGTCATCAATTATTTCTTCGTCTTCAGTGGTGTATTCTTCGGATTCTCTCGAAATTGCATTCGTGGATTCGTTGATTATTTCTTGTTCCGTTTCCATTTCTTTGCTGTAGGCCCTGGTGTTGGGCCTATCTTTCTTAGACATTTTAAAGCTTTTTATTGAGTCAATTAACCATCCTCTGCTACCAGTTTGTTGCAATATTTTCAGGATCAGACTCAATAAGATCAACAAGAGTTAAAGATTTAACTATATATTCTTTTATTTACATTAGGCATTCTATATTCACTGAATATTCACAGATAGAAGCAAAGGAAAGGGTGTAGGTAGCTCCTTATATATACAATGGGTGGAGCTATGTGTGGGAGTGGTGAATTATGAATACATTAAGAAGTGAAGAATAAGTTAACCCCTGATACCCTGTCTGTACACTATTTACACATTGGAGAATAAGGCATTTACATTTGACATAGTGCTTGTTTAGTGGGTTTAATTTTTATATTATGATTGCTTCAAGAATTGTGCCATGCATTCAGATGGAAGAGAAAAAAAATGACTACACTGCTGTTTTGAAGACAAGTGTTAAAGTCATCTATACAAAGGAACATTGGGGGCTAGAGAACTCTTGTTGAAAAAAGAAAGAAGTGACAAAGTATTTTTTAATAAAGTTTACAAGCACAAACATAAAAAACTAATACAAACTACATAAAAAGAAACAAAGAGTAGAAGGATAAAAAATACAAGAAAAGAGAAAGAAGATATGTAAACAAATTTAGTAACTTCATAGCTCTGGTATTTCAGTAAAAAGTCTCTCATTTCTATATCTCATCTTTTCTCAACAATCAAATTGTAAAAACTAGTTATTTAGTCCTAATCAGCAAAAGTCAATCAACAATTACAGAATAATTAACATATATTTTGTAATCCAAATTTATCACTTTAAGAAATAAAAAAAAAAATCTCTCCCCATGTATAGTTTCCTGCTTGAGCAGGGGCTTGGACTAGAAGACTTCCAAGATCCCTTCCAATGCTGTTATTTTGTTATTCTGTTATCTTATTATTCAGTCGTGGTCAAAACCACATCCCATTAACAGAAACCACAACATATTTTAGATCAGATTTACTTTCTAAACCTTTCGTCTAGTTTTTAAAAGTTTACTCTTTTAAATCAAGCAAATTCTTCCAAGTTGATTTCCTCTTTGTCTCCTTTATGCAATACTTTCAATAATTTCTGTTTGTCTCTTCACAGAAACAGTTTCCTCAATTTCACACTTTCGTTTTATAAATCTGAGAAAACAAGGTTTTCCAAATCACTCTTCTGACTTCATTATTTATACATTCCTTTTAATTAAAACATCAGCTGGTTTCATTAGCAATTCCCTTTTAACATCTTTTTCTATATCACGTTTATAATCCAGCATTTTTTTTCTCCAAATCCCCATTGAAGTCAGTCTCAGTTTCTGTTGTACTCAGTAAAATCTTTTTTTCCTCTATATCAAACTCGCTGCATCTGGATCCAGCTGTTTTGGCTAACTACCGGCCAGTCTCCAACTCCAAGGTTGTTGAGAGTGTGGTGGAGCGACAGCTTCTGCAGTACCTGCATGAAGCTGTCTATCTAGATCCACTCCAGACAGGCTTCAGGCCTGGGCACAGCACAGAAATGGCATTGGTCGCATTGGTGGATGATCTCGGGAGGGCTCGGTAGAGGGGTTGTACCTCTATCCTAGTCCAGTTAGACCTCTCAGCGACTTTTGATACCATTGTCCATTGTATGATGCTGCGCCGGTTGGAGCGGTTGGGGGTGGGGGGCACCGTTTTACAGTGGTTCTCCTCCTATCTCTCTGACCGGTCACAGTCGGTGTTGGCAGAGGGGTAGAGGTCGACCCCGAGGTGCCTTGTTTGTGGGGTGCTGCAGGGGTCGGTCCTCTCACCCCTCCTGTTCAACATTTATGTGAAGCCGCTGGGTGAGATCATCCGTGGTTTTGGGATGGAGTTCCATCAGTACGTTGATGATACTCAGCTGTACATCTCCACCCCAGGCCATCCCAATGATGCACTTGAAGTGATGTCCCGGTGCCTAGAGGCTGTGCAGGTCTGGACGGGGAGAAACAGGCTCTGACTCAACCCTTCCAAGACCGAATGCCTGTGGCTTCTGGAACCCGATATAGCCAGCTGGTGCCATCTCTGGCTATTGGGGGCGAGTTACTGGCCCCCACTGCAAGGGCTCGCAACTTGGGAATCTTCCTGGATGCATGGCTGTCTTTAGAAGACCATATGACGGCCGTGGCCAGGAGAGCTTTTTATCAGGTCCGCCTGATTCGCCAGCTGCATCCCTTTCTGGATCAGGACTCCTTACGCACAGTCACTCAGGCACTCGTCGCCTCCCGCCTGGATTACTGTAATGCTCTCTACATGGGGTTCCCCTTGAGGAGCACCTGGAAGCTCCAACTGGTACAGAATGCGGCCGCGTGGGAGATTATGGGAGCGATGAGGCACTCCCATGTGACACCCCTCCTATGCAAGCTGCACTGGCTCCCAGTAGTCTTCCGGGTGTTCTTCAAGGTGTTGGTTACCACCTTTAAAGCGCCCCATGGCTTAAGGCCTGGGTACTTACGGGACCGCCTTCTGTCACCAATAGCCTCCCACCGGCCAGTACACTCCCACAGAGAGGGACTCCTCAGGGTGCCGTCAACCAGACAATGTCGGCTGGCAACCCCAGGGGGAGGGCCTTCTCTGTGGCAGCACCTGTCCTCTGGAACGACCTGCCCCCGGAAATACGTAGGATCCCAGATCTCCGTGCTTTTCGCCGTGCCCTTAAAACTTTTTTATTTCATCAAGCCGGGCTGGTTTAACCCCCCCCCCCTTAGATATTTTTAATTGTTAATTGATTTTAGTTGGGGTGTTTTAAATTTATTGGGCCAAAATTTGGTTAATTCTTTTTTTAAAAAAATTAAATTTTGTATGTGATGTTTTTATTCTGGGCTGTTCACTGCTCTGAGTCCAGTGGAGAAGGGCAGTATAAAAATCTAATAAAATAAATAAATAAAATAAATCACGTTGCCGTCATATGATGTTTCATGACGCTTTTTTCCTTTGCGCAGCTGGGATGGGCATGGCTTGTGATGCATCTGGCCTGTGGGCCTCCAGTTTGACACCCCTGCTCTATAGCCTCTATTATAGTATTGTGAGAAGACAACCCGGTTCATTCCAATCTGGAATAAGAAAAAGAATGCAATTGCAAGAAACAAAAGTGAAGTTTATTTCCAAGAGCACAACTCAGGCAGAATACTGGGTAAGATATCAAATGTAGCCACCTGGAGCCCTTTCCCACAAATCCTTATATGGTGAAACTATGCCTTTGTTCTCTGAAAGTCCATGAAAAAAATCTGCCCTTTAGGAATCCTTAAAAAATGTACAGTAGAAAAAATAACAGTTGGAAGGGACCTTGGAGGTCTTCTAGTCCAAGCCCCTGCACAGACAGGAAACCCTATACCATTTCAGACAGGTGGTTGTCCAATATCTTCTTTAAAACTTCCAGTGTTGGAGCATTCACAACTTCTGGAAGCCAGTTGTTTCACTGATTAATTGTTCAGTCAGGAAATTTCTTCTTGCTTCTAGGTTGCTTCTCTCATTGATTAGTTTTCATCCATTGCTTCTTGTTCTACCCTCAGGTGGTTTGGAGTATAGCTGACTCTCTTCTTTGTGGCAACCCCTGAGATATTGGAACACTGCTATCACACCCTTACTCCTTCTTTTCATTAAACTAGACATACCAGTTTCAGCAACTGTTCTTTATATGTGTTAGCCTCAGAGGTGGGCATCATATACTGTAACAACTGGTTAGCCCAGAACCGAAAATGTGAGTGTGTACGGCAATGAAAAAATGGGGATTATATAGGACGTGAAGGCGCCAGGGTGGGTGGGTGGGCTCAGCCACTAGTTGGAACTACCAGATCACCCAAATCAGTCTGAACCAGCAGCAGCCCACCTCTGGTTAGCCTCCATCCCATTAATCATCTTTGTTGCACTTCTGTTCGTCCCATCTCCGGATCCCAAGGAATGTGACACACACAAAGCTCCAAAAACTCCGTTTAATACAAACAGCCCTTTCAAAATGCAGGCTTCCAGTGCAAATGTCCTTATCAGCCTGCTATGAATTACATAGAATAAACAAAGTCTGACAAGGGTTGGCAACCAGCCCAGAAACCAAGATGTACAAGAAACTCACTCTCAAAATGCTCTGCTTAGTAATTAAACATTGTTTCCAGTAGCATGTGCTATCTGTGAGTGAACTTAAATAGGCTAAGGGAGTGGACAATTAGCCCCAAGCCTTACTCTTGAGGAGACCTCCTCCTGAGTAGCCACTCCTGCCTTTTGGCAGCCCTGCGTGCTCAAGCATTGAGAAGAGGTTCCTCCACTTCACTCTTTTCACTTGAAGGAGCCTCTGGAGGTTCTGAAGGCCCTGACTGAGTCTCTGCCTCTGGCACCACATCCTCTTCAGCCTCCTCGCAGTCAGATTTGAGCGCTGGCTGCACAGGCTGCTGGCACGATACCACACCAGCCTCCTCATCGTCGGGATCAGCCACAATCCGTGCAGGCCGCTGGCGCGCCACAACAGCTTCTTCGTACTCTTTCTAAGGTCTCAATATCTTTTTTACATTGTGACGACCAAAACTGGATATAGCATTGCAAGTATGGTCTTACAGGGACATTATAAAGTGGTAATCAATTGGTTCTCTAAAATGGGACAATCTAGAGTCAGATACCATGCTGAGCTGTAGTTTTCTGCTTATTTCTTACTCAGCATTATGAATAGAAGTGGGAGTTTTATGGAGGAAAGGATCTATTATGGAATCTCTGGCATCCTGAAAAGAAGGTTTCGGTGATTGGGCTGACACTTTTAGCCAATTTCAATGTCTTTGTCAGATTTGTTACCTTTATTTCAAACATTATTCCTTTTTTTGCCTTGGAAATGGCAAGAAGATTTGCATGAGAGAAGCAGAAGGAAGATTGAATGGCAGGGAGGGTTTGCTTTCCTTCCTATAGCATCAAACATTAACCAACTTCTGAATACATTGTTGGTGAGAGAAAATACTGTTGATGTGGCCCAATAGTGGGCAAATGTTCTTTATTTTTAATCCTATTTTTATAATGCTATATTTCTATAACCTATTTATATTTATTTGACCTGCTCAGTGCTGAATGGTATGTCTATAATTTGTAGGTGCTTCCAACACAAAGTCCATTGTTCCTAAACAGCTTTTATTTCTTCATTAGTCAAATTGTATTGCTCCATTGTATTAATGGGTTGTTCTCCTATAAAAGTAATAATTTGTTCTGTTTTGTAATCTCTAACCAGATTCCTTTCTTACTATTTATTTTATAATCAACAAAATTTTCCTATGGAAGATTTCTTACTATTAACTTCAAAAAATTCATATATTATTTTATAAATGTTTAAATATTCCAGTAGAAATATTTTTAAGTCCATCCAGTAACTTAACTTTCCAAAATCCTGGTCCCAGTTTAGTTCTTTTAGAAAAAGTAAAGTAAACCACATCAGAGTTTCTTTCATACTGAGTAAAAGGAAATTTTCCTAACAATGTAGTAAAGATTTCCCTTTGGAAGGTGAATGTCTATGGAGATTCTCAGTCATCCAGGTCATGGTTGTCCCAAAGGTGTTTTTTCAAAAGGCAACTGGACTTTCTTTGTTTTTCTTGAAGACGTTTCACTTCTCATACAAGCAACTTCTTCAGTTCTGAAGAGTGGGAAATGGAAAGACTCTTCTCAGAAAGAGTGCTAATGACCAGATGACTGCAATGAATATAAATCTCCACCCTTCAGTCAGAACTGATGAGAAGCAAAACGTCTTCAAGAAAAGCAAAAGAAAATACAGTTGCTTTTTGAAAAAGCACCTTTGGATGCTTGACTAAAATAGTTATGAGAGGAAAAAGGCAAACCCAGCATGCTTTTGAAAGTTGCTGAACCATGGCTTAAGCAAGTTTATGAAACTCACTGGACGATGCTCTTTTACAATCTATTTGTGTGGAGAGTCACTGTGGAGAAAATTATGGGTCCTCTTTGGCCTCTTTCTTAACCAGAATAGAATTCAATCTATTCACCCACTCCTATTTCTGCCACATTTGTCAGCTCTACAAAAAGTGGAACTGTGTTCACGTCAAAGTGGCAAAGCAAATATTGTTGAGCCTTTGCTAATTATGACTTTCCAGTTTTTTTATGATCTGAAAATCCAGCCTAAATCATCTAGAAATAAACCATTCTAATATTTTTCACTTTATATACAATGTAGGCAGTACTGGACTGATAAATATTTAAGATTCTGTTGGCTTCATCGCTACCACTGCGCCATGCCACTACTTATAGGAGAGCTGCTCAGGCTTAGCTCTGTTCTCAACCAAGTCTCTCAACTTTGCAAAATTCCAGAAAATGTAATAATTGGTTCTTTCAAGCTGGAATAAACCAGCTCCAGTGCACCACTGAATATAAGCCTTTTATATTGAAGGAATCATTGTCTATCCTCAATACATGGGAATACATTCAATTTCTTTTAAACTAAATTGCTTATCAAATCTGCCTGATAAGAAATAATTCATATACATAACTAAAGTTAGAGAAAGAGTAGAATTCAACCCCTTGCAATCATTTAATCTATTTTGTAAAAGAAAACTAGGTTGTATTAGGAAAAGTAATTGCCAATGTTTTGAGAAGTAATTTTAAACTGTCTTAACTTTTTTCTAGAACTTTCCCTTGATAGCAACAGTGCAACAGAAAGTCTATTATAATCAAAAGTGTGAAAGCTTTAAAGCGTGTAGATAAATGTAATCTTTCTTAGCCTTGAATAAACAGTTATTTATTTTGGGGGTATTTTATGGCTGTATTGTAGTATATGCAGCTAAACCCATTAGTAAAACTATCACCTGAGGAATGTTTCCAATTGCTAAACAGCTTGGGCATTATCTGAACCTCTTATCCATAAAGCACTTAAAAAGACTTTGTAATGAGATTTTAGAAGGACATGGATTGATTAGCTTTAATTCTCATTTAGGAAATGATACCCCCTCCCAGATTTTAATGTCTGTTTCACTAATACCCATAGTTTAGACCTTGTAATATATTTAACTCTGATCTGGCAATGCTCTACAGAAGAAATGTCATTAAGGTTGAAATGAGCTGGATTTAAATGAACTGGATTCAAATACAATCTTCCAGTACAATGGAAGTGACAAATGCCAGCACTGATGGTACTATGTATAATTTAAGATATAACTAGTTTGTCCTCCTCAACCTTCTCTCTCTCTATATATATAACAGCTAATTACAAACTGAATTGACTTTCATTGTATTAAATTGTAGGTCCTTTACTCTAGGACTATTATAAAAATATGGCAAACCAATAAAAATAGAAGGGGTTTTTTTTGTTATCTAATTCTCATTTGAATTTTGCAGCCCAGGTTCATAGTCATTCTATGTACAATCTGTATTGTGTTCCATGCATTTTGATTGTTTTTGTGATATAGGAGTAACTCTAATTTAAAGTAATGCATCAACCTCTTAAGCCTCATTGTGCTGAACATCTGACATGCAAACAGTGGGCCTGGGGAATTTGAATTAATGTATGTAGTATGCAAAAAAAGTGAAAAGTTATATATAGCTTTTAGAAGACATTTCTAAGCAAAGTTAAATTCCACTTAGTTCAAGGAACTATATTCTAGTGTGTATAGCATTGCTGCCTTAACAGCATAAATTTTCAAATTTCCAAAATATATATTTCTCATTCTTCACTTTGTATTCAACTCTCACTAAATTTTTTCTTATTTATGGATATTGGAGTGTAAACTCCATGTTCATATTGTAAATATATGAATATATAATATATAGATTTATTTACATATGAAGCAAAATGACAGTCACCTTCTGAAATGGAAAAATGAATCTATTAGTTCAGAATGTATGTAGCTCAAATTTTAATTTAGTTCATTTAAAAATAAAGGCTCCTTGAATTTGGAAAGGAAGACATGGATAAGACTAAGCTAATCTCTTTTCCTTTTTTTTGCATTATAATGGGAAACAAAGTTCTTGTTTTACACATAGGAAAACCTTATAAACCATTAGAAACATTTCTCTCTTTCAGTGATACTGTTCATTCTATTACCTTGGGGTTAATCGATTGTATCTTTAAGCTTAAGTGAAAGATAATATTTGTGGAGTCTAAGAATACAGTTGGATGGTCTTATTAATGTGCACCCTACAATCCTTAAATCAGGATAAAAATTTCTGCCTCCCTAATAACAATGCCTATTGTTCAATCTTTAATTTTAATGCAGAACAAGTTAAAGAAAACATTCAATGTTTGAAAGGCACAGCTGGCAAAATGACTCTGCAGAATCCATGTTATTGGTCTTTCCTGCCACTCAAACAAAAATAACTGTAAAGAAGTAAAAGGTAAGGTGAAGATCTGTAGCAGACGGAAATGGTCAATTGCAGTTGGGCTGATTCAAGTCATGTCTTCACATATAGACAATGAAAAATTCTAGGTCAGGAAAAAGTGAATAGCTGAATGCTAACTATGGATTGGGATCAGAGGTGGGTTTCAGCAAGTTCTGACCAGTTCTGGAGAACTGGTAACAGAAATTTTGAATAGTTCGGAAAATTGATAAATACCACCTCTGACTGGCCCTGCCCCCATCTATTCTCTGCCTCCTGAGTCCCAGCTGATCGGGAGGAAATGGGGATTTTGCAGTAACCTTCTCCTGGAGTGGGGAGGGAATGGAGATTTTACAGTATCCTCTCCCTGCCATGCCCACCAAGCCATGCCACACCCACCAAGCCACACCCACAGAACCGGTAGTAAAAAATTTTGAAACCCACCATTGATTGGGATGATACAAAGGCAATATTATGAGGACAATGTGTAAAAAATAAATATTGGGGACAAATTCTTAAAAATTTAGCAGAATGTTAGGATTGATCCTATATTATCACTTAGTGATTCTTCCTACATAATCATCCCTCACCCATCTATGTGTAATAATAATGTAGCACAAAACCAATATGGTTATAACCCTAAACTTGAAACTTTGGAAATCTTATGCAATCAATTTGATAAATGGCTAGCAAAGTCAATCTTTGAGTCAAGGTCAAAGTGTGTCAGACACTTGCAGTTGCAGTTGCTGAGGGGGTCAACTTATTTTCCAAAGCACCAGAAGGAAAACAGGAAACAATTGATGGAAATTAATCAAGGAGAAAAGCAATTTGGAATTAAGAAGAAACTTCCTATCAGTGAGAGCAATTAACCAGTGGAACAGCTTGCCTCCAGAAGTTGTGGGTACTTCATCACTTGAGGTTTTTTTTAAAAAAGGAGGGACAGCCAATTGTCTGAAATGGTATAGGGTCTCATTCCTGAGAAAGGGGTTGAACTAGAAGACGTCCAAGGCAGGGGTGTCTTCTACTTACTTTTACTACCGGTTCGCAATGGGGCTGCGTGTACGCTCTTCGCTCATGCGTGCATGCATGTGCTCTTCTGTGCATGTGCAGAAGCTTCTGCACATGTGCAGAAGCATTTTGATGACATCGGGGTTGGTGGGCGGAGCCTCCTTCTGGTTTTGCTACCGGTTCTATAGAACTGTTGCGAACTGGGGGCAACCTACCACTGCTCCAAGGTCCCTTCCAGTTCTATTTTATTGATTGAGGAACAGCAGCAACATATGCTCTTCTTGATTCCTTATATACAAATGAAGATATCTATTGAAATAAGGTTTGGTTTCCATTTCAGTAAAGATATATATTTAAAAAAAAAATCAAGGGAAAGGCAGATAATTGTTTAGAATTGCTCTTGTTTGTTTGATTGTTTTTTTTTCATTATGCATTGCTTTTATAGAAGTAGCAGAATGAAATTATTATTATGGTTGATCAAACAGCCAGATGTTTTGACTGGATTTTGCATTTTTATCTGCCTATCCAGTCTTTCTCAGGGAACCTGTAATAGGCAGATGTTGTTTGATGAAGTTGTTGCAGAAGGTAAGGAGTTCCAAATAAAGCTGCCTTTTGCAATTGGTTGATGGTGATTTCGCCAGTGTTAGCTGACAACTCCATATTACTATTGGATCTATCTTTGCTTTTTTTCCCCATATCATTCTATTTCTATTTACAGGTCTTTGTCTTTTCTCTTTTTCTCTTCTATTCTGCTGTCTCCAGGTACTGCAACATCCACAATTCAGACTTTTATTATAATTATTATGTGATCACTTAATACTAGGAAATTTGAAAAGGCAGCTAACCAACCAGCTAATGAATTATCTAATCTGGAAAAGCAGCTTTCATAGCAAAAACTTGCTTAAATCTGGCTCAAATGATGAGAACAGAAACCTTCAGTGTCAGTAAACTTTGGGTACTTTTAAAGGACTAACTGCCAAATTGCCAACACAGAAAATGAGTCCATAGTTTATCTACAGGGAAATAGATTCTGACTTCATAACATATCACTGTTCTTTCTAGAGATTAAACTATTTGTGATGTAAAACAAAACAAAACAAAAATCTAAAGACCTTGAAAACACAGATCAGTCTTGTTAGTGGAACAGTTAAAGCATAGTTGTTATTGATTGGTAGCACATTCTTTAATTGAAATTGCTTTTACACATAATAGTCTTCAATAAGCGTTTTTCTTTGTTTACAGTATAACTAATGGCTTTCAAGCAATTGTCCCAAATGTCTGAATAAATAAGGCTGCTGCTAATTTAGGGTTACTTGTTGTGTGTCTCTAGAGAAGTATACATTTAGATAATTGTGGACAAGGTCAAAAAGTTGTAGTTCAGGAAATTAGAACTTAACTGTATTGATTTTATTTTTGGCAATATAAACATGCTTGCAAAACAAATGTTAAGGACATATTGTTCATTTTGTGCTATCATTAAAAGCAAAATTATACAGTAATATAAGTTGGTAGTCACAAACCTAATTGATAATGTGAATGGGTTAAATATATAAATCTGAATTAAATATATAAATTTGACCTTGGTCTCATTTAGGAGGACGCATAAACATGACTTAAATATATTGGAAACATTCTATTCACAAAACAAGAATAAATAAAAATAAAAATTAGACCAATCTTGAAGTGAATGATTCTGAGGCTTTGAGCTGTCTTAAAGCAGTAACTATCACTGTTACAGCAGCTTGCCAAAGCAATCTCTAGATGTAAGACATCTTCAGAAAAATACAAAAACAGGAATAACTATTCCATGAAGAATTTTGACATATGACAGACTTCAGTTTAACTTGCAATAATGTTTGTGAAACATCTTTCAAAAATCTTCCTATGAAACTAATGGGTCTTTACCAAAATGGGATTTGATTTTATTTTTTACAAGATTTATCAACTTTAATACTGTTAAAGTTAGTCCATACAAAACAAAGTTAGTCCATTATCATTTTAAAAAATGCTTCATTCTGATCTCAGATGAAATCTTTTCTTTTAATGAAAGAATGGATTAATTTAATGATTTTCCCCCTTCTTTTAAACTCTACTGGGGCTTACTTTTATCTGTTTGTTATGGAGCTTAACATCTTACTAACTGATATGAATATTACAAAAGTTGAAGCCTCTCAGTAGATCAGGATGTAAATATTGATGAAAGCTGAGCTGAGTTTAAAAACTTATTCGTTTGTCCTTGGAACACTATTATGGTAGAAGCAATGGTTCTGAGTCCTACACAAAGGCAGAATAAACAGAAGTAAGAATACATTTCATTTGAGGCAGTGTAACTATAAGGGTGATTTTGCTTTGCTTTGTTTCACACTGTCCCATTTAATGATGCTGGGCTAAAATAATTTTAATAAATAATATAATAGAAATAGGACTCAGTAAGAAGTACTGGCTTTTTTAAAAATAAAAAAGATTGAAGAGCAGACTGTTTCTTTGAGCCTTTTTCTAATTCTACAAATGCTTGTGCCTGTATCCTCAAGAAAGGCAGCCATAAAAATATAGAAGAATGTAGTTCCTTTTCAAGAGTGCCTTATTGAATATTATCCCAGCTGCCAAACTGGTTAGCTGTCTCATCATGGCTGGGAAGAACATCTTATTGTCCTCATAAGGAACTTATATACAGAACAGAAAGCCGGTCTGGACTCAACATTTTAATTATTATTTATTTACTCAATTTGTATGGCTGCGCATCTCAACAAGTGCCTCTGATCGGTGAACAATCATAAAATTAGTTTTTAAAAATTGATCATAATAGAAACATTAAAATATGCAAAACAGCCAAGGAGAATGTTATGTTAGCAAACATTTTGTTATGTTAACAAAACCAGGAGACAGGACCCTTCATATGTTCAGGACCTCAGGGCCTGGCACATAATTAAGTCTTTGAAGACCTACGAAAGGCCAGTAGGTTGTGGTCATCCTGATTTCTGGATGTTAAAAGTATAGATGTTTATGATGTTAGACAAGTTTCCTGGGAAAACCAAAGTTAGGCAAGAAAACAAACAAGTTGATCATAGAAAACATAAGTTCTTACAGTTCTTACTTGAGGCATAAGTGACCAGGCTCAAATTATCACATTCTAGACATATTATATGAAGACCTAACTTTCATGAGACGTGTATAATGGTGGGAATGGTGAAAAGAAAGAGTAGAAGACTAGCATTAGTTGTAATAGTGATGGAGATAGAATTGGAAGATTTGAAGGCCCAGGTCTTGGGAACAGTTTATTCTAGAGGAAAAAAAAGCTATGCAATTGCTAATAGGCAGCATTGACTTGATGGCATATAATAATTCAGTCAGTTGATACTCACTGTAAAAATTCATCAGTTATAAATTTTAGTTCTCAATATTCAGAAAGAATAATTTAAACATTTCATAATCTTAATTTAAAAATGCTAAATCTTCATTATAACTGTTAATTTGTATATGATGGCTTTGTTATTGTTTTTGAAATTAATTCACTGTTTAATTATTTACATTTTTAAAATAATTTTCCTACTAATTATTAATGCATTCAATATTTTTAGAAATCTGCTTTTTTCCCCTCAATTCAAGACTATTTTTGAAATGATGAACAGTTAAAAACTTGTTACTAAACAGCAACAGTGAACATTCCCAAACACGGTAGATGTTTTTCCTCTTCAAAATAACATTATCGAAGGTCTGATTATGTTAATTAAAATTACTGAGGAATCCACAATTGAATTTACTTCTGGGAGAAATGATAATATGCCCTTTAAAACAAGAGTCCCTTTTGAGCTGCAGTAAACTTCAGATGCTAATATAGCAACCCTACTTGAAAATCTGTGACCTCAGCAAATACCAAACATATTTCCAGCTGGTTTAAAATATGCTTCTTAAATATGTCACTCAATTCAATCTTTTAAAGTTTAACCTGCTGCTCCTGTGGTGCACCTGTGACTACTTTTCATAAACCATGCCTTCAACCAACATCAATCAACATCTAAAAATTAATTCCCAACTGATTTTTTTTTTATTTCTAGGTTGATATAGCCTACTGAGTGTTCCATCAATGAATTTTAAAAGCCATTTTCACAGTTAGCCTTTCATTATTCAGTCACTGCTACTGTAGGTTTTCATATTTTTGAATTGAAGTGGTCCATAAATTTTGAATGGAACTGATCCATAAATTAAAACTGAAATTTAGTCTTAACATGAACTCACATATGTCTCATGGTAAACAAAGACCTTTTCTATTGATGTGACTACAAACTTAGTAAAAAATACAATCTCTCTTTCTAAAGTGGACAATAATAACCAGTCTCTCAGAGCCATAATTACTGCTTTTTTAAAAACATAAGAAGTGTACCCAAAAATCAGGGTCAAGACTTTTAATGACTTTTAATGTAAATTCTTGTTACATTGTTAATGTTTATTTTTGAAAGACAACTGTAGTGAAGAAAGAGCGGATGCGCATTTTGTAGAATGTTTAAAGAAATACTATGTGGATGACAGGAGCATATGATTTAAATGTTTAAATTTTAATGTTTTCAGGAAACTGATAAGAATATATTCAAATTTATAAGGCAAATTGGCATGGTGCTATTGCTACCAGCCTGCCTTCCATTGAGGACAAGCTGCACGAGCCAGAAAGAGTACTGTGAAAATATCTACAGATCCCTCACATCATTGACATAAACTGTTTCAATTTCTTCCCCCAAGACGATGCTATTGGGCATTGCACAGCAAACTAGACACAAGGACAGTTCCCCCTACCCCATTCCATCACTCTGTTAAATAAGTAATTCCCACAACACTGTCAAACTATCTAGTATACCTGAATTACTATTATCCTTCTCATCTTTCTTATTACCTATTTCCTTCTCCGCATGACTATAACTTCGTAGCTTGCATCTTTTGGTTTATTTTAATCATTTTATTTAGTATCCTAGTATGTACCTTAAGTATGATTATCTATTAATCATTAATTTTAATTGTTTAAAAAAGAATATGGAATTTAGATGCCAAAATATTCAGATAGATGTAGGCTCACTGTTCATTGTTCACTGAGGAGATTGGACAACCATTTGTCTGAAATCACCATTGCAATCAATATTTGGTGGATAAGTAGAATGGTATTGAATGATGTAGTTAAATAATATTGCTTTAAGCAATTATCAGAGCTTAATATGATCATGAAATTGCACACTTTGCAACTCCCAGATCAAAATTGTTTAAACATTTTTTAAAATGGCAATAGGCTGCAAACTTTATCAACTTTTATCCATCTGCTACTATCTGGATATGTTAGAATTGCATGGATGAGAATTTTTTATTGTGTATATGTAAAAAATACAGTTAAGTATAACATTTATTAATCTTATTTATTTATTCTAGATGTTTTAAATTCAATCTTCACTGCAAAAATGAAGACACAGGACCCAATAAATTTCACTGTATGCTATAGCTTTATTAGATGTGTTTGATTTACATTTTTATAACAGGTTAAATAAACTTTTTCTCTCACAGTGCAGGTCATTTTTGAAGTAGCTGCAACCAAAGTGTGGTCGTAGAGGCCATTCATTGTTAGTAGCATTGTGAGTATGTGGAATTTAGTTGGGTTTTAAATTTCCTTGAGCTTGAAAACTTTGTTTAGCACAAGTCAAAAATGCTTTTTCTTCCATCAATTCTAATTAATCTGGTAGCCAAATTTACTTTAGATTTTTTTTTATCTTGTGGAGAAAACATTTTTTATTGGCTGACTGTGCTATTCTTATATTTGTATAGTTATAAGCTGATAAAGTGTTGTGCATAAATATTTAGAACACCTTAACGACTTCCAGTTAAGAAGATTAACTTTAATAAAACTACAAGCTGGTTAATTCTTTACCTACTTAGTTGGCAGGTTTACTGCTATTAAATAAAACACACAAAAACTATCACAAACAGATACTTTTCTATTCATGTTAAAACATACTGTTTCTTGTGTGTTATTCAGAATGTGCCTTCAGTGAGTTCCCAAACATAAAGATATGCACTATACATCTGCATTACAGATACTGTAGAATTGCTAAATTGCTGAACTGTCAGGATATCAAATACTAAAACCTAGGTACCTTCGTTTACGGAACTTTGTAGAAGGTTGCCAGTTACAAAAAGGATGTATTGTACACATGCATTAAGAGGAAGCATCTATTCAGTAGCCATCAAATTCCATTTTTGCTGTTTCTATTTTGCTCTTGGTTGTTCTGAAGGAAATCTGCTGCTATTTCTTAATTTCATTTCTCTTTGTACAGGCAGTCTGCTTCCTATAGCTAAGCTTAGTTCTGGGTCATTGGTTACTTTGAATATTTGAGTGAATTTTAAAAAGGTAAGAGGTAGGTAGTATTCCAATATCATCTACTTTTGGGGGTCTAAGATTATATTTACAAAAGGAACAAATGACTTTTTTTAGTTACCCTTAGTTCCTGTAAGGATCACACAACAGGGTGAGCTTCTGTCCTTGCTTAGCTCCTGCCAACCTAGCAGTTCAATAGCTTGCAAATATGAGTAGATACATAGGTACCACTTCAGTGGAAACATAACAGCGTTCCTTGATGTCATGCTGGCTACATGGCCACGGAAATGTTATCAGACAGTGCTGGCTCAATGCTCCTTGAAATAGACATGAGGACTGCCCTCTATAAAACTTAAACTTAACTTAAACTTAAATTACTGCAGAAATGGGGGAAATCAAAAGAATGGGGGGGGGAAGTAAAATTGAGATATTTATTCTTCATTAGCTGTGAACAATTACTGGCAAAAAACAATTACTGAAAAGTATAACCTTTTCTTTGAAAAGGTTATACTTTAAAATACAAAGTTAGATGTATTGTTAAATATTATGTGTATTTGATTGACAAACATGGATCGTTAACATTTTATAGATGGTTAAATTAAATGTAGGAAGTTTTTCATTAATTGGTGCCAGAGTTCTATATTAAACACAAAATATAGATAATACTGCTTGAAAAAACTGCTGTCATTTTTTTTAAAAAAAAATCTAATAAGGAATTATATCATTTGTGCTATTTCCTTAAATAATCACAACTCATCAGGTAACCCATTTTGTTATAGAAAAATAAACTGTTAATATAACAGATGTTACCATTTATACACTGAAAGCTCTCACCTAAAGAATAAATGCAAATATAGGATTATTCATTTCTTCAGATTTATGGAATTTCTTTTTTTAAAGTGGGTGTGGGAAATTAATGTTTCCAAGGGGCCACATGAGAAACTGGGACTATTGTGAAGGGCGAAACCAATAGGGCTATGAAGGTGCATATGGGCACACATACACACATAGATAAACTGGGACAAAAATAGCAGTCACCTTCAATAAAAGCAATGCAGTTTTATTGTACGCATGGCGTACATTTATTTACATTCAATTTCTAATTTCTGATTGATCTCACATGGGCCAGACAATGACAGTAAAAGAGGCAATAAAATGCCCAAACCTGTTCTAAAGGGATGAATTTCCTGGCCACAATCAATGCAAATACCTTTAAGAATTTCATTGTACGCAGTAAAATGCATTTCCATGAAAGTAGGTGGATGATGGGGCTCCACGATTTTTAAGAACAGAAAATATTCTAATCTAGGCTATGGACAGCCTTTCCAGGTAAACCAGACAGAAAACATAGCTAGATGACCTAATTCTACGTTATTGTAAAGCTACATTAATAGAATCTTGCAAATCTGAAATATAAACTTTCCACAATCACTTTTAAAATGCTTGATTTTGTCTTCATGATGTCTCTTAGCCATTAATGAAGATTCTCGCCATCATCATTGTTAACCACACCAACAGTTATAGGATTCTAGTAAATATGTAAGTTCGTAATGCAGGGAAGTCCTATTTTTAATATATTTTTCCTCTATTGCCTGCAATATTCAGATGTAAATACAGTTCAACATTACTTTCCAAAAAGAAAACAATATATTATACTGTATGTGGGAATCAGGTGGCCATAGTATATGTGTAGATCGGCCTGGCTGGTTGGACACGTATACGGAGCTTGGCACTGAAATAATCTGAGTAGGAAAAGTGGGTTCAGCTAAATGACCACTGGAGAGGCTCTATTTAGAATGGAGGCTGTGTTTGCAAGGCATAGACATCTCCTTGTAGAACATTCCTGAGGACTGAGGTAACCTCTGATAACGGGGAGATGGGCCTCTCGGCTAGCAGAAGAAGATGCTGGGAACGAAGCCAAATATGATAACATAGCAAGAGTTAAGTTTTGTTTCTGCCTTAGGTATCGCTTTCCTAGAATTCATGTGATTTACTGTAATATGGTAGGATGTGAAAGTTATGTCCAGATATGGAGAAAATCCTTTGTATCACGGATATAATATGAGAATGTATAGCTGTAATCATGCCTTCTGATACACCCTATACCCTTGTATAATAAAAGAGGGGTCTGGAGTCAGCTCGAGGCTTTCTCATCCCGAGAAACACCTGTGTCTGTGTTTTCTCTAATCCCTTCATGGGGAGCCCGCCAGATGATCGCAACACTTATACTGTACTTAATCTAAAGTACAGTATATGAAAGGTATAGTTTAATCGTAAACTATATCTTTCACAGTTTATGTTGAGGTATCTTTTCTCTGATGAGCTGTGTTTACATGCCAGCCTATCACTAGATAAATGATTAGGATCTCACTATCAGAATAGAGTTAACTGGCTTGTACAATTTTTTAATAAAGGATCTATGGAAGGGTTAGTGTTTGGTTTAGGGTTATCTGGTTTACTTGAGAATTAATTTGGATTTGGGGTTCTTTTATTAAATGGTAGTGAGTGAAGTTTTTGTTTTGGTCTTTTAAGTGGAAAAGACTGATTTCTGCACTGTTAAATAGAAGGCTGTGTTAAAGCTTTTTAAAGAAGCCTCCTGCTTTACTGTCGTCAAGGAAATAAATTGGAAGCAGGAGTATTCCAAGTAGATTAAGCTGTATTTTCTCAGCCCAGGAAAAATGGTCATTTATATGAAATGAGTATGAAGAGTAGATATGCATATGACTTCACTGTTCAAGTATTATTTTGAAGATCCATAAGTTATAATTTAACCTTAAAAATATTCAGAAATATTCAGAAATTTAGTGACTAAATTTTCCAATTTAAGATTTTTTTTGCATTTAAAAAGACTAACTGTACATATGAATTTAATAACTTCTTTCCATTGTTCCTGTGTTACATGAAGAGTAAAGAGAAACATAATGCAAATGAAAAAGTGAAGCGAAGGTGCCCATTTTTCTATTTCTGTTCACTGCTAAGTATCTACTTTTTCAAAATAACTACAAAAGATTTTTGTTTTTGTTAAGTATGAAATGTCTTTCTGTCTTAATAACTTAACTCCTAAATAAGCAATCTTTCAGATACTAAGAATCATTCCTAAAATTTTGTCAGTCTTGAATGTTACAGCATTTAGGGTCAATAAGCATATGTACAGAATTGGAATTTTCCTTTTTCCCCTCCTCTTATGCATTTTTCAGAAAGATTTGGAGAAGGCTTCTTTGCCTTTAAAGGTATGTTCAGCTTACTTTAAAAGTTACACCATAGTTTTTGTAGACTTTTTTTGAAAACATAAATTGTTCCTGCTGCTCAGTAATCATCATTTCAGAAGATCTGAATACCATACCCACCATTACAAAATAACTATGCTAGTCGTACTGAGGATGCAAAGAGATCCTGCTGTACCAGATAATAAGTGTGCAGACATTTTAATAGATATCTTAAGAAGAAGGAATAATAATATCTCCTTCAGAAATTTGAAGATGTAGAATCTTATACCAGAAGTAATCTTCAGTATATGGAAAAGAATGACATTGAGAATGCTTCCGTTCTTATGCTAAAAATTTCCTCTAATCACTCAGACTTCCTGGTGCCATTGCATTTAGAGATAGCTAGAATATCTAATGAATCTGTCTATGTCCATGGATAGAACTGAATAAATAAATGTCTTGAGAGGCAACAACTGATGACTTGATTCTTGTCAAACTGGATCACTTTGTCTATTTACTAGGTTTAAAGGGGAAAATTTAGAAAATTGAGTTATGATTCAATTCCCTGAATCTTACTATAATTGTATGATGATGAAATGCCTCTTATTTATGAAGAAAAAGGCAGACATTTCTTCTTCATGCACCAAAGTAATACCATCTAATCAATAATGCTATAGAAACTACTGAATGGGGTAGTCAATATCTACAATGGTTGCACCAACTTGCACAATCTAAAAAAGACTTTTCTTTTATTACCTTAAAGAGAGAAATTTTAATTTAATTATGGCTTAAGAGAAATACTTGATTCCATACATCTAAGTATCAAAAGCAATCCTTTTTTAAAAAAGTGATATAAGTAGCTTTTATTGTATCCTGGTGTTCATTTTCTTTGATATGACTTTCTTAAATATGTGAAATAGTATAATAGCATTTTTGTTGTTGTAGTTAAGGTAAATATGTCTTATGTTGTTAACAAAGGTACCAGTTTAAAGTACATGGATAATTTTGTAGTAAACACTTAAATCAACTTCAAGCAACAGTGTACAATTGTGACACTCTCATTTAACAATGGATAATGAGATAGAAAGGTTGAAAAAGGGCAACCAAATGCATAGCAAGCTACATCAGTTGCCCTTTGAGGAACATCTGCTCTGTCAAGTATTTTTAGCTTAAGGAAGAAGGCAAGGCATGGTAGATGCATAGAATTATATATAGAACTATATATGGTGTGGAGAATCTGAAAAGATGTTAGAACATCTAACATCTACTAAAATGGAATCCTAAGTAAGTGATTTAAGTTTGATAAAAGCAGTATTTATTTACACAATGCATGTTTAATGGAGTTTGTGGTGAAAATACCAATGTAGATGAAGTTTAAAAAGGGCTGGATAAATTTCTGATGTGCATTCAGTGACTATAACAGAGAAGGAGGGGGATCATTCTTTTGCCCAAATTTGGAAGTTTCCAGCATGCATTGGCCACTGTATAACATAGACTAATGTCTTTTCTTATACTCTAACACAAATTCTTCTGGCTTTAAAATATTGATAGTAGATGACAGTCACTACAGGGCCTGGTGGCTCAGCAGACTGATTAACACCAGCTGTCTGCAATTACTGTAAGTTCGAATCTCACCAGGCTCAAGGTTGACTCAGCCTTCCATCCTTTCTAAGGTAGGTAAATTGAGGACCCAGTTTGTGGGGGCAATAAGCTGACTTTGTATAAATATACAAAAGTATGAAGGCTATTGCTTAATGCATTGTAAGCTGCCCTGAGTCTCCGGAGAAGGGCGGCATATAAATCAAATTAAAAAAAGAGAGAGAGAGAGAAAAGGAAATCCACATTTATTTTACAGTTATATTATTAATTACATTTCTCTAGTTCCTTCTATCCTTCAAGCTAACCTTGTCCATATACCACTTCAACATATATTGATTTTATTATTTAAAATGTCTTATATCTTTCTTTCAGAAGATCTCATAAACACCGTCTAGACACAGTTTTCTTTAACTTTCAATTTTACTAAATACATGCACTTTTCTTTTTCATAGACATTTTGTAAATAGATTTTCATTTATTCTTTTGGTGGAGTCCTTGGTGGTTTTATTCTTTGCGTGTATCAAGTTACTTTTTTGGTTGTTCACTAATAATAATAATAATAATAATAATAATAATAATAATAATAATAATAATAATAATAATAATAATAATAATAATAATAATAATAATAATAATTTTATTTATATACCGCCCATTCTCCTGAAGGACTCAGGGCGGTGTACAGCCAAAATTAAAATACAAATATACAAATATACAATATCTAGTTAAAATTAATTAAAATCATTAAATAGTTTTGGCCGAATTTTAAAACCCAAAATTAAAATCCAATTTAAAATCAATCAATTTGATAGCCCTGCCTGTTGGAACAGTAGGGTCTTGAGGCGCAGCGAAAAACCCTTTTGCTTTTGAAAGCAATCCACATTCATCCATCCATTATCCATTCTTGCCCTATATGTTTATTTTGTAAATAACCAATTTGAATGCATTTTTCTCCTGGCACACCAAACCTGCATTTTCATATCTTCCACTGAGTCTTTTTTTCTTATTTTAACAAGAAATTTCAATATAACAACAAAATTAAAATACCTGACCTGTTAAGAAGCATCAGACAAAAACCAGTGAACTAAACCACAGGTCCATGTAATTCATAGATTTATATAAAAAAATTAAAATCTATATAAATAACTACTACGGCCTTGTTTACTGTATATAACTCTATTAAGATTGAAAGGTTAAAACTCTTAGTAATATAAGGAGGATTGCATAGAGGCAACATTAAGTTTATTGGGACTTTATTTCATGCCTAGCTCAAAAGTATATATTGAACAAGAGACTAGATGAAATGACAAAGTGATTACAAACATAATAAAGGAACTTCAGCCAGCCAGACATATTTGGTTGCTTTGTCACTGGCTTATTGTAGCTTTATTGTACTGAAAAAATGTTTTTTTTTAAGAGAGTATACCAATTGCACAATTCAGTCATTGTTCCTAATCTTTCACTAGACCAGATGTTTGATAAATCATTTTTCTCATGCTTTTTGTTTGTTTTAGTCACAGTCTATTTCAGACTTCTGAACTATACTTTCAGACATCCTGAAGTATACTTGAGCAGATCTTCCCACTGTTTCTGTTATTATGGTTACTGCTATTGTGGTTCTTCTATTGAGTTTCTGACAATGGTCTAAGTCAACAAAAGTTCAAAAAGTTTTAATGGCCTTCCCATAACCAAGAATACAAAGGTGGCTACAGGGGCTATTCATCATAACAGCAGTTTATTAGATGTTTTATTAGTTCATATGAACTAATGTAGAGATCTTTCTTCAAACATTGTTAAATAAAATTTACAGATTAAACTTTCTGGATGCATGTTCAGAATATGTACAAGAAAGTAAAATGTGATAAGCATGTCATTTTACATGACATGTGGAAAAGCTAATGGAAAAAGAGGGAAAAGGGAAAGAAATGATTGAAGTTCATTTATATTTCCATGGAATGAGTAAGATAAAAACTAATATAATCATTTTCTCTTGTTATATTATTACAGTTCAGTAATTCCATCAACACATAATTAATTTGTGGAATTTATTGCCTTGAATAATGATTATGACCACAAACATTAAATATTTTTTGAAAGGTCAGCTCATGGAAAAAACTTTGCCCAACAGTATCCCATAGGTCTCATGGATAAAGTTCAACATTGTTTTAATCTTTGAGTCATGTAGGACTCTTGGTGACTTTATAGGTAAGGATTCTCTTTCCATGGGAAAGCTGAGAGTTCGATGGCCAGAGTGGGTGGGTGGCCCTGGGATGCTTGTCTTAGCATTTCTTGGCTTGCTTGAGACCACTCGGTGCATTGGGATTGCCCGCTTTTTGTCCTGCGCCTCTGCCTCTGTGCTGCTGCCTCACGAAGATGATACTCCCGTGGCCGACTCCTGGCCAATGACTCTTGGTTTTCCTGTGACCTGTGTGGTGCATCTGAATTGCCTGCCTCCCTCCACCCCATGCTCTGCCTCCATCTGCTGCTTCGACAGGGAATCAACTCACCTGCACTGCATGGGCTGCGCAACCCAAGAGTGTGCCAACCAAGGGACTGGCAGTTGCTGCAGTTGCTGCTGGGGTCCCATCTAGGTGGGATGGGGGAAGATAGGTGGAAAGCGCTGCAGTTCCCTGGTCTGTTGTAAGCAGGAAAGATTTGTTGTAACTTTGAAACAGGTTGTAAGTAGTTTTAGGGTGTCCATTGTAATTTTGAATGGTTGTTAAATGGTCTGTCTTATTTCAGCAGCATCCTTATGCATAGCTTAAATAACCAAAGTTTCACTAAAAAAAAAAAAAGATTTAACCTGTTTACTATAGTGAACAAATATAAGCAGATATACTTATCTTCTCAGATCAGCCTCTTGGTATAAAAAAATGAAAACCTTTTGTATTCTTTGGACAGGGGCTGTTTTGTTGTTATTTGCAAAAGGAGTTTTCACAGCTGAACATGTAACAAGATTCCTTCAGCCAGAAGATTAACTCACCTCACTTTTCTTCTACAGTAGGATGAGAATAATATACTAAGCAGAAAATTACTTCAAACCTTTCAATAAATGCACAATAAATGATTATGAATAAAATAAATTTTACTCCCAATTTTACTGCTGATTTTATTGTCCATTTTTTAATTCATGTATTTTATTCCAGAAGGAATAAGCATATAATGTGTGTTTATGCCAAGCATCCATAGCATTTTTTGTTTCTCTCCCATCATTAATGATGCATCCTGCACACAATATATATGTCAAGTTTCGATTCGTCTCAAATAAATTGCATTTCAAAGTCTTTGAAGAAAACTCCCATTTATTAAGCACAACATTCAAAGCATGACTCATCGTAGCCAACACTGACTTCCAGACCCAAAACCCTCCCTTTCCGTTCCCCACTCCCCTGCACTCATTGGCTATCTTCCAAGTCACTCTACCCCTATCTATTGCTCCACTCAAAGGAATTTCCCCCCTCCCATCCCATCTCCTAGGGGATATTATCTCCAGGGAAAATAAGTAGGTGAAAAGTCAAACGTCCCTTTCCAGACGCCTCCGCTCCTTCTTCTTATGTCAGCACTAGAGTAAATGCAGCTTGAAGTGCTGACAATATAATTCTACTTTGCTCCAAACAAACAAACATCTCTGTTGTCAACAATGCAGCAAAGGCTATGCCAAGCATCTTATCCTGAACAGAAAAATGCATAGATTTGCTCAGAATCAGAAACAAATACATTGTATGAAAATTTACATTAATAAAAATAAGTCAAGATATGCTTTATGATAGCATAATTATCAGCCTCAAAATTGATGAATTCAGAAATCAAGTAAAGTAAGGTGGTTTACAGCCAAATCATCCTTGTCAGCTTCCACCCAATGCTGCATTTTTCATCCCCAAAAAAGAAGCATGTATACTTTCTAAGTATACGCTAAGTTTTGTCCTGGGAAACGTGTTGTTGTAACAATCTTAAAGCAATTTAAACTTGCTGACTTCCATAATACTCAACCTAATTCAATATTTGATTTCCTATTATGTATCTTTTCTCCTTATTAAAAGTATTGCAGTCTATTACGTAACATACAAGAGTAATTCCATCTACTTCCAAACCATATCAACTATTTAGTCCTTATAACTTGAAGGCATGGTTCATATAAGCGTAGTCTGAAAAATGAACCATAGTGGTTTCATTCATATAAAAGGGAAAGCTGTAAAGCCTATTGAGAAACTGCAATAGCAGGATTTACACACCTCTGTAAACTGAAACAAACCACATTATGAGTTGTCACAATGCAGGAAAACAGCCATATATTATTTATATCCTGAAAACTGAACTTGTCGTAGTGTGATAAATGCAGAAAACTTACCATGTTGAGGCACATCTAATAAATCTTGAATCCATCTCTCATGGATACTATTGTTGATATTAAGGTTTCAGTGGCATCTTTAAATCAGCTGCACACAAATGATACAAAACACTGGCTGATTATTTGGTTGCATGTTTCCTTTGAGCCAAAGGATATATTTCACCTTGAACAGGCTGTTAATGTCATTCATTTATTTTTTAATCAAGCTTTGTGAATCAGAGCAAAACTTTTATGAAATTCTGATGCTTGTTTTAAACCAAAACAAAACTACATACATAGAAAAATAACCTTGTCTATTACACAAAGAACACATTCAGGAATATACGGTCCTTCCTAAGAAGGTGCTTATTATATGCTTTCTTCAAACATTGAGTATAAACTAGAGTTATGCCCAGACGTTGTGAGTAATGTAATCTGCTTGCTGAACCTTTGAAAAAAGCCTGATGTCCAAGTTAGAAATGTGCTTTGAGTAATTCATCAATAATGCAACAATCTCTGAATGAAACTGTATCTTCTGACTTGGCAGCACAGCAGAAAATTGCCTTTGCCCATCCTGATTCAGATTGTTCCCATTGGACATATGCCATGGACTGTACTTCCAGTAACCATTAATCTGTCTAGAAATAAATAAGTAAACGAATAAATAGAATCTTCTTCAAAGTAAGGAATCCTAATGTCTTTCATATATTCATGCTAACTCTGAGAACACTAGCACCATTTGTTTTATCCAAAATTAATGGCAGCACAGAATAGTGATGGGGTACAAAAAGCAGTAATGTGCCATGTTGGCAGAAATATAAATTCTTCCTTGCTTAAAGAAAATTGATTGTAACTTCTACTATATCCTTGGTCATCAATTTTCTGCGCAAATGTCCTCTTGTTAGCTAAGATCTATTGAGACTTTCATATTGAGAAAGCTGGCAACAGCAAGAAAAAGATAGTTAGACTGGGTAATAGTTGACTAAATTATCTGGCCCAGAAAAATCTTCTTCAAGAGAAGATATATCACTGGGTTTTTTTTTAAAGTCCCCACCACAGCCTCCACATTTCTTCACCAAACTTTTAATTTAGTTGAATTTATTGTGGTGTTTCATTTTACCTTGATTTAATTCTCTTGCTTTAATTCTTATGTTATATCATACCATTTTCCACTGGTGTGAGCTGTATTGACACAAAGCTGAATACAAATTAAACTATTTAATTAAATTAATTAAATATATAGTTCCATGGTGCTGCAAAGTAGTCTGCCTAGTCTGTCTAAAAGGGGGGAGATTGGGAACTAATACGGGAGTCTCACACTTTCCTGCCGAAGCTCCAAGACATTGTATATGCTGTGGAAAAATGCTTTGCCTTCTGCAATAGTTACATATAACAAATCAGGATTATTATTTTTTTGTGACTGCTGGAAATAACCCAGCTACTTCATGGTCCTTAGTTAAAATTGTAGATCACTATTAGTCTGAGTAGAAGAAGCAGTGTTGTTGCTGGTAGACAGACCCCTTGGTTCTCTTAACATCCTATCTTGTGACTACAAAAATGTTTAAACAAACATATTGTTTTAGTTAATGGTAGAACTCTGAAAATAGAGTATAGAACATATTTTCTCATAAGCAGTGCTTTGCTATAGAAGAAGGGAAGGACTAATGCTGATGTTGCAGAGATGGCAAGTCTTAAAAAAGGGATTGAAGAAGAAATAAATTTTGTAATGAAAACTGGAGGAGTAAAGTTTGGCAAACTGTGTTAGATTTCATTAGATATGACTGCTGAAGCTTGCTAATTTGAAAAAGTGGTAAATGTGAGCAGACAAAAATGGTTTAGGCAGTTTTAAAACTGCCTTTTTTGTTGTTGATTTAAGATAGGGAGATGCTTTCTAAATTTAAGGAAACCCTGATGGTTTTAAATTGGAGCAGAGTGAGGTTTGGAGAAGGCCATCGAAGAAATGCTGCATGGAATAAAATCTTCTCTATATATAGAAATTTCCTCCATGGACAAGGCTGAAGAAAAAGGAATACTGTACAATGACCAATCCATGAGAAAAAATAGTGTCAACAATGTAATCAAAACCCTTCTTACCTCTAGCACGAAATAGAAAGGACATTTAGACATAGAAATGGCAGCATTTAACTATAGCTGATAAGGTAGGCCAAAGACACAGTGATATTGCTTTCATTAGATACAGGAAACTTTACTGGTAGATAAGCAATTCCTTAGTAATGTTTTGGCACCATTCAAGTTGCTTATATTTTCAGTAGAAGAAAAGAGTTCCCTTTAAAACTATCTGGACAGGGGAAAAGTGATACAAGAGATTGGAAAGAAGACTTAGGACCTATATAGTTATATATGGCTTCTATAAAGAAATGATGACTCAGCCTAAAAGCAGAAACTACTTTTGCTTCCTTAATAAAAAAAAATACTAAGTGCCTTATGTGCTGTGCCTGCATCAAATTCTGTGAACCCACAAAGGCTTGTCCCATGGAGCTGCCATACTGGTGCCTGTGGGCTCTTGTCTGATACAGATAGTATGGAAGGTACCACAAGATATGCAACACTGACACAATCACATGAAGAAATAATACTGAGTGGTAGACTCTCATGCATGATGGGCAATTGATGCATGATGGGAGGATCCCGGATTTACGCACTTTCCGCTATGCCCTCAAGACTTTTTTATTCCAACAAGCTGGGCTGGCCTAACTCTTTTTAATTGCTTAATTTTAATTTGCTTTTTAAAAAAGGGGTGTTTTAATTAGTATAGGCCAAATTTGTTTAATATGTTTTAAATTGTTTTTTAAACTTTATATTGTATGTGTTTTATCTTTGGCTGTTCACCGCCTTTAGTCCTTCGGGAGAAGGGCGGTATATAAATCCAAATAAACCATAAAACTGTTGGATGCTTATCCTACGGTTGGGTAGATAATATATAGAAAACTATGTTCTGAAACTTTAACTGCTACAAGATGACTAATTGGCTGTGCTAAGCAGACATAAAAGAAGGCAGGAAGTTCATTCACTTCTGCTCCTGCTATTAGAAGGTTGAACTACTGAAAGGAACTGTGTCTGTGTTACTGAAGAGAACTGGAATTATAAGCAAACTATGTTTTTGTGTTGAACCGTGATTATTTGAAGAAGTGTTATCTTTGTTTTGAGAAGCCGAGTTTGTTTGTTTTACTACAAGTAAAGGCTGTTTATTTTTCTTTAAACGTTCAGAGTCTGTGAGTATCTGTGTGTTTTGCTAAGCAATGTATCTATTTGCTGTCTGGTCCATTGCACCACTTTGCAGAGGGCAGTTTTACCCTCAACACTGGTTATGGGCCCAGTACCAGAGTGTGTGTACTAGTTACAGCAATAAGAGAGTTGCAACACACATTATTGCTCCAGATGTTCTGATACGTATTTAATATCCTGGTGAGGATGGCACAAGGTCAAGATCCCAACTTATTGCTGGTTACCCAGCTGGATGGCACCAACTACAAATCCTGGTCCACCAAGTGCAGTCTCCTGTTGCGCAAAGAAGGGCTATGGGATGTAGTGCAGAATCCACCAGATGTGACCTCCTGGAATGCTGACGATGCCAAGGATGCCAGGAAGATAGCTGAGTTCCAGAGGAAGAATGAGAGTGCATTGTGTATTATTGGTTTGTCTCTAGACAATACTCAGCTTGTTCACATCAAGGATGAACAGTCTGCTGCAAGATGCTGGGGCAATTTGAAACGTCTTTATGTTCGTGACACTGTGGGGGCGCAAATTAACATTACATGAAGGTTGTTTCGCACACGACTCCTTAAGGGTGGTGACATGTTAACACACCTGAATTGCATAAAAAGCATTTTTCAAGAGCTACATCAGAAGGAGGTGGTTTCTTCCAAGCAGCAACAGGTTTATATACTGTTATCATCGCTAGATGAGAGCTACAATGACGTAGTAACATCATTTGAAGTTCTCACACAGCAGGAACTAACTTTGGCCAATGTAACCTCGCGACTACTAGAAGAGGCCAGAAGGAGAGAAGAAAGAAAACAACTAAGGGAAGAACCTGAGTCGATTAATGTAAATGTAAAGGCAAATAACCATGTATATGCTGTAAAACATTGTTTTAATTGTGGCAAGAAGGGTCATATAGCCAGGTTTTGCAGAAGGCTGAAACAAAAAACCATGGTTAAAGATAAAAAACAATGTAATGTAGCTATGTATGATAAGAAACCAGTTAACCACAATTCATGGGTTATTGATAGCGAGGCGTCGCTATGCATTGTCAGAACACAAAACTATTTTGTGAAAATGTTGCCTAGTAATAATAAGGTTTCTTTAGCAAATGGGTAGAAGCTAAAGGCATGTGGTGAGGGAACGGCAATATGTCCATATGTAAAAGAAAAAATGCATATGTTATATGTTCCAAATCTAAACTTCAATTTGATTTCGGTTAGAGTATTGGTTAAGCTAGGATATACAGTAACGTTTAGAACCAATGATTGTTTAATTGAAAAAGGTGAAACCAAGATTATTGAAAAACTGAAAGATGGTTAATATGTATTATCTAGTAACCATGTTACAAATGTTGTATACTCAAATGTCAAACCACATGATGAATGTGTTCACTTGCTTCACAGACGTATGGGGCATATCAGTTTTAAGATGTTACAGAAAACTGTAAAATTAGTTGATGGGTTGAAGCTGAAACCATGTAACCAGTATTTAAATTGCAATATTTGTAATCAGCAGAAAAGTAGAACAATCCCTGCTAATAGGTTTGACGGGTTTAAAACAAAGAGACCACTGGAAGTGGTATTTGCTGATTTAATAGGGCCAATGAAGGCTAGTTTAGGGGATGCTTGCTATGTTCTCAGTATAGTTGACCATTATTCCAGGTATGGTTTTTGCTACCTATTGAAGACTAAGGTAGATACTTTTCAGTATTTTTTTCAATGGATTAAGTTTGTGGAGAGAAAAACAAATAAAAAAATAGTTACCATTGTAACTGACAATGGTACTGAGTTCGTAAACACAAGGTTTAAATCAATGTTAGATAATGCTGGTATAAAGCACAAATGTTCAGCTCCATATAGACCACAACTTAACTCATATGTTGAAAGGAGAGGACAAACCCTACAAGCAATGATGAGAGCAATGTTAGCCGATGCAGGTTTACCGGCTAATTTATGGGGAGAAGCAATTATGTGTGCAAATACACTCTTAAACAACACCATAAATACAACCACTAAAAAAATTCCATATACCGTATGGCATGGAAGGAAGCCGGATTTGAGCTACATACACACATTTGGATCACCTGCATGGGTACATATTCCATCGCAGTTAAGGCGTAAGGGCCAGAGTAGGGCACAACAATTAATATTTGTTGGTTATAATTCAAACCACAGGTCCTACAGATTTTGGGTAAAAGGAACAGCAACGGTAGTTAACAGTGCAAATGCCAGGTTTATGGAGCATGTAGGGTGGAATAAATTAGGTACTGAAAATGAGGTTATCATTGAAACTCAGACTGAAGCTACCAATGAAATGTCAGAGATCAAGAGTGAAGAGGAAGAGAAAGACGTAGTACAGAAAGAGGTAAAGGTGGAGAGGCAATCTGTAAGTCCTGAACTCCCAAGAAGGTTGAGTAGAGTAACAAGACCACCTGATAGGTATCAGGCAACCACAGTCTATCAAGTAAATAAAGTCCCTACTACATTTAATGAATTGACCACATTTTCACCTGAAGACCAGAAAGTGTGGAGAGGTGCAATGACTAAAGAACTACAATCTTTGCAGAATTTGAAAGTGTATGAGTCTGTAACAATTCCAAAAGGGAAAACTATACTCAGTAGTAAGTGGATATATAAATTAAAGACTGGAATAGATGGGATACCAATATATAAAGCTAGGCTGGTAGCGCAAGGATTTAATCAGTCTCCTAATGATTACGATGAAGTATTCGCTCCAAGCTTAAAAGCCATTACATTAAGAACAGCATTGGTATGGGCAGCTAGAAATAAATATATAGTTAACCATTTAGATGTAGAGACCGCATATCTGCATGCACCATTACAGCATGAAATTTATTTAAAGAAACCCTCAGGATTTGAGGAAAATGGGAAGGCTGACTGTTGGTTATTAAAGAAAAGTCTGTATGGGTTAAAACAGTCAGGTTATGAATGCAACCAGTGCATCGTAAAAACATTGAAGAATATCGGATTTAAAGCAGGATTAGCAGATCCATGTTTATTTAAAATGGAAAGGGATGGTATAGTGTCATTATTACTTCTTTTTACAGACAATATAGCTCTGATTACAAAGAATGAGCAAGAGGCCAACAGGATTGTTGATGAATTAAAAGCTCATGTCAGGATTAAAAATCTAGGGGAGATACAACAATACCTAGGTGTAAGGATCGAAAAAACTAGGGGAAGAGTTAAATTATCCCAAACTGATAAAATTAATAATCTATTAAAACAATTCAGAATGGAATTGTGTAAACCATCAAAGATACCTATGGTTCAAGATTATTTCAACACTGATATGAAAAGTCTGTTGTTTGATAAAGGGATATGCCAATCGTTAATTGGCAGTTTATCATACATTAGCAATTGGTCTAGACCCAATATTTCTTATAGCGTGAACCAATTAGCTAGATTCAACACGGAACCTACAGAAAGACACTGGCAAGGAGCAAAACGTATTCTTAGATATCTGAAAAAAACCATGCATCATGCATTATATCTACAACCAGCAGAAGAATTGCATGTAACCACTTATGCAGATGCTAGTTTCGCAACAGATGTGAATACAAGAAAATCAACCTCAGGAATTGCTGTATTTCTGGGAAAATCTTTGATATGGTGGCATTCAATAAGACAAGCATTTAAGTATGTCTACAATGGAAGCAGAGTTTTCTTGTTTATCTTTGTTATGTACGGATTTGATCAGTATTAAGCAGCTGTTGCTAGATTTAGGAATAGATATTCAAGATCCTATAATAGTGTACGAAGATAATCAGGCAGCGATAAAAATGGCGACAAATATAGCTGTAAAGACTAGAACAAAACATACAGATCTTCGGTATCTCAATGTAAGAGAATGTATAATGAACAAGATGATAGAACTTGTATATTGTACATCAGAAGACAATGTGGCTGATCATTTCACAAAAGCACAGGGAAGTAGGAAACATATAGATACATGTGAACAGTATGGTTTAAGATTGTAAATATATTAGTCTACCCAAAGGGGAAAATGTTGGATGCTTATCCTACGGTTGGGTAGATAATATATAGAAAACTATGTTCTGAAACTTTAACTGCTACAAGATGACTAATTGGCTGTGCTAAGCAGACATAAAAGAAGGCAGGAAGTTCATTCACTTCTGCTCCTGCTATTAGAAGGTTGAACTGCTGAAAGGAACTGTGTCTGTGTTACTGAACAGAACTGGAATTGTAAGCAAACTATGTTTTTGTGTTGAACTGTGATTATTTGAAGAAATGTTATCTTTGTTTTGAGAAGCCGAGTTTGTTTGTTTTACTACAAGTAAAGACTGTTTATTTTTCTTTAAACGTTCAGAGTCTGTGAGTATCTGTGTGTTTTGCTAAGCAATGTATCTATTTGCTGTCTGGTCCGTTGCACCACTTTGCAGAGGGTAGTTTTACCCTAATTACTATTAATTAGTATGGGCCAAATTTGTTTAATATGTTTTAAATTGTTTTTTAAACTTTATATTGTATGTGTTTTATCTTTGGCTGTTCACCGCCTTTAGTCCTTCAGGAGAAGGGCGATATATAAATCCAAATAAACCATAAAACCATAAACCAAAACTACCACTTCTATTTTCCTTCTCCCAGTCCATACCAACACCACTATCTCAGCCATATATCATTATTTTATGTTGATGTTGATTATTAAATTCTTTTATGAAATAAATGTAACTAAGAGAAATGTATGTTGTTGTTATTATTCTTGTTTTACCACGTGTTGGCTGTCTTCCTAGAAAACATTAAAAAAAAAGTGAATGTTCAGTGGTCCTGAAATATTTAAGACACACTATGCTAGCTGACCATAATTCTACAAATAATTTTGGTTACTTGGCATTTCCAAGATCACAAATCTATTTCTACAAAGAAATAAAATTGAGATATGTGCATGCTATCACCTTTGTGTTCAGAATATGTTGTCATTAATGAAAATGGTTGGCATTCTACACATCAAACACATTCATATCCACTTGCTCAAAATAAAGTCAGACAAGTAGGAAACACTGAAAGTTTTTGCTTTTGTGGGATTTTAATTATTTATTGGGAGAATTGAGGGTGGAAGTGGGAAGAAAGAAGGGGAAGGGAAATGAATAGAAATTAATAGCAAAATAGGCAAAACTAAGATCTGACAAATATCAAGAGACAGACAGAAGATTATGTGAAAAGCAAATTGGTTTTTAATCATATATGTGAATTTGGAAAAGGGCAGAATCACACAATCGAAAAAAGAGACCAAAAGCAATGAACCATATATTTTTAAGGTTGGTTTTTTTTTTTTTTTTTTGTTGGCCAATTTCTGTCCTCCAGAGTTTGTCCTTCAGCATTTGTAATATGCTGAAGGACAAACAAATTCAAGTAGCTGAGGTGAAGAAAGGAAGGGAAAACAGGAACAAGAAAGAAAAAAAAAGGCCTTCCCTCCTCCCCATGACAATGAATTTCGTCTAAATTTCACAATGCTCAACTCACTGCTCAAGACTGCATCAGTATTTTTTCCGTATGCAGTTTGCAACATTATATATATATAGTCTGTCACAGAAACAGTAAAAATGATTCAGAGCTTCAAATCAATTTATTACTCCAGATCAGGCCCTTATTTCCCAATTCCCTGTTCAAGGCTTATCTGTAAAATGTTATTCCTATTTTCAGAAAGTATGCAAGGGTATATCTAAGCTGTCATTAAATACTGTTTTTATGTTCATAAGGAAAACATCGTCTATTTTTCGGGCTTTTGACTGTGTGCAGGAATTCCCGAGAAATCAGTTTTACTGAGGTAAATTTGCAATCACCGGATAAGAATTGTTCTATTGCTACGTGGCCTTGTGAGACATCAAAAGCCAGGACACTTTCATTCAGGTTTGATACATTTTGCTTACATAATTTGCTTTGCCAAGAAACTTCTAGGTCAGGCAGAATTGGCTGAAAACAGAAACCAAAACACCCTATAAAGTGAAGGAGGAGGAGGTGAGAAGCAATACTTTGATTTAACGCATCAGACAGTCAGACTGATTTCAAACACATTGACCTATATTGCTGTTCTGTATGAACATAAATATAAGTGGTTCTCAGGATCACAGCAAACAATGTTTCAGTAAAGCAGTAGAAACTAAAACAAAACAAAAAGACAGGTGGGCACAAATGCTACTGAATATTCCCTGGGAAAGGGAATATTCTTGAACATATAATTGTTATAATGCCTGAGTTTTAAATTTATACATCATACATAAAGATGCAGATTCACTTCAAGCTACTCTTTCCTCCATCCTCCCCTCAATTTGGTGGATAGAGAAGTAGAACCAAATGCAAAAAGTAAGGTCCAAAACATTCTTTAAGCTCCCAGGCGGTTATAATTATTAAATAAATCTTATTGTTGAACTTGCCAGTGGTTTTTTTTTGTTTGTTTGTTTTTTGAGTTAAAGCAAGGTTTCTGAAATACCAGAATAAGTCAGCTTGGAATCAAGGTGCAAATGTGTCTTTTATTTCACCTTGTTCTGTGCAATATTTTATTTTTATTTTTTAAAAAAAGTTTGTTCCAAGAGTTATACATCTTTCACACAAAATAAATTGAGGATGAAGTTTTAGCCTGAACTTTACATAGGCAGTACTTTCAAAGAACATTTTTAAGTTAGTATGTTTTGTAGTATTTAATTTTTTTTTTTCAAAAGAAGGAACAAAAAAACTTCAAGGGAAAACCTTTCAATCACCTTTCTATTAAATAGAAAGATAGAACATAAACACACTCTAAAAGAAAGGCTAGGATGCTGAATTACTTTAAGAAACTGGAGAGGAATTCAAGTGTTTGATTCTAATTCAGGGTTTCATGTTTCACAAAAGGGTTATAGTATATATATTATAATTCAGGTTAATAAATATGCCAGCTTTGTGCATATAGAATAATTGTTTGGGCAGATACTTTTTTCCTGAAGAGTTTTGTAAGAATACATTGCCAGAAGTGTAGAAACCTTGATTTCAACTACATAGCTAAACAGAAATATACAATATCCACAGCAATAATAAAGAATGTTCAAATAAAATAAGGGCATTTTAAATAGAATATATTGAGTTTTTAGATTGGGCTTCTAAATGTTTTTTGTTTATAATTATGTTTTGCTATGTGAACCAATCAGAATATGTAATTGGGATGGCATATAATCCATCACAAAGTGCTTGAGTCTCAAACTGCCAAACTTCCAATTGACAAGCCCAGCATCTTAACCCATAGGCCACCACGCCCCCTAAAGATATGAAATAAGGGTACAATTTAAAATATAAATTAAGCTCAAAGTTAATTCAACTTCAATATTTTTTACTTTATACCATTAACCAGAGGAATAGTAAACCATAATCTAGATCTTTATTTCATTTGTATCAAAACTGAATGATAGAATATGTATGACTTAGTGAATGACTAAGTCATTCAAAATATTGCTAAGTCTACACAACAAAATATTGCTAACTGCGGCATCCATCACATCCAGAGAGTTCTTTAGGCAGCAGAATACTGCTAAGGTATAAGAAAATATTTGTCCTTGAAGAAAGAGAAGTTTAATTTATGAATAAAACTCTTTTGCATATTACTGTAAATTCATCCAGTTAGGAACCATATAAATTGAACAGTGCCAGTCCTTCAGAATTTGGACTGGCATTTTAGTATTTGTATTTGTAACAAGAATATAACTGTCCAAATTCCTACCATGATATAATGATTCTTCCTGAATATCCAACAACGAGGGATTTGAGTTTATGGACTTAAAATATAATTTGAGAACATAGAAAACATTAGAGCACATATAATTCCTCATGACTTAATAAGAAAGTATTGCAGTACCTGTAATTATATACAATTGATTTGTTACTAAGGTTTGAAATATGGCAATTATAATTGGAGGACACTTCAAATTATCTCTAACTTTATTTCTTATTTAGACTCTTTATAACAGCTTTCTTTCTTTGAAAATGAGATTCAGTCTTCAGGGTCTTAATTGCTATTCCAACATATTGGTGGGAGATGGGGGTTAAACAAGACAGTATATGTATTCTAATGTTTGTTTAATTTTTACATCAATCAGTTGGTGGCTTGCATTTCCTAAGTTCTAAATAAACGTATTTCCATCTTATTTTACGAAGATGATGTAGTGATTCTATCTAGGTGCTCTATAGGTCTCTTTTATTTCCTGACATAGTAGTGATAAGAAAGCCAATTAAAAATTAATTTAGATTCTTTGGTTTTACTAAGAGTTCAAATATTCACACTTAGAGGATATTTTCCCATACTTCTTATGACAAAATGTCCATGGATCCTATATGGTTCTGAATATACAATGAAGACTACGGCTACATATTCTTTTATTTTTTTGTAACCACAGGAGGCCATTATGTGCCAGCAGCTTTCAAATTATTTATAGTTCATTTCCTATATAGAACGTAACTTAATCTTTTGACCTTGTTCAAGTTAAACTTCTCAGAGTAATATCCCAGCTACCTCTATTGCTTTTCTAATGCTTCCTTAGAATTAGAAGTCAATCTGATGAAAGTAGAGATGAGAGTTTGGTTAAGTATATTTAATTACAGACTTAGATTTCACTGATGTCTAATCGGCCTTACCTTCTTAATTGAGGGAAATGATTTTCAATCAAAGAGGGAGCAATGTTTTTATATCAAAGCTTCTTCGGTTGGATTTACACCTTCTTATTTACTTTATCAAGGTTATGACCAGACAAGATCATTTTTTGAACAATGTGTTCTGGCTGTGGACTGATTAAACATATCCTTCTTTACTCATAAGGTATAGATTACTACACACTAAGTGCTATAGATAACTAATAGACTGACCCACAGAAGAACCACTACTTTGGCTTGCTAGAGCTTTCCCATTGGTTTTATTAGGAAGAAAATACAATAAAACTTTCCTTTTAAAAGTTTATGCTCTTTGGCAATGGATAGGTAGAAACATTTAACCACATTCCTTTTGCCAGTCTAAACAAATATTTGAAGTGCCCTTATTTATTTATTAAAATACTATGCTGCCTTTACTGCTGAGGTGACTTACTTCAACTGGAATATTGAATTGCTCAAAGCAATATATATTCTTTACACTATAGTAAATATAGTAAATATATTATTACACTATAGTAAATAATAATACTATAACCTGTAGTTATGATATTTTAAATGGTTTCTACCTTTTCTGAAGTCTTTCCTTTTATATATTATTCTTAATTCTAAAATGTTGGTATTAATATCTTTATCTTTTATTGTCCATATTGTAATAATTTTTGCTGTTAAAAGTAAAACAAAATTTGTTATGAAAAGAAGAAATCTGTACATTAATCAGATCAAACAGAAAATAACCTAAAATCCCAATGACCATGAATATCAAAAATATTAATGAGACTTAAATTGATTTGATACAATTTATGGAATAATCAGGTAAGATACTAAACTCATATACTACTGAAATGAGGTTAAAAAAAAGAACAAATAAGAGATTTGGCTTAGCTAAAAATGTAATGTTCTACAAAAAAAGAATTATATACTCTGCTTCCTCTATTGCATTCTTTTTAACATTTTCAAAATTTTAGTAGCACAAAGAAAAGGTTATAAAACTAAATTAAAAATTAAATTGTAAATGTGGCTTTAGTAGCATGGCAAATCTTTTACTTATATGATGACACAGCATTGATAATTACATGTGATATTAGCAGTTAAAATAAACCTGCCAATCAAGACCATAACAATTTCAATTAACTGTCCTTATTAAGTTTCTTTGATAATTCAAACTATGCCTTAGTAGAGCATTAAGGTTTTGAGACACAAAAGTCATTTTATTATTTTATTGTTTTTATTAGGGGAGGGGAGGGGAGGGGAGGAGAGGGAAGGAAGGAAGGAAGGAAGGAAGGAAGGAAGGAAGGAAGGAAGGAAGGAAGGAAGGAAGGAAGGAAGGAGTGATCAGTGATTATACTGTTAACAAAATATACTACTATGATGAAAGTATGGGTTGCGGAAGTTTATTTTCTCTGTAAGCAGGCAGAAATCACAATGTTAAGCCTGTTTCTTCCTTGTACTGCCTGTATTTCCATGTTTCTCAAGATGAAAGAAGCCCCAAAGTTGTTCATGTGGATATATGTAAAGTTGGATATTTGAAGGCTATATATATATATCCACATAGTCATCTTTTTTTAGGCTAAATTTAAATGATACTTTGTATATTACTCATAGGATTTGGCTTCATTTATAATCAACATATTGTAATTTTATTCTAAACTGTACACCTTTGAAAATTATATATTGAACAGCATTCTATTTTATATAAATTGAAAATAAAGCAAAAGCAAAAATAAACCTAGGAAGAAGGGTGGAAACATCCATACAATATAAATACAAGATTAATTCAACCTATTATTAAATTTAGTTTATTACAATCACAGTCCATAACATGAATGAGCATATCCAATAAAGGTTTTTAAAAGTTAAAGAATAGAGGATATAAGTCTTAAAAATGGTGGAAGAAAGTTAAATTGGATTACTTCCACAACTAAGTGTAGCATAAAAATAAATACAATTGTAATTAATTAAGTAAAGTTCCTGAATAATCTATTAGTCTAATCTTACAAGCCCAGATCCTAGCTGCCTGATAACTAATAATTGCTAGCTAACAACAGAATTACATAAGAGAGGCCAGATCTCCAGGACTATTTGTAAATAGAGCAGTAGTAATTTCAGTCCACATATCCTGGTATGACTGATAGCACTTTAAAAGGTGTGATTGTGTCTCCAGGTCTTTGGAGCTGCAGGAATACAACTGTTAATTAAAAGCTATTTTATTAAATCTTTCCTGTAACTCACAGTCTGGTGTCCATTGGCACATGCTAATATGACTCTATGGAACTTTGAAAACACAATATCAGATAAATATCTAGTTGACTTATGAACCTGAATCATCCAGGAAAATCTTGCTCAAGAAAAGTCTCAGATTTGTCTGAGGGTCAGAGTCCATTGTTTTCTGATTATCAGTAGTAAGGGAATCACATGCCCCAAAAGAGAAGTGATAGCTTCTCTTCAACTTGCTTTGGCCATTTACCATGGAAAAGTTTTTTCTACTATTCAGGAAACTAAGTCTGCAATGTCAAACATAACTTAATCCTTACAAACCAAACTCTAGCCAGTCCCCTAATCAGACTGTTTTCTAAATGTAAAACTACATAGGGAGACATAATTTGCCATTGGCAAAAGCATTTGCACACTGTACATTTGAGCAACTCTGTCCAATTGTGTCCATGGGAGTCCAAATCTGTGTCCTTCAGAAGAGTGGATGAGAACTTCAAAGAGTTTTGTAGTAGTTAGGATGAAATGTCACCATGAGGATACAGACTAATGCCTGTCAATAAATGAAACAATTCCCTATGCATTTTCAGCAGCATTGTCTAGGTAAGTGCCCTAAGAAGCCAAGCCACTGAATATCATAAATTTATGTGTATGTTATGTTATGGGAAATGCCATGATCTCACTGTAATTGATGGGAAAACATTCTTGCCTACAAAAAGAGGTCAGGACATAGTGTTCTCGTATTTGTAGCAGTGAATGATGGCAGTACCATATTGTCACTATATAATAGAATAGATATGTGCTTATATGTTTGCTTAGGTAGATGGTCACAATAATCCAAATGTTGCACAAAGGAATTCATATAAAAATTGAATAGAAAGGGAGCCAAAATACTGTCTTGTTTTATTTTAAATCTTTCATTGGGTTTCTTATCTGACTTAAGGTATTATGTTTTACAAAAGATATTATTTGGCTTTCACGTAATTAAATGTGGACCAGTAGAGGATGTCTCTAATTAATGCCATACTCTGGAAGTAGCATCAAAAGTAACTAAAAGCTGATATAATATAAAGCTGACTTTGATTGTCTCACATATTTTCACACAGTTCTGTGATTTACTGAATTGAGAGGAAAAGAAACAGACTGGATTCAAACTGACAGAACAAAATCCAAGACAGATCTAGCAGCCAAGGGAAGAATGAGATAAACTGCTACATGAGACCATTTCAATTACAATTATTTCTGTGAGCATCTTTACCAAGGAAAGAGGTTACAGATTTATAATTGAGATGATAGTATGTTTTTCAAATTTACTGCACAAATAATGAGACTACTCATTTATTATTCTTACAGTAAGAGAGAAATTGTTAACTTGAAGAAAGCTAGCCTGCAGGACATCAGGATAAACATCTTATTATTCAACAGTCAATTGTTGTTTCAAGTTATTCTTGTACATTACCTATGTAACATATCTGTATGACTGTAGGATTACCTTTTTAAAAACAAAGATGCTAAAATTATTTTTGTCAGTTCATAACCAGAAATTTACTTTTCTGTTAGTGAATTCAGGAAAGGAGGAGCAAAAACCACCCCTTAATGTTAGCAGTAGGCTTATAATAATGAACTGGATTTAAAAAAAAACCCAGAATAACAGAGTTGGAAAGATATTGGAGATCTTCTAGTCCTATCCCATGCTCAAGTAGGAGACCCTATACCAGTGATGGTTAATCTTTTTGGTGCTGAGTGCCCAAAGCATGCATGAATTTACATACATGTGCCTGAACCCCCAAAATGCAATGTAACATGAACCCCCCGTACATGTGCCCCATGCATGCGAGAGTCTCCCCCCGTGCACCATTTTGGGCCTGGAAAGCCTCCTGCACCAACCTGCACCCCCTGTGCATGCTCTCCGCCCCCACACATGCGCATGCACATCCCCTGCATGCACCTCACCCCCCACACATGCACCCTGTCCCTGTGCATGTGTGGCAGAGATCCAAAGACCAACTGGCCAGTGGGAAGCACACACGCATACACAGTGGACCTGGGCTGGGGTGACGGCTGGCGTGCCAACAGAGAGGGCTCTGTGTGCCACCTGTGGCACATGTGCCATAGATTCACCATCATGGCCCTATATCATTCCAGACAAGTGGCTGTTCAGTTTCTTCTTAAAAGCCTCCAGAGCACCCATAACTTCCATTTTGTTCCACTGGTTAATTGTCCTCATTGTTAGGAAATTTCTCCTTAGTTTTAGGTTGCTTCTCTCCTTAGTTAGTTTCCATCCATTGTTTCTTGTCTTGACTTTTGTGCTTTGGAAAATAGGTTGATCCCTGTTCTTTGTGGCAGCCCCTAGTTCTTTTTTCACTAGATTAGATATATCCAATTCCTGCAACCATTCTTCACACGTTTTAGCATCCAGACCTGTAATCATCTTTGTTGTTATTTTCTTAAGAGAGTCTTCTGGAACATCCCCTAGAGAATCAGCTTCTGGAAATCAGGATCTATTATAACATGAGCTACAACACTGTGGATTAAGAATTCAGATTTACAATTTTTGGCCAGGAATGTTTTGCAATCCAATAAAGATAGATAGAAGGCAATTAGAATAGATATGCAAATTAGCATCAAATGTGGTTTCAAATTTAACAAAAATATTGGCTGAAACATTATTACAGGTATATCGCTTGTCTTGATTTTAGATACCTAAATACCTGATAACAGTATCTGATAACAGTATCATACCTGATAACAGTATCAGGAAACAATAAAAACAAAAATTATTTCTTTGTGCAGAAGAAGGGAAGTCTATTCAAATTGGAATGGCTCACAATACATTTTGATTTTATGCATGAAAAACATAGTAGTATTGATTGACCCTGAAGGAAAATAAAGAAACCCCTGGAGATCATTTTTTTAAAATGAATTATTTTACATAACAATATATCTCATTTTTTCCTCAGGTTCTCTACTTTTAAGAATAAAGAACTTGTTTACCATGATTGCTAATTGTCTTTAGATAGCTGGAATGAAGGAGTGAAAAGTATACAATAACTACAATATTTAAAAACTTCCTAATGAGTCCTTCCATTCTAGCCTCTCTCTGAGGGAGATGGGGTAAGTAAGAAAAAAAAAGAATGAACCAACCAACCAACCAACCAACCAACCAACCAATCAACCAACCAACCAACCAACCAACCAACCAACCAACCAACCAACCAACCAACCAACCAACCAACCAACCAACCAATAAATAAATAAATAAATAAATAAATAAATAAATAAATAAATAAATAGTACTCTGCCAGTTGGGAAAAGCATGAAGGAGTATTGCTGAAATGGGGGAGCATGTGGGAGGCAGGGAAGCATGGGATAAGAAGAGTGCATGGAGACTGCTTCCTCTTTTTCCTTGCTTCCTTGCTTCCTTGCTTCCTTGCTTCCTTGCTTCCTTCCTTTCTTCCTTCCTTCCTTCCTTCCCTTCCTTCCTTCCTCCTTTCCTTCCCTCCCTCCCTCCCTTCCTTCCTTCCTTCCTTCCTTCCTTTCTTCCTTCCTTCCTTCCTTCCTTCCTCTCTCCTTTCCCTTCTCCTCTCCTGCCTTCCCTTCCCTTCCCAGTAGGAAGGTATGTGGCTGCTTCTGATTGGGAGAAGGAACAAGGTATTGAGAGACTGGCTGGGAAACTGTAATGGAACATCGAGAATGAAGATAATGTGAACACAGCAGCAACCCAGCAGCCTGTAGTACTGAAGCATTCACAATTGCCCCAAATTTGGTGGAGCCTTGGTGGTGTAGCTGATTAAGCACTGTTACAGTGCACCAGCTGCCTGCAATTACTGCAAGTTAAACTCTCACCAGGCTCAAGGTTGACTCAGCTTCCATCCTTTCTAAGGTAGGTAAAATGAGGACCCAGTTTGTGGGGGCAATAAGCTGATTTTGTATAAATATACAAAAGTATGAAGGCTATTGCTTAACGCATTGTAAGCTTCCCTGAGTCTCTGGAGAAGGGCGGCATATAAATAATAATAATAAAAAATATACCTTTGGGAATCATGGGTCCTAGATTTGGACACATTTTGTAAGTTAGCCTCTTGGTTCAAAAATTGTTGCCTTACAATGCACCATTGCACCCAGTTAAAGGTCAAGACAATGAGAGTTTCACTAGCATATAGATTACAATCTATTTTGCACACTTCAGTTATTCACAGCCCTTTTGTTAGACTACAGTTGATAAACACTGAGTCAAAATTGAAGTTTCTAAATGGTAGAATTTAGGGGTCATTGTTATAACATTAGCTACCCATTTCTTCTGCAATAATAATCTCTGGAATAAAAAAAAAGTGCAACATTTGCTGAACCATATGGTGATTCAAAGGTCACTGATGATATATTAACCTTTTATTCCTGAGACCAGAAGCTCAAATTATTTTGTGCAAAGAATATGGGAAACCAGTAAATCACATCAGGTATGTTATGATTAAACAGTAAAAATTCTATTAAAAATTAGCTCTTGTTGAACTATGTTTAGTATGGGTTAAGATTATAGTTATATCTGTTTGCTTTATAATCTCTGCTGCAAATTCTCTGCCCAGCAATTCATCAGAATGACAGGCAAAATTCTTTTTGAGAATCAGCATTTCTGCTAGAACCTATTCCAACTGCTCAATAGCTTGGGGTACTGGTTAGACTGGGAAGTAAGGAAGAAGAAAGAAAAAAAACCCAATTAAAACAGAAGATTTCAGTTCTCTAGTTCTTAATTCCATATAATTTCCTAATTCATTTCTCCCTCCCTCCCTCCCTCCCTCCCTCCCTCCTTCCTTCCTTCCTTCCTTCCTTCCTTTCTTCTCAAGGTAGATAACATTGGAGTTGGGCAACCAATAAATTGAAAGAAACAGCGAAGGAGAGAAATAAAAAAAGAAAGTTCAGTATAAACTGCTGAATTAAACTGTACACTGAAACACAATCTAAAATAGAGAAACTAAAGTGAGAATTGTTGAGTCTTTTTCTTCTGAAAGTATAAAGACTAGGGGATAAATATGTGTTCTAAAAAGTATATTTTAAAATTAACACATAAGTTTTACACAAATAATACTTGGCAACCAGTAAAGGTCTTTCAATATGGCACAGAAATTAGCAATCCAACTGCTGCATTTTTTCAAGAATAGCCAATATGATGTCAGATTATGCAGTAAGTAAATATGGATAATTCTTGTCAAGTCTGACTACTTAAGAAATAATAACAACTGATATACTAGCTATAATTATACAAACATATAATTTAGTCACTTATTGAATGTATGTGATTTGGTCATCAATGGGTAATTTTCGCTGGAAATTGGATAGGAAGACAGTGGCTTATTGAGTCTCCTGTGCCATTCTGTGAACATTAGAACAGTATCTTTGTGAATTCACTTGAGTGGAACTAATGACACTACTTTGTAGTGGGGCTTAAGTCTTCCTGGAAAGTTGATTTCAGAAGACTGGTAAAGATTCCAATTCAAAACTCTGGCTTATGTTGTCTTATAGGATTCTATTAATCTACGCAAACCATTGTAGGTGTAAGCAAGATGTTGGGCTGAATTTGGGGATGGAAACAAGTGTGCTATCTAAAAACATTAATAACATCCAGCAGATGGAAATTTGAAGATCTGTGAAAAAAAGTTTTCCATTCTTCAAAAAGTGGTTCAAACGGCTTCAGAGTTCCTGCCTCAAGGCATTCACTGAAAAAAATGAATACTAGATTTTTGGCTTATTCAGTTCTCAAGATTCTGTATATTAATCCTTACATTCTTGGCAATAACTTAACCAATGTGTCTTTTGAATCCTTCCTTCTGAGTTGTACTCTACTGTTACTGTAGGTGTTTGATAAAGGGCCTGCTGCAAGAGTTGAACGTCAGCAATATCAGTAGGTAGCCTGTCACAGAAATATGGAAGGACTTTGGATGATCTCATACGAATATTCAGTTTCAGCATGATGAAAATGGATGAATGATTTACACTATTCTCTCCCAGTCAGATCCACTGTCTGGAGTTAGGATTTCTATGACACTATCAAGTAAATTAAAGGCTATTTGTGTGATGCAGAAAATCCATTAGCTAACTTCTTAAATATATGAATTTCAGAAACAAGATTGTAGTGCTGCACAATTTTTATTCTTGAGTAGCCAACCGCTGTAGCACAGAATATATTAGAGACTGTTGGCTAAGACTTGTTAGCATTTTATTTAATACTTCTTTTTACTCTGCTTAAACTAAAAGTTTCTGAACTATAATATTCTTTCTAGGTAATGTCCTTCATATTTACCTGCATTTAACTTACTGTATATCTCTTTCACAATGTTAAAAAAAGATTAAGGTTCTGTTCAATTTTTATGACCTTGACTTTATTTATTTTTATTTTTATACAATTCTTGCTTGCTTTCTGTCTACTCAATACTTCTAAAGCCAGTTGCGATTAATATTGGATTTTGCCAGCACCTGCTGCAATAGATTAGATAAAAAGAATGTCAATGAAAGTTGGGAAAGATCAGGCAGTATTTTTGTTATTGTTATAAACATGAATGTAAAAATGTAAAACAATATTTTGATGATCCAAGCACTTAAGTTAGAACAACTCCAAATATAGGGGATGGGATAGTGAAAGGAGAGGAACACAATATAACCCATATTTCAAAAGTCTTGCTTATAAAAACATATTGATTGATGTTGCCTGAAAAAGAGATAATCTGAATTCTAACCTTCTTAAAAACTGTATTTCAAAGTTATCAGAAATTTAGAACCTTGCCCTTATCCATTTATTAATATATTTAAAATGTAGGGTTTTTTTTAAATGTAAGGATATATGCTTTTTATGCCCCATTAGGTACAGTATTTGTGCTTAGGAGATATCTTAGTGATACAACAAAAGTCACCATGGTCTTTCAAGATGAAATCAATACTCTCTTGAACTGTCTTTCACAAGTAGAAATTGGGATTATTTAGGCTGCAAGATAGACTGAAATTTATGATAGCAAGATAATCTAACTCATTCAATGCATAATTTCCTGAACTTTCAAGTTGCCATGTCGTTTTGCTGCTTAAAGTTAGACAAATAAGTCAGAAACGTGTCAGTCAAGATCTGTGGAATGTAAGTAAACGTAATGAATCTAAATGATCAACAGTAGATTCTGGTTTAATATTATAAAGATAATATTGAGATGACACATAATGAACTGGATACCAAGAAAAGTGGTGGCTGTCCCTTCAACAGAAATGTTCAAATGGAGGCTAAGGAACTATCAATAGATGCATTAATTTGGATTCCTATATTGAGTTGAGGGATGGATTTCATGGCCTAATGACAATCCTTACTTCTAGGATTCTGAAACAGATAACTAATTTTGAAAAAGATTTTTCCTGTTTATTTGTATATTTATTTATATTACCCAGACTTCAAAATGTGAAAAATATTTCACTATCAATTCATATATTTCAGCTGCATTCTAAATATGTGCTGTGATTATTTTTTTAATAGCTTTTTTTCTGCTTGTGTCATCTAACAGTAATGCTGACCTTTTCAGGAGTCATTCTCTGCAGATAATACAGAAACTGGGAAAAATATTCTGATTAGTGATATGAAGAATGGCATTTGCAGGACAGAGGTGACATTTTATGAGTTCAAGTGCTAGCCAGTATTGTGCAGACTTTAGTGAGAGGTTTTGTAAAATCCGTATGTCTAACAGAGTCACTTTGAAAAAGAAGAGATCCTTATCAAATCACAAGCCGAAGTGCTTATCTAAAGTCAATGTATGTTCCTGAAGCTTTCAAAAATGTATGTACAGATATCCTCTGGGATTACCTATGCATTTCCCCACATGGCTTGATATACTGAAAAGAGATTTTGAAAACATCAGCTCCTAATTCAGCCAGTTTCTTGTGTATTTCTTCTGTTTTGTGAAACCATTCATTAAATGTGTATGATGGGGAAGACAGGAGTTGGGGCACATTGAGAGAAATAAAGGTGATCTTTTGGGTATTATTTAAATTAGGCAACAACTGCTAACATCATCTTACTTCTTTAAAATGAGAAAGTAGTTAATAATCAGAATATAGGATTATCTTTTTAAAAAAACCTGTTATTTCAACTAAGATAAAAAACAAATGCCATCCAAAACAAACAAGCTAGGCTGCAGATGTTCTTTCCCAGCCTCAATTTCCTCCTTTTCCAAAACTGCTTTTTCCTGGAATGGCTCCTGGTGATAAGGCATTGTTCTCTGGTAAGAGTTTGGGTTTCTTGAAAGAAGGCATGTTGGCTCAGCACCAGAACCCATTATGACATACCCCTCCCAGAAGAAGAGAAGGATGACTAGTGGTCTCTGGGATATCATGTACCCAAATCTACTAGCCTTCCATAAAGAATTGAAAATCTGGATATGCTGCAGGCCTGGGGATTGGGAGGATAGGTAGCCCATCAACTGGATTCGGTTTATTGTTTTGTGGAGTTCATCCTTGGTGAACATCGTTGGTTTTTGTTTTTCTAATTTTGTTAGTACCTAGAATTATATTAGTGAAATAGTACATTGATCTCAGTCTCAATCATTACAGGTCATATTACAATAAAAAAGTAAATCTTGTACAACAGATATTAAACAAAGCAATGGTTAAGCAAAGCAGGCCTTTTAAAAGTTATTTTAGAGATTTGTTTGTTTGAAATATGCTAAATAACTCCACATGGAAGTTATTTTAGAAACATCCAGGACAGAAAAGAAGCAAATTCATTGTTTACTATAAAATATCCAAAGAAGAGTGGAAAACTGCTCAAGGTACATCCACCCCTCCCTCACAGAAATAAAGACAGAGAAACTACCAATCATGTGACAGTGATGTTGCCAAGAAATGTATGCACTCACAAAGATATTTCACAGTGGAAAGTTAGGAATAAAATGTGTGATGTGTAGAATATATGAATGGAAGAGGACATGAGAAGACAGAATTTAACATAAAGGAAAATATTGTCTAGTTGAGACATGTTAAGATGAAGAAAACTTCAATTTAAAGCAATACCATAAAAACTTTTTTCTATTCTTCCCTTCATTCCCTGTGTGTTAGTAATTGAGTACAATATATTCCCGCCCTACAAGGTCCATCAGATCAAGAAACAGAACTAGAGAGGCCTAAAATTACATTTATTAGAATGACTATATAACAGAATCTTACAAGTTTGAATATGCTTTCCCTCCTCACCCTTATCTTCTTGTGAATGGGGGAGAGCTGTCTGAGATGTTTTCATGAATTTCTTTTTATCTGTTTATGTATTGTTGCCTTGGTAATGATTTTGCCCCTCTTCATTTAGATCATCCTCATACTCCTTATATCACTTCACCTAAACACCCGCACATATCATATTTTGATACTTAAACAGCTGAAGATATTATTGTATCACTTGACCATAGCAAGCACTGTTGTAAAAAAAAAAGATTATGGGAATAGTTGTTTCTGTTTGCAATATTTTTTAAAAAGAGAGTTGCTTCCATTCCTTTCTTCTCCCATCCAAAGTAGATGAGACACAGAGAATGCAATGTTTGACTAACCTAGAGTTGGCATCCAGATTCAGCATCAGGAGCCAGCATGATATTGCTCAAGTGTAAGTCAAGGAAGAATTGAGGAAATATAACAACCAAAAGGAAAATGGCTAGTTAGCAACTACTGAGCAATTTGTCAAGGGAATGATCATGTTTCTGGCTCATCTCTTCTAAACACAGTATGAACAGTTGACAATTTTATTCTGGCAATATGAGATGATGATTTGTGAGAAATAAATCCAACTCTCACTGAACTCAAGCAGAGGCTCATGCTGCATATATGATTCATTAATCTTGATGTTATATATTCAGAAAGATAAACAACAAGGGTAAAGCATTAGGCCAGGCAGTTTAGGTGATTTTATGGCTCAGATTTGGAATTTTATATCAACAAAACAATGGGAAATATTCTTCTGCTATGATTTTTCCCGTTTGGTTAGGAATAACTTTCAAATAATTAAAACTTTCCCATATATACTCTATGATTTGATTTTCTTAGAAGAAGTCCATTTTTGGATTAAAAATAATTAGTGTCAATATGTAAAATATTTAAATATCATATTTTTGTGGTGCACAGAACCAATTTCAACTATGAAGAAAAGTATGGTGCATCAAAATACGCATTGTAATCCTAAAATAACTGCTTTCTCCCAAAAAACCCAAGATATTCTGATTACATACATAGATACATACACACACACATTACAATCAGTATATATATATGTACACACATACTCACACACATAGTATAGTATATACTATATATTTGAAGAATAAAGCAAATATATAGTATATATTTGAAGAATAAAGCAAATAATTACATAAAAGAAAAAGAATAAAATGAGAAAATTGTGAGATAATTTTTGCTTGTTATAAAATTTAGAATTCATTATTCATTGATTGAATAATCAATGGATTATATAAAATTAAAATTACTGTACCATCTTGAGCAATACATGTAAACTCCTAAAACAACTATAATATTTACATGGATGTCACCATTGTTTATCACCACTTTTTATCATTATCTAAGATAAATTTACATAATTTTATGAAAAAAGAAAAATGAGGAAAAATTTAAATTGGTCAGTAAAAGGAATATTCAATTCTAAATTCCCTCCCATTATTTATAAATGCTAAAATTGCTTCTGGTTTCTGTCCTTTCATAAGAATACCCGCCCCCCCCCCCCAAAATTCTAAGCATCTATATTTACCTTGTTGTATGAAATGCTTTACAGTATAATACAGTGGTGTTAAATTCAAATGTGTCACATGCTGGCCATGCCCACCCCCATTTTAGCGAAGTGTAAAAAAGACGTGATACATCATGCGATGACAACGTGACACTGCGAGTTTGACACCCCTGGTATAAGGGGAAGCCATGCTTGCTTATATTTAACCAAACGTCTGTTTGGGATGTAATTTTTTCAGTACTGCATATTCCCCAAGTTATTTTCCCCAAATTGTCAGCAACTACCTATTTTCAAATGTTGAACCAAAACTGTCCATTTGCAATCAGCATAAAGCTTAATAAATAGTGATATTTAAAAATTTTTGTACTTACCTATCTACTCTTGTATCATGGCCATTGGTGGTTTCCTGTTGAATTATTTTACTGGTCACCAGAAACAATAAGGTCTTAATTCACAATTATCCTACTATTTAAAATAAAAGTACAAATATTTTTTTATATAAAAAATGACTTGAGCAGAACTGATATAAACTAGGAGAAGTGGGGGGAAAATCCTAAGTAGTTTGGATTTTTTTTTCTTTTTAGCAGCAGGATGGAAATTTAAATTTAAATGAATATTTATGAATTAAATCAGGATAACACAAGGAGTTTCACAGCATAAAACTTGATTTTATTAGCAATTATGGTTTAAGTTAGAAATATTTATAATTGCAAATGAGATCAAGTTTTATAAATATCACTTGTTACGTATTTGATAATGTATGTATCTCTCTGTTTTGTTCCCATTTTTCTTTGTTATTGTTTTATAAGCAATAAAATGTTTCAAAAAGTTTTATGAATGGCACGTATCATTCAATATTTTAAATCTTTCAATTTTAAAACAAGCAAACTTTCCTAGTTTTGAGGATTGAAAAAATACTTTAAATCTTGCCCTTGATCTTATTGTGTTACCCATTTACTTATAATATTCCTTATTTCCAATTTTTATTGTTATAATTTTGTTACTGTGAATAATGTTTTAAATTTTTACTGTATTTAATGAATGATGACATCTCAACCATGCAGTTAAAACCTTCTTCTAAAACCTTTCTTTTATTATTTTTATGTTTATTGGATATACAATGCACATAAAAAAGGGCCACGTGCTTGTAGCCATCTCCCTCTTCAGATGTCTCTGATATTTCCATACAGTTTTCTCAGCAATAGTATGCAAATTATTAAATCAGGGTGCAACCACAGTCATTTCTAATTATGATTAATGAATTGCCTAACAAAATTAATAGAAACATTGTTTAATGACTGTAAATATTACTTATCTGATTAAAAGTGGTTAATCGGTATGATAAACCAGATTAGCTGTATGCTAAACTGTATGCCAAATCCCCAACCTCTTGGGGGATGGATTGGCATCAGTCTGTAACCCACCAGGACTCTGGCCGCAGAAGTGAGTGTAGGATCTAGGCAGAGTATGAAATCATGCCCCTCCCCCTGTCTGCAGAAAAACCACCCTACATGGAATATACGCATACACACACACACACACACACACACACACCTTAAATATTTTTTTGCATTTTCTGTGCATCACTCTCTGCTTCTTACCTAATTTCCAGACTACAAAAAGGTCTATATTTCTCTTATTGAAATCCTCTTCTTAAATCAGTATCAATCTACTATTCAATCACTGTATTTTTTCATGTTTTAAATATTTAAGTGCATTTTAATGTATTGAGCTACATTCTATTTTTAGTTCAGAAATGTACAGTAAGGGATTAAAATTTAGTCCAAGGAAAATTCCTCAGTCCCCATTCTTCCTCTTATGCCATTATTATATGCCAGATATAGTATCAGTAAATTGTTAAAAACTAAATTTCATAAGTAGTATTTAAAATTACAGAAAATTGTATATGTTAAAAAATAAACACAGTTGAAAAGTTTTGCATAATCTATTTAATAAAGAATTCTTTTGCTGAAATTTGATCTCCAATGTTTAATTATATTTACTGTTTCATAATGTATTCTTGTTCTTTATAAAATGTCTTTTTTGGGGAAGAATAATGAAATAAGGATGCTTAACATCTTTGTATTTTTCTTAAAATGACTTCCGTTTTTAATACTACTTACCAATATACTTTCTTGTTTGTATAAAGGGCAAAATGCGATATAATTGAACACCTTTGGCTATTAATATGCATTTTGGTGTACTCAATGATGCACATGTGCCTATATTAATAAAACAGTACTGCACTGCTCACTGTTGATAGCTACAGTATTCAGCTGAAATAAATGCCAGCTATTTAGTATTTATTTTTAGGCTTTGCTGATTGTAATAATTTCTGAGTTTCCTGAGTTTTGCTAACAGAGAAAATAATTTCTGTGAATCGGAAGGAAAGCATGAGAAGCCAGAAGTTTAAAAATTGGCTGCAGTTCCCCTAGCTCCATGCTTCCGTGACAACTGTAGAAAAACTGGGCTGATGCTAATCTGAGAGGACAGTCATGCCTCATGAAATAATCATTACTGCTAATCAAATCAGAGTGAAAACCCACACTGTGCATCACCAGAGTCATGTCATGCATTGAATATTTCATGACATGGTGACTCTGACCATTACCAAACACTCTAAACTGCTCTTTGTTGTGTGTATACCTAAATACTCCAGTGTAGTCAGACTGGTATGCAGGAAGACCAGTAAGCATTAAGTGACCTTTAGAAGTAATTGTAAATATATGCAACATGATACTTGCTAGATCAGATAGTGACTTCAGTCAATCCCCCTTGTTTTGTCAGGCTACTTGTCTGCATGTATAAGCGGGCAATATGTCACAGGAAACCTAATGCCCCCAAGATGACATATCTATTTTGGCTGCTGAAAATTGAACTTAATCATGGATCAGCAGAAACATCAAAATACAATCAAGGATTGACATCAAACCTGCAAGCCAGGAGATGTCTTCAGGCAAAAAAGGGGTGAAATTGAAAGCTCAAGAAAAGAGAGCTTTCGTTTGTCTTAAGTGCTATAGCAATTATTTTTGCTGAGTTGTTTCAAAAATCTTTTTGGTGATTCTTTAGATATGGATCATCCCACCAGGGCTAGCAAAAGGGTAAAGTGAAATAAAGCAAGATGTTTTCTTCCATCATTTTTATTTCTCATATCAATTCCCAGTAATTAGTCTTAGAACTTTTTTTTAACTTTGCTCTCTCTATTTTTTTTTCTTGACTTATTCCTGAAGGTTCAGTGGAGAAATGCAAGGAGGAAACAAAAAAGTTAAGATAAGTGTCTTGGTAAAAGGGAAAAGAAGTATTGTAACTTCTTTGCTCACAGAGAGTTTTACCATTAATTTATTAATTTATTAATTTATTAATTTTATTCCTATACCACCCTTCTCCCGAAGGACTTAGGGCGGTGTACAGCCTGATTAAAAGCACAAGACAAAACAAAATTTAAAATTATTAAATGATAGGCTCAATTTTAAAACTCCAAATTTAAAATCCCATTTTAAAAACCAATTAAAATATTTACATTGATAGCCCAGCCTGGCGGAACAACAAGGTTTTGAGGGCACAGTGAAATACATGGAAATCAGAGATTTTACGAATTTCTGGGGCCAGTTCATTCCAAAGGGCAGGGGTTCCCACAGAGAAGGCCCTCCCCCTGGGTGTCACCAGCCGACATAATTTGGCCGATAGCACCCTGAGGAGACCCTCTCTGTGGGAGCGAACTGGCCGGTGGAAGGCTATTGGTGGTAGAAGACGGTCTTGAAGGTATCCAGGTCCAATGCCATGGAGTGCTTTAAAGGTGGTAACCAACACCTTGAATCGCACCCGGAAGATCACTGGGAGCCAGTGCAGCTCACACAGGAGGAGTGTCACGTGGGCACAATGAGTTGCACCCATAATCACCCGCGCGGCTGCATTCTGGACCAGTTGGAGCCTCTGGATGCTTTTCAAGGGGAGCCCCATGTAGAGAACATTGCAGTAGTCCAGTCGGGAAGTGACAAGGGCATGAGTGACTGTGTGCAAGGCATCGCGATCCAGAAAGGACTGCAACTGGCGGATCAGGCGAACCTGATAAAAAGCCCCCCTGGCCACGGCCGTCATGTGTTCTTCTAAAGACAGCCGTGCATCCAGGAGGATGCCCAGATTGCAAGCCCTCTCTGTGGGAGGCAAAGACTCACCCCCAATAGTCAGCGATGGCGCCAGCTGACTATATTGCGATGTCGGGAACCACAGCCACTCAGTCTTGGAAGGATTGAGTCTGAGCCTATTTCTCCCCATCCACACCTGCATGGCCTCCAGGCAGCGAGACTTCACATCAAGGGCATTGTTCGGGTGGTCTGGGGTGGAGATGTACAGCTGAGTATCATCAGTGTACAGGTGGACTCTCACCCCAAAACCACGTATGATCTCACCCAGAGGCTTCACATAAATGTTGAACAGAAGGGGTGAGAGGACCGACCCCTGCAGCACTCCCCATGCGAGGTGCCTCGAAGTCGACCTCTGCCCCCCTGTCAAAACAAACTGTGAGCAGTCGGAAAGGAAGGAGGAGAACCACCGCAAAACGGTGCCCCCTATTCCTAACCCCCTCAACCGGTGCAGCATGATACCATGGTCGATGGTATCAAAAGCCGCTGAGAGATCTAACAGGAACAGGACAGAGGAGCAACTCCTGTCCCGAGCCCTCCAGAGATCATCCACCAACGCGACCAATGCCATTTCTGTGCTGTACCCCTGCCTGAAGCCCGATTGGTACGGGTCCATATAGATAGCTTCATCCAGGTGCCCGGGCAGTTGTCGTGCCACCACACTCTCAACAACCTTCACCGCAAAACGAAGGTTGGAGACCAGACGGTAGTTGGCTAATTCAGCCGGGTCCAGGGAAGGCTTCTTTCAAGGCAGTTGGAAAGGCACCCTTACTCAGAGAAGCACTTATAATCCCCTGGAGCCAGCCTCATGTAACCTCCCGGGAGGCCATTACCAACCAGGAGCGACACGGTCCAATAAACATGTGGCGGCACTAATCCTACCCAGAACCCTGTCCACATCCTCAGGAGCCACAGGATCAAACTCCTCCCAGATAATGTTCTCAAGACCTACCCTCGTCTCCTCCCCTGGACTCACCCAGTCGGAGTCCAAGCCTTCCCGGATCCAAGCGACTTTATCATGCAGGAATTGCACAAAATTGCTCAAGGTTGACTAAGCCTTCCATCCTTTCTAAGGTAGGTGAAATGAGGACCCAGTTTGTGGGGGCAATAAGCTGACTTTGTATAAAATATACAAAAGAATGAAGGCTATTGCTTAACGCATTGTAAGCCGCCCTGAGTCTCCGGAGAAGGGCGGCATATAAATCAAATTAAATAATAATAATAATAATAATAATAATAATAATAATAATAATAATAATAATAATAATAATAATAATAAAATCTTCAGCTCGATCCTGCAAGGGATCTTCCCGCACTCCCCCCCGAAGAAGGGAGTGGGTCACCCTAAACAGAGCGGCTGGGTGGTTCTCTGCAGATTTGATAAGAGCAGAAAAATAGTTAGATTTTGCTGCTTTTATCGCCACTAGGTAGGTCTTGATATAAGACCTCACCAGTGTCCGGTCAGAATTGGATTGACTAGTCCTCCAAATGCTGTCTAGGCATCTTTTCCGATGCTTCATCTCTCTCAGCTCCTCAGAGAACCAAGGAGTCAACTGAGGTCGGCATTGGGTCAGAGGCCGCAAAGGCACGACGCAGTCCAAAGCCCCGGCAGCCGCGTTCTCTCAGGTGGCCACCAGGTCTTCAGTTGAGTCGTGTGCCAGGGTCTCAGGAAATGGCCCAAACTCCATCAGGAACCTTTCGGGATCCATCAGGCGCCTGGGATGGAACCATTTAATTGGCTCCGTCTCACTGCAGTGGGGGGAAGCGGCAGGACAGTCCAAGTGAAGAAGAGAATGATCTGTCCATGACAAGGGTTTAATGTCTAAATCCCCTCTACCAAGATCATTAAACCACTGACCAGAGACGAAAATCAAATCCAGAGTGTGTCCCCCTGTGTGAGCGGGGGCCCTGAACTAATTGGGTCAGATCCATGGCCGCCATGGAAGCCACGAACTCCTGAGCCACCTCTGACACCTCACCTGCAGATGGCAGGTTGAAATCCCCCATGACAATAAGTCTGGGGGTATCAACCACCACCCCGGCAATAATATCGAGCAGCTCGGGCAGGGTCGCCACAACGTGGCAGGGAGCCAGGTACGTAGTCAGCAAACCCATCTGCCTCCCACGGCCCCACTTCACGAGGAGGGACTCACATCCGGCTATCTGAGGAACAGTGGTCTCCCTCGGACTAAGACTTTCCCTAATAATCACTGCCACTCCCCCACCCCTCCCCTGAGCCCTTGGCTGGTGAAATGCACAGAAACCTGGTGGGCACATTTCAACGAGGGGAACCCCCCCCTCGTGGCCCAACCAGGTCTCCGTAATATCTGCCAGGTCTGCACCCCCCTCCAAAATTATCCCAGCATAAATGTTCTGAATTGGTTTGGAAAGTCATCTTATAGTTTATCAGGCTTTCTCAGACTCTAGAAAAGCATGTTAGATTTTAGGACCGTCCACCAAGATTTCTTCTGTTTTATAGAGAGCTATGCTGGCACAGGAAATCACAAGAATATTGAAGAAAGCTTTTGTGACATGACATTATAATACATTCCTGTAGGAAAGAATATTAATACTAGTACTAATAATATGAGTCAGTCACTCATTAGAATAAGTGACAAACTTGTGTCAACAATTGTTCCAGCTATTTATAGAAATAATAAACCCTCCATGACATTCTTTTACAACTCAGATTATTGCCATTGGAATGACTGATTAATTATGCTGTCACATAATCCATTGGGAAACAAGAGAAAGCTGTTAGGCTGAATACACCAAGTCCAAAACTACTTGTCTCAGTTGAAGCTGAAGAGTAATTATTAGTTACTTGTCTCTAATAAAGTGTAACTCTCTTCAGTGGGTCCCATTAGTATGAGCCCCTCCTTAACACTTGTATATATACCTGTGTATGCATGAGAGACAGGATTTATTCTTTCAGTAACTGCCAAAATTTTATAATATATAATTTCAAGTTCCTTTAAACAAGAGAAACAAAACTAAAACAAAACTATAAACTCTTGTAATTTTTTTATTGCAAAATAAGAGAAAAGTAGTTTCTAAAGTGTAAGATTTTTGAGCAAGATACATTGTGCCAAGAAATTAGAAGCAATTTGGTCCTTATTTTATATATATATTCTAATAGTTTTTTAAAACTATTATTTATAATAAAATTAACAAAGATATGACTCCCTAACAACTATAATAGTTGTTTTGGATCTTCCTGAGGGCTGTTAGGAAGTTAACATCCCATCTTGCAGCATTTTATAATAGGTTAGGATGCATACAGAATACTAAAAAGCACTACATATGATTTTGTGTTTATGAAATAGTTGTATAAAGAATTGTTTTATGCACTGTTTCATTGATATACACTTGTAAAAAATAATACCATGAAAGAGTCTCCACTCTTGGTTATATTCACAAGATTCCTTCCTTCCTTCCTTCCTTCCTTCCTTCCTTCCTTCCTTCCTTCCTTCCTTCCTTCCTTCCTTCCTTCCTTCCTTCCTTCCTTCTTTCCTTCCTTCCTTCCTTCCTTCCTTCCTTCCTTCAATTTCTTTGCTTCCTTCCTTCCTTTCTTCCTATCTACCAACCTACCTACCTACCTACCTCTCCCCCTCTGCCTTCCCCTCCTTCCCCCATTTCTCCTTCCTGCCAAATATCTGTGTGCAATTGCTGTGTTGATGGCAAAAGTGAAATGAAGTAATCATTCATTTCATGTAACAAATTACATATGTGTCAGCTTTAGAGATAATGGTAGTTAAACTGGTATGTAGGGAGATTGGAACACAGTGGAGAAAGGTAGGAAATGATAAAGATAGGCAGAGTATTCTAATTTCTGTAGTTTGTTATTGCTCTTTAAATTAGTAACTTTAAATTGACATAACTGGCTTTGTTGAAGCGAAGATCTTACATGAACCAGAAAAAACAGCCAATGTAAATATCACATAGCAGTAAAACAACCACAGTTAATAAAGTTAGTCACAGGTCAATAATATATTATTGAAATGAATTGAAATGAAACAGTATCAAACAGAAGCATTACAGATTCCTGAATATAAAACTGACACTCACCAAACTAAAAGCAGAGCCACATTAGTTTGACCCCAGAATTTTAAATGTAACTTTCAGTATAGTGAGGTCCAGTGGTGGCTTCTTGAAGACAGGGCAAATCAAGGCCTTCTTAAGGGGCAAAAAAACCCAATCACCTCACTCAAAGATGAATTCACAATGGCTAGAACCCACTCACACACTAGCTCTAATATTGCTTTAATAAGTCAGGAGGTTCATGTATCTGAAGAGAAGGTGACAAAACTCACAGTTCTAAGAACCCCGTTCATTTTATTAGAGCCAACAGATTCAAATTGTTCCAAATAACCGGATAAGGGTTTCCCACAGGCAATTGCCCTTGACCTGTTATGGCCCGCCAGTGGCCTGCGTGGATTGTTGCTGATCCTGATGAGAAGGAGGCTGGTGTGGTGTCGCGCCAGCAGCCTGTGTAGCTGGCGCTCGAGTTGGACAGTGAGGAGGCTGAAGAAGATGTGGGGTCAGAGGCAGGGATTCAGCCAGGGCCTTCAGAACCTCCAGAGACTTCTTTAAGTGAAGAGGATGAAGTACAGGAGCCTCTTCTCAATGCACGAGCACGCAGAGCTGCCAAAAGGCAGGAGTGGTTACTCAGGAGGAGGTCTCCTCAAGAGTAAGCTTGGGGCTTTAAGTTTACAAGCTGTGTGCAATTTAAGTTTGCACACAGCTTGTAAAAAGCTGCAGGAAACAACGTGTGTTTGTCCGTTCGTTCGCTGATCATTGAGTTTGAATTTTCTCTGTAAACCTGGCTTCTGGGCTTTCTGCCAACTCTAGAAAGACTCTATCTTATCTGTGAAATTTCTGGCAGGTTGTTAGGAATGTTTTATTAACAGCCTGCATTTGCAAAAAGCTGTGTTTTGAAGTAAACTGAGTTTTGTTCGGAGTTTGTGTGTGCTATGTGGATCCATAGCTGGGGCAGAACATGACCTGAAATAAGAGGCTTTCAACCAGAAAGAATTTGAATGGCTGAGAAATGCTGAACAAATTCTTTTTGTTCTTGCTGCAATGGGTTCTCTGAGTTCCCTCTACTCAATAGGACATCTGTCAACTGAAACCGGGCTGAAAGATGGTGTCTATAAATGCAATAAGAGAAAAAAAAATACTAATACTTTGCCACTCTTATTGCCTACCTTAAGGTAGGTCTTAATTGTGGTGCTGTATCCAAACAATACTTTAGATGTATATTTTCTCTATTTCAATTATAGTATCTTAATTCCTCTGTAAATCATGGGGAATGATAGGATCTGTGGAGATAGGTCATATTCATAAGGTCCAATCCAAAGCCTCTGCCACTCTTTTTTTTTGGTGGTAACCAAGGCTTCAGATGTACTATGCAGCAAACCAGCAGGAATACCTGCCAGCTCCCTCTGAAACCTATCCAGGAAGGTCCATTAATCACAGGAAGTAGAGTGATCTAATGACCCAACCGCCTTGCAATGGATAGTGTCACCAGAAAATCCCTTAGTAATCAGAGTGTGATTAACCATGACAAAAGGGGTACCAAAACCTTTCCCAATTTCAAGCACATAGTTAGTGCTCCACACACTGCCTGATGTGTGATCACTGTCCCATTTTGGGTTCTAGATAACCTGGAGTAGGTCCATGGTTTTTATAATGGCCATGAACTCCCAAGTCACTTCAGACCACACCTCTTGAAAAGGTAGATTGAAGATCCGAAGACCATAAATCTGGAGAACTCACTGCCAATCCAGAAATGGAGTCTATGAGTCCAAGTTGGTAGGTTGCTATGCTGTACTGGTACAACAGCAACAAGCTCAACTGATCCCTAGAGCCCAACAAAATGAACAGGATCCCACATCAATGACTTGTGACACAGCACCCGAAATCAGCACCATTCCCAGAGGAAATCCTCACATCTTCACTCCTGCTGTGGGGTTTTGGTTGGTGCCACATCAAAAGCCAGCTAGACATATCTCCGAAAGGGTAATTCCCCTATCCTGGCTTCAGTAATACATGTTTTTAGAAGTGAGTGAGCCCATGCAGCTTTGAATAGGAGCTTGAAAGCATTGTACAACCTCTGTCAAAGTCAAGCCCAATACTACTGGGTTTCTCCAAAAAGAAGGCCAGGTCTTATTTTCTTTTGACCCCCACCCCCCAAAAATGGCTAGGCCTTCTTTTTGAAGGGTTCTAATTATTGACTCATCTCATGGCAGTGGCACCGACAGCCCCGCCCAGCAGGCGCCCACTGCTGGCTCACTTCTGAGGCTGATAACAGAGCTCCAGATCAATCTAATATTAATTAATATTAATATTATTAATTAATAATATTATTTTGTGGTTGAGGCTTAATTTGATCGCATGTGCTTAAAAACGTGATAGGACTTTTTTTCAAGGTGGCTTATCTTTTTGGAGAAACATGGTAGTTGTTACCCATTTATAGATCATGGCTAAATGTTTTTATCATTTTTTTCTCACAGTTCTCACTGGTGCTAATAATTTAAAATATAATTAGTTTTCCTAATTATATATCTTTAGAGCTGAGTAATGATATCAATGATAAAAAATTATCCATCACAGAAAATTGAGAAATCCAAAGTCTGAAAGGTTTATTCACTAGTATGTATCTTTAAGCTTATTCAACATAAATGTGAAAGAAAGTCTAATGTTCTTTCCCTAACTGGAAAGAAAACTGAATATAATGAAGTCAATAAAATCCTACACACATACATACACACATGTATATATACACACATACAATACATAGCTATATAGATACATACATTCATACATACATCCATCAATGATTTTAATGAAGGGATAGATGGGGATCTCATCAAATTTGCAGATGACACCAAGCTGGCAGGAATAGCCAACACTCCATAAAATAGGCTTAAGATACAGAAGGAATTTAACAGACTTCAACATTGCGCACTATCTAACAACATGAAATTCAATGGTGAAAAAAGTAAGGTTCTACATTTAGGCAAAAAACCCCAAATGCATAGGTATAGTATGAGTGGCACCTGTCTCAATAGTAGTAACTATGAAAGGGATCCTGGGGTCCTAGTGAACAATCACTTAAATATGAGCCAGCAGTGTGCTGCAGCTGTCAAAAAAGCCAACACATTTCTAGGCTGCATAAACAGAGAGATAGAATCAAGTTCACATGGAGTATTAGTACCACTTTATAATGCCTTGGTAAGATCACACTTGGAATACTGCATCCAGTTTTGGTTGTCACAATATAAAAAAGATGTTGAGGCTGTAGAAAGACTGCAGAGAAGAGCAACAAAGAAGGGGGACTGGAGGCTAAAATATATAAAGAACGGTTGCTGGAATTGGGTATGTCTAGGCGTCAACTATTCTCCAAAGCACCTGATGGCAGGAAAAGAAGCAATGGATGGAAACTAAGGAGAAAAGCAACACACACACACACACACACACACACACACACACACACACACACACACACACACACACACACACACACACTGCAATACAATATTTAGGGTGATGGAAGATTAGAGTTGTTTCCCATGTCACCCATCAGATATGATACTGAGTTTGGTGTTTTCAGGCTTAATATTGACTCTTTCCTTTTTGCTGCAGATCAAGAAGATTGATGCATTCAACCTGCTTTTGCAAGTGGCAATCAGGTTTAAGATAGTAACATGGCCAAGCTAGCATCTCTGATCGAATACTGAAGGTCAAGATTTCTAAATGCTGTCTCTGTTTATAAATAAACTAGCTATTGTGATAGACCCCAGGATTGCAACCCCAAGGATGTTTTCAACTTTTATGTTGTCAGAAAATGGTAGCTTTATTTATTATGATGAAGCTTTACACTGCATGCAGATAGTAACGTGTGTCAAAGAGGCAACATATTTTGAAACAGCTGTGACACTTCCCCAATTTTTGTGAAAAGCAAAAGTCATGATTCCATATTCTGAACTGACAGAACATTAAATGAGGAAGGCAAAGGGTCAAATCACTCAACCCACTTAGGATAATACAACTGAAAATCTGTGGTTCAATTGCTGCTTCTGCTTGGAAGGGAAAACAAATATGATCAGTTGTAAATGTATAAGCCCTTGACACTTCTGTCAAGGTGAAGCCTTTGCAAACAAGAAATTTGCTGTCGATCTGCACAAATACCAGAGAAAATGGAAATTTGTCGTGCAAGATCAATTCACCTGTGACTGGCACAAGGCTCAAGTTCCTGTCCTAGAAAAGTGAGACTAAATGGTCATCTGGACAATAAATGGTTTTTAGTTGTTACAACTTTGTGATATATTGCAATATAATGAAAGTTGCTTCTACGGCATCTCTTTCCGATGCAAAAACTCTTTACTTGCTTGAATTATTTCTCATTAAGGTAAAGGTTCGGTTCCCCTGTATATGCGTGCTAGTCGTTTCCGCTCTAGGGGCAGTGCTCATCTCAGTTTCTAAGCTGAGGAGCCAGCGCTGTCCGAAGACGTCTTCATGGTCATGTGGCCGGCATGACTAGATGCCGAAGGCATACGGAGCACTGTTATCTTCCCAAAGTGGCCTCTATTTTTCTACTTGCATTTTTTACGTACTTTTAAACTGCTAGGTTGGCAGAGGCTGGGACAAGTAACAGGATCTCACTCCATTACGCAGTGTTAGGGATTCAAACTGCTGAACTGCTGACCTTTCGATCAACAAGCTCAACATCTTAGCCACTGAGCCACCACATCCATACTTATTAAAAGAAATAGAGCCTTTTAAGTTAAAGCTAAAAGCTTTGTCCATATCAAGGAAGTTCTAGCAATCCTTGGTTTAAATAGAGCAATGTTTTTCAAACTTGGCAACTCTAAAATGAGTGGATTTCATTTTCCAGAATTCATGGCTGGTTGGGGAATTCCAGGGGCTGAATTCTACACATCTTAACATTGCTAAATTTGAAAAACCTTGGTCAGATCCAAGGGCATTGTCTATCCAGACAGAGAGGCACTACTGGGATATATATATATTCACATTTGTCAGTTGCTGGGCTAAATAATCCTTTGCAACATTGATTTACAAGCTATTGTTTTAATGTTTATTTCTCCAGCTGGTACCCTCATTCTTCTCTCCCCTCATTTTCATCTAGCTGTGCCAGGTATCTGACAAAGTATCTGACATGCCTTTTTTGCCTTCAGATACTGATGTCTCTGGCTCTATTTTCTTATATTGACATGGGATTTAACTGTTTTTCAGGCAGGAAAAACCCTTATATTTATTATAATTGATAAATATGATAGACACACAGGGGGTTGAAATATGTATGCCACAAGAAGACATCTGCATGACACATACTTAAGATATATTTGGAAAAATAATAAAATAGAAAAGCAGCAATCTGAAACAGTATTATTCATTATAATGGTTTGCACTGGTTATATTTTCTTTAAATGATGATATTATATAACAGTTGTGTCAAACTTGCATCGTCACATTGTCGTCATGTGACTTTTTCCCCTTTGCTAAACCGGGAGTGGGCATGGCAGTGCGTGACACATCAGAGTTTGACATCCCTGTTATATACAATATACTTGCTTATAAAGGAAAGCCACAACTTGGTGTTTTTTTTTTAAATGGAGCTTAATTCTAGGTTAATTTCATTTAGGCTATGATTACCTAACTTGCTACATAATTCATTAATAAAACAACTTTTATAATATTGTTGCAAATGTATAATGGCTTGAATTCAAAAAGGTAACAAATAACCAAGTAAAGTTGTCACTTTCTACAATAATTTGTTTTTCCATTTTTAATAAATTAAGCTTCACAAAATTGTCTGTAAAATATTAAATTTGAAAGTATTTATTCTATTATGAAAAGGTGCCTATTTGTGTGTACTCATGCACAGAAATATAAACACAGTTCTTTATTTATCTGGTAGTATGATTAAAATATAATGTGATTGTGCTCCAGATTTTCTGCAAGTTTTCAAGATACACTTCTTTTCTGGCTCATTCATATCTTAATAATTACAATAAAATGCAGAATTTAAAAGGTCTTAATATTCTGACATATACAAAACAAAAATATTATTTTTTCTCCTGTAATTTTCTTTACAGTACAACTATGTATTCCAAATGTTAAGATTTTTTTATTATCTTTTTTCTTTTCTACACTCCCTACAAAACTTTGTAATACCACATAGTTTTAGATGAATGCACTTATGGCCTTTCATTGGTTGCACATTTTACCCTTCCAACAAGTGTTAAGAGTTTTTCTTATTGATTCTCAAGCTAAGCACTTTCTTTTTCTTATTTCTTTCCATAGTTTGACCTGTGACCCTAGCATCCATTAGGATACCAAAACAGCAAGGTGTAGACACATTGACTACAATGGAATAGAATGAAAATGACACTGTCTCCAGCTAGGGATGCATTAATAGACTTGAATTCAAACATAGAAAAGGCAATTTTTTTCCTGCTGGGAAGCAAAGTCCTCAAGAGAGCCATCTCAGACTGAAAAACATGATATGAAAATCAATAAAGGCCCTATTGTGCTAGTGATGTGCTCGGGAAGTGTCATTTTATATTTTGCTAGGGGAAATCTGAAGGAAGTTAAAGCTATTTGCTGATAATAATTGGATAAAATCCCCTTTCATTATAGGTCAGTTTTGCTATTCAGCATAAAAATGTGAAAAAAATAGAGAAAAACTAATTTTCAAATCAGAACAGATATGTGGTTATGTTTATATCTATTAATTACTATAATTTTTTCACAGAACTAGTTTTCTGTTCCACTACCTTAAGACACTATTTTGCCAGTTTTAGTTCAATTACACAACTGGACTTCAGATTTTTGTAGTGGCATGAGGTATTGACATGCACAACTGCACGATACTTGAATTTCAAGCTTTTGAATTGAAATATTTTGAAATATTCACTTTTGAATTCATTTAAAGAAAGTATATGTTAAGAAGGAAGAAAGGCAGGAAGGAAGTGAGATTGTGTTATTATAAAACACAAATAGTACATTGTAATATTTGGATACAGATAACTATATATTATTGACTAGAAATTATAAACACTGGCAAGTTAGATAACTTAAACTTAACAAACTTTTAAACATAAAAAAGATAATTATTAGATAAAAATAAACATTACCAAACTTTTCTAAAATGTTAATATTCATAAGCATAAAGTCAGTTAACTTTTAAATTTAGAGCTGAGGGCAGCATCGATGAACAATTGCAAAATTGATTAAATGATTTGTCACATAATAAAGGTTTATAATTTCAGCTTAATACTGTTGTTAAGGACTATATTGCATTTTTAATTATTGTTATTCATACATGTTAAAAAAAGAACAAAGTTTAAAATGGTATCTGGTTTTAACTTTTCCCTTCTTTGTACCCCATCATTTTGCCATATTTATAAACATTTGTCCCCCTTAGAAACCATATTGTATTTATATCTGTAATGCTGCATAATAAATTGTATTTCTGGAAACCATTCTAGTTTGAGTTTGTTTAACTGTTGTTAATATATATGCTGTTAATTTTGCCATTGTTGCATATTCTCTAAGTTTAAATTCCCAATTGGATATCATTTCAGTTAGCAGTTTCTTCCAATGTTGGGAAAAACTGTTCTGAGCATTCATGTTAGTACAATATTATATTTCTTGTTGATAAATTATGGAATTATACCTAGCACAGTTATGATTTCATTTTAAAATTTAATTCCAAAATTTTCTGCCCAATAATATACTGGTTATTATAACTGATTGGTTATTATATTGCTTGGCCAGTACCTTACTGACTGACTGGTTCTAGAGTCCCAAAGGACCTTAGCCCTGTTATTCTCCATGACTTTCCCATTTAATTTGGGTAGAGTCTAGTCCATACACGGTGTAGATCAGTGGTTCCCAACATGGGGGCCACACCCCACAAGGGGGCAATTTGATTTTTAATGGGGGCAATTTGAAACTTGTTTAAACCAAGTTAATGGCCTTTTAGGCTTTCTCCATGTGAATAGATTTCACTTTTTGACTAAAGTAAGAATTATATGTCACGGAGGACATCAGGATTTTAGAGATGCTTAGGTGGGGCATGACCAAAAAAAGGTTGGGAACCACTGGTGTAGATGTTACTGTACACAATGCCAGTGATTTGTCTGGTAATCATTGCTCTGAGACTTTGATTCAGGAGTGGGTTCTACTTACCTTTACTATCGATTCGCAACGGGAGCACGGGTTTAAATTCATTTATAATTCCTTAAATTATAAGGAATTTATAAAGAATTATAATTTGGGATATTTTAGCAAAAAAATATCCTAATTCACAAAAGGCAATGGAGAAGCAGCGAAGGATATGTCTGAAGAAAATCCCTACAAGTACGAAACAGTAACATCTCTTATTAACATCTGAAAAGCTGTTTAAGAAAGAGATTATATTTTTCCATTGATATTGACTTCACACAAAACAAATTATTATGTTGAAATTCTGAGCATTTCTGAATTTTGTGTTATATGTGGTTCAAAATAATCCCTTTTGCCTATGAATGTGAGTGTTTGTGCGTGTGTACTTTGTCCTTCTACTAGAAGGAATGTTATTATGTTATACATTATATTTCAATCTAAATGAAATGTATAGTATTCAAAGAGTTTGTTTTGCAATCATTTACAACAGGTACCATATGACTTAATTACCAAAAAGGTAGAAAGATGGTTGATAATGAAAGCTATTCTTATTATAATGCTTTGCATAAAAGCCTAAAATAAGTAATTTCCAGACACTCTAGTTTGAGTGAGATCATAGTACATTCCACAATACAGGCACTTATATTCCATTATACAAAATAGCAGATGTATTTTTTCTTAGTTCCCTACACTAACCAAATCATGTTTGCTCTAAGTCAGCAGCTGATTCAAAAGGAGTCATGAAATTTCTAAAGCTGCACATTCCTGCAGTGCTGCTAAAACTTCCATCAATGCCCCACATACTTGAAAAGTATTTCTACTTACTGTCCCAACATAAAATAAAGTAAAAGATGCCATATACATTACTTGGATGTTGGAATCACATTATGTAAATATGAGTGGCTTCAGCTTTTATAAAACAAGACTGCCATACTCTTTCACTACCAGTTAGGAAGAGCAAGCAGGACCCACTTTGCCCTAAAAATTTATTTACTGATTGATTGATATATTATAGGGTAGAGTGTTTTTCTTCCCTTTTTTCAGTTTAGGGTTCCTTAAGTATCAGATAAACCAAATCTGCAATCCTATACTGTAAGTAATTAGCTTGGAAAAATCCCCATATAAAAAAATAGTTTGCTACTTGATAAAAATGTGTAAAATTATAATAAAATAAGGGTACTATATTTCCAAATATAATTCAGATATATTGTAAATCCAATTGGTCGGGCTTGGTTCTGATAAATATATATTGACAATTACTCTGACAAATTAATTCAGAGATATTAATATCTATAGTAATAGTAATAGTAATATTACAATCATTTTTTGTCAGTGTAGATTTATAAACTTCTTTGATATTTTCTCCATTTTTAAAGGGAAGATTTACTCAAAAAGAGAGCTTTGATATTATTTGACTGAGTCCTTCTCTTCTCTAAGGTCAGATGGTAAGGCAAAGTGCAAAACATTTTAAAAAGGATATCACTGTCTTTTCTGGCAAGCTGAGGTTCTAAATTATGTTATCAGTGGGAAAGCTCCATGAAGAAATTTCAAACAGAGATAGCTCAAGAGTTACAGTTAGTTTCATTCCATTGTAGGTCTGGAAAAGGTGCTGCATTTATATTATTATATCTATTTTTAAAATGGCATTACCTTTTTAAAGTTTGGTAAGATTGACAAAATTCTACTTGTAATTTTACATTTCAAAAGGACTTTTTGCAATATGTGGTAAAAATATGTGGGTACAGAAACTGCATACACAAACACACACATTCAAACACAGTAACAAATAGATGCAAATTTTGCAGGTGGATTGAAAAAAAATCCATATTTCTCACTATCAGGATATTAACACCAAATGGATTTCCACCAGTACATACATTTCTAAATATCATCAAGTATATTGACGTTATATAATATCAAAGTAAAACAGAAGTTAAATAAACAGAAATGGCATATACACTCTCATACTATGCATGAGATAAAAATTCTAAACAGAATTTTAAAGCAAATGAAACATTCCCTTCCTGTGATTAAGCAAGTTTAACACATTATATTAAAGTTTGAAACAAATGTTAGCTTAAACATCTTAATCAATTAACTGCAAATAGTTCACATACTGTAACATTTCATTTTTGGCAGTTGTGAAATTTGTACCTTACTGCCTTTATAACTAACAAATGCCATTCATTCTTGAAGCTGTGCAACACATATGAAATACTGATAACTTAGGCTTCATTCAGTGAGCAAAAAATTTAAAAACGATTTGTTACTGAATATTTGTTTCTAACATTTGATGCAAACTAAATGAGGTAGCCAAGATGTGTTCCACTTAATTTAAATGACAACACTAGAAGCTGGCTAGTATTTAATGAACATCATAAAATGATAGCTATATATTTTTCTGTTTGGTATCTGTCAGTTGCTGAAATTATATGAAACTGTACCAGATTTGTATCTACAAATATGAGTTCCTGTCAACCAAGTGAAAAGCAAGAGAAAATTTCAAGCTGAGAAACAACATACAAGTTATTAACCTCTTCTATAGATATTTTCTTCCATCAATCCATCTGTTTCCTAGCCCTTTGCCATGCTAACTTTTCCATTTTAAAGTCTCATTTTAAAGAAAAACACTTGAAGAAAGAAATCCAGATTTTAGGGGAAATATGGTAGATGAAGGAAGGATTCTAGTCATCTTGCTGACTGCTCTTACAAATTATCCTGCCCTGTCTGTCAAGAAAGCAGAGCTTTGTGTTCTGCATTTCAACGTTCAGTTCCACCTTAAGCTTTCCAACTCAAGCATCCATTCTAATAATGAATAGCAAGGATTTATCACCATGCTAGATCTCATTTTGTGTACAATTTTTATATTACATTTAGCCCCCAACCTAAGAGTCACCATGGGGACCTTTCATTCTAATTTACAGAATCATATATAACTTTTTGAAATGGTCCTTTCATTAAAAATGAACTGAAAGACATTATTCTAATCCCCATGTGGTTTTAAAGAGATGTACTTGTACAGAACATATTGTATATACTGTGGATGCAGCTACAGACAGATATTTTTAAAACTGAAATCTGCTATTCTGGCCTCCTATGTACTGTGCTAATTTCTTTGTGAAATGATTTTCCCTTCAAACTTCATTCTTGCAATTATTTTACTTTCTAACCCTAACCCTAAACCTGATAGGAAGGGAAAGAATGGAGCAAATCTCTCTCTGATGTTAATGCTTGGAAGGGTTCAGAGTCTATCTAATACTACTCTAATACTACACACTGTCCTGTACTTTTTAAAATCCTCAGGTGTCAATCTTTTGAGTTAGTCCAGATCAGGAAACCTAAGTTAAGAATGCTAATACTAGTTTTATTTAAAAAGATCACAGTAATCTTGGAAGTCTGAATGTGTCACTTCCTTGTCTGCCTTTTCATTCAAAAGAATAGTGAGGGTCACATCTGAGATGTTTTTTCAATTACTTTCTTACTTTGGACACAGTTTTCTCTTCTCTGACCATTATCTTGACTCACCTTCCTATTCCTCAAGATTATTCTCAGAGTCCTTTACACTGAAGTTTAGAGAGGACAGGAGGACTTTGACACCCCGGTAGCTCAGTCTAGGTCCTGAGAGGCATGTTGGAGATGATGTAGAAGAGCAACAGGGGTGATGGCAAAGGAGGCAAGGAAAAATAGGAGTTTAGGAGGAACAATTTTACCATTTGGGACAAGGGGAGATTTTAGGATCTTGGGTTAATGGATTGAGTTTAAGAAGCTTTGTAGTCTGATGGTGATTAAATCATTATTTTCTTTTTGGTAAAAAGGATTATGGTTGTTCTTAGAAACAATTTTCTGGTAGTAGTCCTATCATGTCCAAATTGTATGTAAAGGGAATGAGTAATCTAGTAGAAAGGTTATTTAGAATCTGGGATGAGTTTGAAATGTTTCATTTTGTTTTTGTTGTTGTTGTAGTTCTGTCTTTGCATAATGAGTGGCAATGGCTGAAACCTGAAATACATGCTTTTAACTGATGAAAATATTTGTTTAATAAAACTTTTTTTAAAAAATTAAAACAATCCTCTGTACATATAATGCTTGGTATGGAAGTAAGCAAGTACATATGTATGTATTTAGAGGACTGATGTTTTAATTTTTTAAAAAAAGTTTTATTAAATATTTTCATCAGTTAAAAGCATATATTTCAGGTTTCAGCCATTGCCACTCATTATGCAAAGATAGAACTACAACTATACATACATACATACATACATACATACATACATACATACATACATACATGTGTGTGTATGTATATATATATATATATATATGTATATGTATATGTATATGTATATGTATATGTATATGTATATGTATATGTATATGTATCTGTATCTGTATCTGTATCTGTATCTGTATCTGTATCTGTATATGTATATGTATATGTATATATATATATATATATATGTAAAGAAAGAAGCAGACATCCTGCGAGCTCCGGAACTTAAAATTTTAAAATTTTAAAAGAATTAAAATTTTATTTTACTAAGCTTTCGTCAGCCATCTGCTGACATCGTCAGAGTATTAAACTACACATGTAATGGCCAAATTGATTAATGGTATATAAAGGCAGAGATTTCTGTAATGGTAGTTTAATACTCTGACAATGTCAGCAGATGGCTGACGAAAACTTAGTAAAATAAAATTTTAATTCTTTTAAAATTTTAAAATTTTAAGTTCTGGAGCTCACAGGATGTCTGCTTCTTTCTTTACACACACACACACACACACACACACACACACACACACACACACACACACACATAAAGAGAAAGTAATAGATGGGTCTAGTTGATTAGAATCCTGATAACAAAAACAAAGAAATCTCACTGTAGTTTATATATTAAGAGGTGTATGTAAATATGTTTCTGAAATATTCATTAAGTGAGCAGGATGCTAGAGATATTGTTATTTATCATGATGTCTCTTTATCTTCTTGCTATTGCAGCATTAAGAGCCATGATGGCACTGTGGTTAAAATGCAGTATTGCAAGCTAACTGCCCACTGCCAGAGTTTGATCCTTACTGGCTCAAGGTTGACTCAGCCTTCCATACTTCCTTGGTTGGTAAAAGGAGGACCCAGATTGTTGGGGGCAACGTTTGTGCTGTAAAGCATTATGGAGTAGTATATGTCTAAGTGCTAAGTGCTATTAACTATGATGCCTGTTAGATAGGGCGAATGAAGAGCCAGGAGCCAGGTCGAAGTGAACAACTCTTTAATGTACAGTGAGAATCCAGCAACTTTGCTGTTCGACAGCTCTCCTTATATAGCTACTTTAAACATGTCTTAACCAAAGAGCATTGAGATTTTTCCCACTCTAATTTTCCTCCAAAATTAGATACATAATACTCCTCCCCTCCCTGAAGGCATTATACCAAACTATTTACATACATAATCACGCAGGTGAATAGGGCGTTCCCTGTTTCTAGTTGACCTGCGCAATTCAGTCTGAGGCAGGGATGTGGGCTGGTCGGAGGTACCCTTTGTCTCTCCCAGCCCAGCCAATGGAACCTCCTGGAATTTTTTATGGGTGTCACACATTTCAGATGGGCCTGGCTTCTTGAGGAGGTGGTGCTGGACACCGAAGTCATCAGGTAAGTCTTCCAGCCACTTTGGGTTTGAGTTAGCTGTTGGATGAATGATTAGTTTGTCTATTTTGCTTCCTGGCTTGCCGGGCAATGTTTGGGCCAGACATTTCCTTAACTGGTCAATATGTCTTCACCATACCATTCCATTACTGACTTCTACAACATATGACCTGGGCCCGGTAATGCCAGTGATCTGTCCAGCCACCCTGAGGAGACCTTCCGTGTAATTTCTCGCGAAGACAGCGGACCCAATAGAAAAACTTCTAGTCTTACTTTCGTCTTCCATGTACCGCTCAGGTGAGTAATTGGGGTGCAGCCTATCTAGGGTGCAATGGAGTCTCCGTCCCATTAAAAGCTCTGCTGGACTTCGTCCCGTTGCCATGCACAGGGTAACATGCTGGGCTGCTAGAAAAGTATCAATCCTAGCTTGCCAGTCTCCTGATCCGAGTCTGGCCAAGGCCTATTTGGTTGATCTAACAAATCTTTCAGCTTGACCATTACTGGCCGGATGGAAAGGTGCTGTGAGTGCGTGACGGACCCCTATCTCAGCTAGCTACTGCTCGAATTGAGTATCCATCAGTTGAGGTCCATCATCCAAAACCAGGGTATCAGGTAACCCATCCATGGTGAATAGTTTCTGGAACGCTTTAATTACAGCCTCCACAGTGGTGGAGTGCATTAGAACAATCTCCAACTACTTAGAATAAGCATCCACCACAATCAGAAAGGTTTGACCATGGAATGGGCCAGCAAAATCGATATGAATGTGGGACCATGGTTCCTGGAGCCTTTCCCACTCTTTGGACTGGGCAACCAGGGGAGCGGGGTGAGACTCTTGGTCGGCAGTACACTTGGCCTCCCATTCAGCAATACAATCGTCCATGTTAAGCCACCATATATAGCTCCTTGCCAGCCCCTTCATTCTCACAATACCTGGGTGCCAGATATGCAATGTTGTTAAAACTTCTTCCCTTAGGCTAAGCGGAATCACCACCTGGTCACCCCATAGCAAACAACTCCCTTGCGTAGACAGCTCATGTCGTTTACATGCAAATGGTTTAGTAGGCAGCCAGAAAAATAGCCCACCTAGTCATAATATGAATGAGACCTCTTGGTCATCGTTGGATTAACAGTTTTCTTTATGATTAAATTAATGTTGTAATTAGTGCTGTTTTAAACTTGGTTATTTCTTACTATGTTTTTATTCTCTTTTTAACTGTTATGCATATGAAAATATTAATATCAAAAGTTGTGCATATGAAATAGGTGGCCATATAAATGCATTAAATAAATAAATAAATAAATAAATAAATAAATAAATAAATAAATAAATAAATAAATAAATAAATAATAGTTAAATGTGGAAATACTGCATCATGTACTAAACAAAAAAAAGTCAGTAGAAATTACAACAGGATTTAAGTTCCTTAGTCCTATTTTTATAGCAGTTACGTAACAGAACAAGCAGAATAGCAAGATTTTCCCAACAGCTTTTTTTTAAAAAAAACTATGATATGTGTTATGCTTATGGCTTAATATTAATATTCAATATCTCAGTAAAAGAAATATCTCAATATTTTCACTCTCTTGGCAATGATCCAACCCTAATCTGAATCTGATGTAAATCTGAAGTAAATCTGAAGTAAATCTAACTGAACTCAGGGTAAATTACTTTGAGTTGAATGAATAGGATTATTATTTACCTCTTCTTCTTTATCACAGCCATATACATAATAATGTATCTCATAAATAGAAATTAAATTCCACATTTAACCAGAGTATACTTTACTCTATTTTACTTTGATATACTTTAAAAATTGTTATAAGTGTGCCATACATACAATTGTTAATATACCCATTTTCAAGGTCAAGACGCAAGAAAAAGAGTGTCAGGGGAAAAAAAAATCAAACACAGACACACAGCAGGAACTCCAGCTGTGAACAGTTGCAACTAAGCTGTTGACCATATTTCATGCCTCAGAGCTATTCAGCTGGTAAAAATAAAACATAATATACCCGCTCTAGTCAATACACAGTTGGCTCAAGGCTGATTCAGCCTCCCATCTTTCCAAGGTTGGTAAAATGAGAACCAAGATTGTTGGGGGCAATATGCTGACTCTGTAAACCGCGTAGAGAGGGCCTGAAGCATTATGAAGTAGGTGCTATTGCTATAGATTACCAATGGCACAACTTCCCATAGTACTGATCCACTAATGCTGTGAACCATCATTAGACTGTAATCACAAAGTTGAAGTAAGAGAGCTTGAAAAATCTGAAAGATTTGATCTGATCCCATTTTTACAGAAGGAGATGTGATCCCATTTTTACAGAAGGAGATGAGAGAAAAGCAGGAAAAGTGTAATCTTTTCCCTCTCATTTACTTTTTTTGGAAGCAAGATGGAAGTTCTGGAATTTTTTTCCTACCATTCAATAAGATTCGCAAATGTTTTACAAACAGCACAAATGTACTTTCTCCCACTAACCGGTTCAGTGATAAAAGCTACTCTGACACAAGAAGAGATGTGGAGCTGCTGTGGGTATATCTATGTATGCCTGGAGGTTACAGTTTTTTTGCAAAAAGAAGAAAAAAGCCTCAGGTCTGAGAAGATAGTGTGAGATAGGGAAGATTACCTGGAGTTCTGGGAGAGTTGACAGAAAAACAAAAAGAGGAAGCTACAAGCAACTTGGTTAAAGGAAGAATAACGCCATAAATTAAAGAATGAAAAAAACAAATCCTTGAAAAAAAATGACAGAATTCAGCCACAAAAAAAAAAAAAAAAAAAAAGGGAGGGGGGGAGGGAAATCAGCTACAAAGGTTTATAGAAAAAGAGGGCAAAGGAAAGGAGTGATAGTGAAAGTGAAAAGTAATAGAATTGCTGACATGAACACAGCAGCATTTATTCACACTTTTGGCAGAGGCTGTTGAAACAGCTTGCTTCATAGGTGCCTATCTTTTCCCAAATTGAAAGCTATGAATAGGAAAAAAAATGTGAGAGACTAGGGACACAGACCTCCAGAAATTGTACTTAAATATTTTATAAATAGAAAAGCAGATAATACTGTAGAAATAAACTTGAGAATTAGGAAAGGAGAAATAAGATGAATATAAAAGTAAGAGAATTTTAATAACAATATATGATTGAAAACCATTGTAAAACTTTTCAACAATAAAAACAATTTAGTGTAGGCAAATCTCAATTCATGTATTTGTATTCAATCCTACTTGTTATGTGTTACCTAAATGCATGTATCTATAATCCACAGCACACTGACATAGCTAATGTTTGTTTTATTGATATACAGTGTGTGGGTTCTATTATCTTTACCACCAGTTCGCAATGGGATCGCGTGCACGCGTTCACTTCTGCACATGACAACATCCAGGGCGGTGGGCAGATCCTTTCACCGGTTTTACTAACGATTCTTCTGAACCAGTCCAAACCAGGGGCAACCCACCACTGATACATACACACATACATACACACATACATACACACGCACATACACACACACACACATATATATGAATATCCTGAATATCTTAAAAAGATGTTGTTCCAGATTTACCTGAATATTTATGAGAAGATACTTGACTCGCTGTTGATGGGAAGAAAATCTGGTCTAGTAAACAGCTATTGTGAAACTTTATTTCTTGTAATACATTAAAATCAAAGCTTTATTTGTTTGTTTGTTTGCTTGCTTGTTTGTAATTTCTGTCTCTTGTCTCTTTCTCCCTCTTCTTCTGGTTAACTGGTTGTTAACTTTTTGTGCAGTTCTGCAAACTGGCTGATCCCACCACTGGCTGGCCCCACCGCTCACTCCTCCCTTCCAGTCACTGCTCGCTTGGCCTGAGAGGGTAAGAGTGACAGCAGGGGATGGAGACTCGCTCTGGGTGGGGCTGGAAATCTCTGTTATAGAGGGTAGTACAAGAAGTGGTGCAAGGAGTAGCACAGCCCTCGATGGCTGGAGTGAGGTAATGGTGCTGTTGCTGCAAGGTGGGGTGGCACAGGTGGCCGAAGCAGTGGTGGCAATGGCCAGAGCCTTAGTGTGGAAATGAAGCATCCCTGTACTTGCTTTTGTGCAGCAACTGCATTCCACCTTCGTTGCAGTTCATTTGCACTGTTTGCAAAACAGCCTCCTGCTGTTTTGGGCTCGGAAGTGTAAGCCATGTCCAGGAAGCAATTCAGCAGAGAGAAGCAGCTGGGCCTGATTCTCTGGCACCTCATGTCTTGCTGGGTCTCATTGCCTGACAGGTTTTTAAAAAGATTTTTCCAGCAGGAAATGGCGGGCAGCTATTTCCAGCATTTGTTGGTGCAGCTGGGCATGCCTTGGTTGCTTGGGGAGATGCACAACTTGCTCTCCATCCTGAGACACTGGCCTGCCGTGTTTGCCATCACTGCCTCATGGCCTGCCTGCTGACCCGACCCATGCCACCACCATGCCGCCACCACTGCCTCATGGCCTGCCTGCTGACCCAACCTGGCCACCACAGCCACTTCATGGCCTGACTGCTGACCTGACCCATGATGAAGCCATTGTTGCTGTTGCTGTCTCATGGCCAAAATGGCCTACCTGCTGCTTTTGCAGTGCCTTGCTCAGCACTGTGAAATTTAGCATGCTTCACAATGGAGGAGACGGGGTCCCCTCCTTCTCCTGGAGCCCATTATGATGTGGAACCACAATGTGAACCTGCCCCACTCACTCTTGGCAACAACAGCATCAGCTGCAGCCAGGTCAGATCAATGGGAGGCCATGAAGCAGCGGCGATGAATGCAGCAGGCCAGTGTCTCAGGACAGAGAGCAGGTCATGCATCTCCCTGAGTGACCGAGGCATGCCCAGCTGTACTAACAAAGGCCAGAAGTAGCCATCCACCATTTCTTGCTGCAAAAATCTTTTTAAAAACCCTGAATGTCAGACAGTGAGACCCAGCAAGAGATGAGCACCAGAGAATTAGACCCGGACACTTCTCTCTGCCGCAGTGCTTCCCAGATGCGGTTTACAGTTCCAAACCCAAAGCTGCAGGAAGCGAGGGCTGCCTTGAGTGCAAATGTACCATGATGAAGGGGGAATGCTGTTACTGCACAAAGGCAAATACAGGGGTAATTTGCTCCCACACTGAGGCTCCGGCCATCACTACCGCTGCTTCGTCCCAACTATGCTGCCCCACCTTGCTGTGAGTGACATTGAGTTGGCCACACCCACTCAGTCATATGACACCCCTCCAGTCACGCCTACCCAGCCGGTCATTAGGGAGAACCGGTTGTTAAATTACTTGAATCGCATCACTGCCTGTTTCCATATTTCAGTAATCTTTCTGTTTGAGGTAGGAGAGATGAGGGAGAATGACTGGGAATGGCCTGTGAATGAAAGAAAAGCAATATGATGAAACAGTCAGAAATGAGAAAAGGTAAGTACAAACTAAAGTAAGTCATGCTGGCATTATACTCCAATATAACTTCATTTGGAAGATATTTTGTTCACTTCTATATAGGGAGTATAAGAAAAGCAGTATTACGGTGAAGAAAAATAAAGTGCAGGAGATTATTGATATTTCTGTGTTCAAATTAAAATTATTTTAAAAAGGGAAATTAAAAAAATAAAAATATTTAGAAAATATCAAGTTAAGAACTATTTTTCATTTGATTACTTCAAATGGAGATAGATAATGCAATATGAACTAAAACTGTCTAACCTCTAGTCTAATATACACACAAACATGGAGCACTCTTTGATTTCTTTTGCAAATGTGTCCAGTCATATTTCTGGTGTAGTATCAGTCAAGAATCCAGGACAGGGATAGTGAATATATTATCCAAAATCCATAATGATTTTCAGGGCCTGAGGAAGTGGACAGGTGGACAAGTGGACTCCTCATGACTAGGAGCTTAGCTACCTGCTTATAAGACTTCCCAAGAAATGAAAAGGGGCGTTGGTCCTACCTGATACGCCCCTTCTCGTTGAGTGGAGACAGCAGCCAGACATGGGTTGTGCTCATTGGTCAGAGGTTGGACTGAGCCTGTAAATTCTTCTTAAATCCTCCCTTGTTGCTAGGGCACCCAGCTTTTGTCAAAGGAGGAAAAACAGACTCGGTGTGTGGAAAGAAAAAACAGGAAAACAACAATGAGATACAAGCAATAACAGTAATGACCAGACTGCAACACCAGGGTGGGGCTGGCTGCTGTCTCCACTCAACGAGAAGGGGCATATCAGGTAGGACCAACGCCCCTTCTCCATTGAGGGTGGAGACAGCAGCCAGACGTGGGACATACCAAAGATCACTGTCCCAATTCATGGGTAGGAACAGTCTGGGCAGAAGACCCCTCCCAACACCCTGTAACACACGCCTCCCAAAGTCAGCCTCCGCAGAGGCGAACTTATCCAGCTTATAGTGTCTAATAAAGGGTGAAGGAGACGTCCAGGTTGCCGCCCTGCAAATCTCGTCCAAGGAAGCCCTCGAAGCCCAAGCCGCCGTGGTCGCAGCACTTCTGGTCGAGTGGGCTGTGATTGAAGAAGGAGGGGGCAACGACCTAAGTTCGTAAGCTGTTGCAATCGTTGCACGGATCCAACGACCCACCGTGGAAGAGGTCACTCTCTGTCCTAAAGAAGACGGTAGAAAAGAAACAAATAGCGATTCTGTCCGCCGAATATCAGCAGTCCTCTGGAGGTAGAGATTAAGTGCTCGACGGACATCCAACATATGCAAATGACACTCCACCGGACCGGAAGGAGCAGGATAAAAATCTGGTAGAACCAGTTCCTGTAAGCGATGAAACGGAGAGTTAATCTTAGTCACAAAGGTAGGATCCAGTCTGAGGACCACCCTATCCTCATGGAAGACACACAAATCCTCTCTAATGGACAATGCTGCAAGCTCCGAAGTTCGACGCGCCGATGTAATTGCAACCAAAAAGGCTACCTTGCCAGACAACAAGCGCAAGCAGACTGACTCGAGAGGTTCGTAAGGTAGCCCCATAAGAGAGTCCAGTACCAAGGAAAGATCCCAAGAGGGATACCGATGCCGAACAGGCGGGCAGAGATTAGTCGCACCTCGTAGAAAACGGCGAATCAGAGGCTGTTGAGATAGCGAATGAACAGAATTATACCTTAGGATGGAAGAAATTGCAGCCACCTGTCTCCGGAGTGTGTTTGGAGACAGACCTTTGACGAGACCAGACTGTAAAAACCGGAGGACCTGCAAGATTGACGCTCGAAGGGGAGAAAACCCCTGGGTTTCACACCAAGAGGAAAAGGACCGCCAGGTAGCGGAATAAATCTGTTCCGTAGATGACCGTCGGGATGCCTGGATGGTATGGATCACGTCAGAAGGGATGTGGTCCCGCTGCAGAGCTTCCCACTCAACCGCCAAACGGTCAGCTGGAGCCACTGAGGCTCTGGATGTACAATCGTTCCCTGGCTGAGGCAATCCGGGGCACACGGAATCCTCCAAGGAGGGGCCACTGACAGATGAATGAGGTCTGCAAACTATGACCTCCTCGGCCAATGTGGGGCCACAAGAACAACCTCCGCTTGTTCCAGTAACAGCTTTCGAATCACCCTCGGGATGAGGGGAAACGGAGGAAAGGCGTACAGTAGGCCCTGTGGCCAAGGGGAGTGCAGAGCATCCACAGCTTCCACCTGAAAGGAAGGGAAGCGGGAGAAGAAACGAGGCAACCTGCTGTTGAGAGATCTACTTTCGGCGTTCCGAAAAGGACCGTTATCTGTCGAAAGAGGAGCGGATGGAGGCTCCATTCTCCGTGGTCCAATTGCTGGCGACTCAGCCAGTCTGCCGTCACGTTTGAGACCCCCGATATGTGGTCCGCCTTCAAGGAGGCCAGATGCCTCTCCGCCCAAAGGCCTAGTCTCTTTGCTTCCTGCATTAGCGATGGAGACCGGGTGCCGCCTTGGTGATTGACGTGCGCCTTGGCCGAGGTGTTGTCGGTTAATACCAGCACGTGCTCGCCGGTCACCAGCCGTAGAAAGGACCGAAGTGCCAGGAAAATCGCCCGCAGCTCTAACCAATTGATGCTGCGGGCAGCCTCCATAGTGGACCAGGTTCCCTGCGCAAATTGGGCACCGCAGTGAGCCCTCCAGCCGGACTTGCTGGTGTCGGTAGTCACAGTTATCCACTGGGGTTCCAGGAACAGGCAACCCTTGGAGAGCGCAGGAGAGAGCCACCAGCGAAGGGATGAAAGTACCGCCCGTGGAACGGCCACCTTGGCTGAGGAGGATCCCTTGCCTGTTCTCTGGAAAGGCAAGAGAAACCATTGAAGGTCTCTAAGGTGTAACCTGGCCCATGGAACAATAGAGATGGTCGAGACCATCTTTCCTAGCAGTTTGGAAAGAAGTAGGAGGGAAGCCCTCCTATCTCTAAGAACCCTAGCTACCATGGATCTCAACCCGGCTTGTCGATCCGGGGAGAGGAAAACTCTGCCCTGCACTGAATCAATAATGGCCCCCAAATGAAGGATTCTAGTCGAGGGAACCAGGTGGCTTTTCTCTACGTTAACAGAGAACCTGTGGGACGCTAGAGTCTGAATTGTAAGACGGAGGTCTGACATGGCCTGCTGATGCGAAGATGACATAATAAGGATGTCATCCAGATAGCACTGGAGACGAATGGCTTGAAGCCGGAGGTGGGCTGCCAGAGCCGCCAAAATCTTGGTGAAACTACAGGGAGCTGAGGAAAGGCCGAAGGGCAAGGCAGTATACTGGTAGTGAACCCCAGCATAGCAAAAGCGAAGGAATCACCTATGAGAAGGGCGAATGGGGATATTGAGATAAGCCTCCGTGAGATCTATTGAACAGAGGAGATCGCCCCTCCGTACGCCGTCCAGGATAGAAGACAAAGATTGCATTTTGAACCTTCTATAGACCACAAACTGGTTCAATCGCTTAAGGTCCAGAATCGGTCTCCACCCACCCGATGACTTAGGGACTAAAAAGACCCTAGAATAGAACCCCTGTCCCATCTGGTCAAGAGGCACTCGTTGAATGGCCTCAATGGCTAGCAGATGGTTAATAGCCGACTCCATGCGAGATCGACGTTCGGCTATGTGGGACAGAGGACAACGTATAAAAGACAAAGGGGGTGGGGTGGAAATAAATTCAATGGCCAGACCAGATGAAATGGAGGCCCGGACCCAGCAATCTGAAGTAGTACCCTCCCAAGCCTTGGCGAAAAGGCCCAATCGTCCGCCAATGGGAGGATCCCTGGTACTACTAACGACGGCGACGGATGAAACGACCCCCTCCCCCTTGAAAGGGCCGTCGGGAACCAAAATTCTTTCCCCTAGCTGGTCTCTCCTGAGCCGCCCTCTGCCTGGAATTCAGAGCCCCCATGTAGAAATTACCCGTGTTTCTGTGGGGACCTATTCCCCCCTCCAGACGGAAATGAGAACGAGGGGGATAAGGGAAGACCCGAGGCTCCCCCCTACGGAAAACAGCCGGCAGGATCTTTCTTTTATCTTTAGTCTCTATGAAGAACTTGTCCAAGTGGTCGCCGAACAACTTAGTTCCTGAGAAAGGCACCGAAGCCAGATGCCATTTATGCCTCGCGTCGGCCTGCCAATGGCGAAGCCACACTAAGCGGCGGGCCGCGATAGAGGAGGCCAGAGACTTAGCTGCGAATCTTGTGGCATGCAATGTGGCATCTGCAGAAAACTGCACCGCCGCTATAATTTTATTCAAGTCCTGCCTCAATCTAGAGTCCTCAGAAGACATCTTTTCCTGCAATTGTTTAAGCCACAAAATCGTTGTCCGATTAAAGAAGGATGCGGTGGTTGCAGATTTAATTGCCCATGCCGCACCCAGGTGAGCCCTCTGAAGAACCTGTTCAGATCTGCGTTCCTCAGGTCGCAGGCCTTCCTCCGGATCTCCAGGGATGGAGGAAGAGGAGAGCAACGCCGCCACAGGGGAGTCGACCGAGGGAACTTGGAGCAAGGATTCCAAGTCTGGCGAAACAACGAAGTTCCTTTTGTCTGTGGAAGAAGGCACTGGAACAGAAGAGGGGGTAGACCACTGCTTCTGGATAACTTCCATAAAAAGTGGCGGTGTGGGAATGGCCGTCACAGCTTTTGGTTGCTCAGCAAACAACGGATTCAAGGAGGTCGCAGGTGGTGGGTCTGGCAGGGAAGTAGGACCCAGTTGAGCTGCGTTTACTGCCTTAAAGAGCAGTGACTTAAAAAGGGACTGGGGAAAAAGGCCCGTGAAGACCGGTTGGTCAGGGGGCAATCCCTCATCCTCTGAAAGATCTGGTTCTTGGGATTCCATGCACACCTCCTTGGAGTGATCACTGACCCCTGAAACGGATGGGGAATCTGAACCTGCCAGAGAAATGGCATCCTCCATATCAAACCTGCTCGGAGAATCTGGATGTTCTGAAAGGACCGAGCGAGTAAGAGCCGGACCTGGAGCAGGATTGAAATGAGTAGACAACGAATGATGGACAGCTACAGCAATCTTTCGTTGAATGTCCTCCGGCTGCCAATTGACCGGAGGCTGACCTGGGGCCGGATCGGCTTCCAAGGAAGCTCGAACCGGAACAGAAGAGATAGGAGGAGGAACCATCGGAAGAGTGAGAGCGTTGTACTCCACTGTAGAATGAATCCCCCCGAAGGGAGCTGATCCCCAAACCTCTGTTGAAGGAGCTGACATTGGGAAATCTTGCAAGGACCGTTGATCAGGAGTCAAAGAAATATCCCACAGCTGATTCTCAGAAGGAGGCCTGGCCGTCCTACAATTTGGGGCTCCATTGCCAAGCTGCTTCTTAGAAGCGTCATTGGGAAGCTTACCCTGACCTCTAGGTACTTTGGAGGGAAGCGAAGGACGCTTGGTGGCAGCAGTAGGGGCCCTCACCCCTTCATTTGGAGCCTGAGGCTGGCTATCCCGGAGGGAGGCCTCAGACTGTTCGCGCACAGTGGCCTTACGGCCATGTCTAGACTTGGCCTGCGCCTTAGGCATTATTGAAGCCAACCACTAACCAGGTCAGAATAAAAGGTTTTCTAGCTCCAGCAAACTGTAACTAATACAGTAAATAGAAACGGCCCAACTCAATGTTTTAAAGTGACAGAGAAGAAAACTCCCTCTTTAATAGCCGGTAGATAGTACCCTCACTTAGAGGTGTGATTCAAATTTGGCACCCAAGCAATGTACAGGAAGGGTGCGAGGCTCCTTATAAAGCTCAAACTTCTCAGCGCCAAGAGCACAGAGCAACAAAATGGCGCCCGAGCAAGCTACAGGGAGAGCGCGAAGCTCTATCAGGTAAGAGAAAACGCCCGGCGTTACAAAATGGCGCCCGAGCAAGCAGCAGGGAGAGCACAAAGCTCTATCCGGTAATAGAGAACACTCGGCGCTACAAAATGGCGCCTGAGCAAGCTGCAGGGAGAGCGCGAAAGCTCTACTTAGGCTAAGGGGCGCTTGACAAGTGAAGCAGCTTGAAAATTGCCTCCGATGCTAAAATTGCCGGCTAGGGACACGAGGATCCCCTCAGGGGACCCGACAAGCGGCTACAGTCAAGAGCGCGCTGCTCCGCTCCTTGCGCTGATCAGCTGAGGAGCAGATCAAGCAGCAGCCGAAAGTTCCGTTTAGTGCCTGAGCTCCGAAACGGCGAGAAGGAGGGCTGGAGAAACGGCGCTAATCAGCTGGGGCAATTAGCACCAGCGAGGAGAGGCAAACGGGCTTCAAAACACTTTCAAGGAGAAGCCTAGCATCAACCGACAAGCGGTTAGTACGGGGAAGCGCGAGACTCCACAATTAAAATGTAATATATATATATTCAGGCAACCAGGAGAGGCCTTTGGGGGGGGGGGCGCGAGGCTCCACAAACAGTCGAAAGGCCTGGTAAATGCCCTTAAATCAAGAATGCAGGGCAAATTCAATACCCCCCTCCCCAAAGGGGAGCGAATAGCTCCACGAAGGAGTGAAAGATTAACCAAAGAGTGACAGATTAACCAAATTAACCGAGAGTGGAAGAAGCTGAGGGAGAGGGAGCTCAGCAGCTCACAAGGAACTGACAAGCTAAAAATTTACCTAAATCCAATTCAGCAGGCTAGAGAATAGTCACAGGGAATCCAAAGTCAAAAGAACCGAATGAATCAAATCTCAAAGTTAACAGCAATGTAAAAGGGCAAAACAGCAAACTTTCCACACAACTGTCCAGTCTGACGACTGAGCAAAAAGCTGGGTGCCCTAGCAACAAGGGAGGATTTAAGAAGAATTTACAGGCTCAGTCCAACCTCTGACCAATGAGCACAACCCACGTCTGGCTGCTGTCTCCACCCTCAATGGAGAAGTGGTTGCATTTTAGCAGTGATGAATTATTTGCCCTTAAAGAAGGGGCTTCCACCATTGTTGGATGAAAGTACACTATACAATTTTTGTCCAGTATCCAAACTCCCCTTTTTAGCAAAGGTTGTCAAGAAGGTGATCATGCAACAGCTTTAGAGGATGCTAAATGAAGTGGATTACTTGGACTTTTCCCAGCTGGGTTTCAGACCAAGGTTTGGTATTCAAAACAGCATTGATTGTGCTTTTAGATGACCTCTGCTGGGAGCAGAATGGAGGTAGTGCATCTATCTTTCCTCTAACTGACCTCTGTCAATTGGAATGGAATGGAATGTTGGAGGTAATGGAGCATGAGTCTATCAATATATCAGTGCTAGATGTTAGCATCACTGGCTATTGGCCAAGGATGTACACTGTTTACAGCTTCTGTTGGAAAAGTGGAATTTGAAATGAAAGAATAAATATTAAATAGAACTCAGAAGATCAAGAAATTATTCTGCAAAATAGGCCCATCTTTTCTAAATATTTCTATCAATAAGCATAATAGCTACGGAACCTTTTAAAATGTTATCAATTAAATGAGGCTCCAGTAAGACAAATTTTGATAAAACCAGCTATTCAAAATCTTTTGACTAAAATCCTGGTTAAGTTCATGTTGACAAAATATCCAATTATTTTATTTTTTCAAAGGTATTGCTATTAAAAAGTGATTTTCAACCTGCTTAGCTTTTGAAGTCAAAGTCATAGGAACTATTTCAGTTGCTTTGTTATTATAGACCAATGCATGTTTCCTGATACACTTCCTTGCTCCTTTTGGCAGCAAAGAAGAGTAAGACTTCGCTGCTTTTTTTGAAATGTTTGATTCAATGACCATGGTTGTGACTGTGGCTGTATGTATGTGAGTAAACCACCATAGTGCAGTAAAGTTGGTAAAATAAAAACTACTGATGCAAATTAAGAGACACTTTCCATGAGAAGCAAGGAAGTAATTGGAATACATGTTTGTTAGCTTTTCCAATTTATAGTATTTCTTCACAAAACTTCATATTTGTTCTTTCAGACTGACTATAGTTTTCCTGACCCTGTTTCATTGACATTAATCAAGACAAGAAAGGTTTTCCTGATCTTACTCGTATAACCTGCCGTAACATATCTCTTTTTCACAATCTGAATTCTGAAGGTGAAAGATCAGCACAGTAGGGCCTTTTCATCCAACAGTCTGCATTCCAATTTATGCTTTTATGATCTCCAGGAGCCAAAGGACTGTGTGCTCAACTATGTTCAAATCTTTAATTAAAATGCCACTCTAAGAGAAATAAAGAGGAAGGATGGGAGAACTTGGATTTTTGCCTGATACTACAACTCTTTATAGACATTTCCCATGTCCAAATTACTTCAAGTTTTAATAAAATAAATTATTCTTTTATTTTTTTGAAAATCTGGATAGCTTGTCAGGATGAAAACTTCAAACATTGTGAAATGCCTGCCCCTGATAAGTTCATGATTAGCTAAACAAACTTTTATAGATATGTTTACTAAGAGGAAACAATAAATCTGATTCTGAGACAGCATATCTTAGGAAAACAGGACTTTCCCAAAAACTTTGAAGTTACTGAAATTTAATTAATTGTATTCTTATATTTATGTATTCTTATTATTATCTGTAACCAGATAATAATATTCATAAATATGTGGGTTGGTTAATCAACAGTTTTCAACATGAACCAGTGACTATGCTGCTTCTGAGAGCTGCAAAAACTCTCCATAATCTAATCACATTTTAGATCACATTGCCTCACAACTACTTCTGTACAGACAGTCTTTTGAAACAGATAGTTGCTACCTGCTGGACTGTTCATGTTGCATTCGGCTGCTGATATCAATAGCTCCATCTTGATACGACTGACTCCAACAAAGGAGATCATGTATATGGCGTGTTCAGGCAAAATAATACTGAAATCATTAAGTTCCTTTCTTGATGTCTAGATAGTCTAGACCTGGGATGTCAAGTCAAGATTCCCATCATGGCAAAGATGGATAATCACATACTTGGTTCAAGATAGAATGGATTTGAAAACAAACCACGTGTAATTCCTTTATCCAGTTCCTAAAATCATAAATAATTGGTATATTTCTCAAAGCCAAACATAATTTAAAAATTGCAACAAAGCTTATTTTCTCTAGAGCCACTGGTTGATTGTTTCTGATTCCTTCAGGGCTTGAATTTCTTTGACTAGAAAGCTACGCCTACTGTTGTACAGAAGATGCATTCCCTTCTTCTAAAGGGAAACTAACATGGATTTAAGGATACTTGGAAGATGAATAATCTAGGAATTCTTCTTTGCATTGGTATACAATATTTGTAATGCTTAATATTTGGGCAACAAATAGTTTTATGTTTTCAGTTTATATGCTTTTATTTGGTTTTAAATTTGCTGTAAGCTACCCAGGGTAATTTGGAATTGGGTAGCCATATAGTCTGATAGAAAGAAAGAAAGAAAGAAAGAAAGAAAGAAAGAAAGAAAGAAAGAAAGAAAGAAAGAAAGAAAGAAAGAAAGAAAGAAAGAAAGAAAGAAGAAAAGAACTTTAAGTATGCTTTTCTTTGCTGATTCCCATCTCCCATTTTATTGTTATATATTTTTTAAAGAATGTAAAAAAATGATGATACAAATAACTTTCTTTCAGAATTCAAACATGAGAGGTCCTTTCTTATTTTTGTTTAGACTCTGAAACAAAAGTCTTGATGTGTGGCATCCTTTATTATTTTTTCCAACAAAAAAAAATAATTTAACCATACAGTGGTAACACCTCATCACAGGATGATAGTAGCAATCAAGCAAAAAAAAAAAAAAAAAACCCAACAAAAAACCCCCGAAATCATTTGTTTTGTAAATGTACCACCCACAGATAAATAATAGAGATACTGTGATTGTGTGTGGATTATTCACTGAAATGCCACTTGATGAAAACATACTTGTTTCAAGAAAAAACCAGGGAACATCCCAGCATTTGTGTTTAGTAAAGGCTTAGAACTTGGGTCTTTTTCTTCCAATTCAGCACCTTAAACACAAAACTCTTGCACTTACTCAAACATAGGACGCAAGTATACTCACGCATACACTTGTAAATATGTGGAGCTTCAATAGAACATAAGTGATAAAAGTTCCTTTTTTTACTTTTACATTTCCAATAATCATTTGAAATACCTTTATACATTCTTGACAACTTATTTTTTGTATTTTTGCATCTTATTATATTAATAAACAAATAAATAAATATTTATTAATATTATAGTATATTATTTATTGTATATCTTTTGATTCCATGTTGGCCAAGTGAGACTCTGAAAGTTCCAACCAAATGCCTCGAGACTGTTGGCTTGGATGGGGAAGTACGGTTTGGATATTTCTGACTCAATCTGCTGAGATTTGAATGGCCCCCACACTACTGGTATTTAAAAGTGCTTTGAAGAAAAGGAGCTTTGTTCAGGTGTTTGGTGAGAATAATTGACATCCCATTCTTCCTTTTTCTTCTTCCCATATGAATTTGCTTTCTCTGCCAACTCCATTCTTTCGTTTTGTGCTTTTGTGTTTTTGTTTTGTTCCTAGTCATTAAATGTTTTTAACAACTTGTAAATTGCCCAGAGTCATTGGGCAGGCAGTATAAAACTAATTATCAAAACAACTACATGAAAAGATACCGAGACTATTATCAAAGATATTAAATATTATATTATAATGATAGAGTAATCTGTGCCATTCATAACTCAGTTATGAATTTAAAATCCTATTGTAAAACATAAATTTAAATACTTCTTACTACATAGAATTATTATTGATTGCCTTCAAATGATTGTAGAACATGAATTAATTTCAGAAAATGTTCATCATATCTGAAATAACAATGTATATATGTAATCAGATTGCTCTCACCTATTACCTATCATTCACACACCCACAAACACTTTTCAGGACACATTTTTACATTTTACTATAAATGATTTCAGTGATATTAAATAGTATAGATCAAATCTGAAACCAGAAGATATTTTTGAAGCTTCACAGATGAACAGTGCCAATTCTTCCCAATGGCTTTGATTTATTAATGTTAAAGGTAAGGATGATTAAGTCACCAATTCCAAAACATTTTAGTAACTTTATAAAATAAATATCAATTATATTTAAATGGAAAATATATTTTTCCAAATGGTAATTACTAGTGTTTTTATAGATACAAGTTTATACAATTTACAAGTATTTATAATTCACACTGTCAAATTAGGAAGGAAGGGAAGGAGGGAGGGAGGGAGGGAGGAAGGCTTATTAGCTTTAATGTAAATCCTGAACAATTTTTCAGTGAACATGCAGTCATTTTTTTCAGGCAAGAATGAACCCCACCCCCTTCCTAAAATGGCTTTTTAAAAATACCTGTGAATAATGCAGATAATGTTTACTGCAGCTGAAGAATACAGTATAGCTTTGAAGCAATATCCAAATCATTTCCTAGGTCTCTATTCCAACTTAGTACAGTATTTCTCTGAAACAGTCCAGGGGAAATGTAAATATATTAAAATGTTGGAATAGATATCCACAAAATAGTACATTGTCACATGTTATATTTTCTAGGACAAAGAACATAACAATTGATAATTAGCAGATACTAAAATATACAAATCTACAATTTGTCAAAACAATCTGGAAAATTAGGTACATTCCTATAATATCATGCTATTTTACTATATTTCTTATTAATTTATCTCTTTCTTGTATTGCTTGTTGTTTTTGCAGCTTCTATTGGGAATAATGGGGGAGGGAGTCAACCAGACTTTTTGACAGCATCAAAAGTCTGTGAAAATGACAGCACTTAAATTTATTGATCATTTGTTCCATTGTTGGTTATGTTAACATAAAATATTGTGATAGGTCACTGCCAGTTAAATAAATCTTGTCCCCAGAAATGACTCTAGGCAATCTTAAATCCTAAATACAAAATGTAAATATAATTACTCCTGTCATTCCCCTACCTGTTCCTTCTCATTCTGCAAAGGGCCAGTTACTTTTGGAATAGAGACCCTCAAATCCTGGCCTATTCAGTTCAGCTCTTCCTGAGTTCAATGAATATAGGGTTTCAGTGTAACTGAATTCACCCCACTCTGCACATTCCACACAGACTAATTGACAGCTTTTCAGAACACAGTAAATATACAGATATTTTCATCTTTAAAAAAAAAAAAATGAAAAAAGAAACATTTATCTCTAAGCCTACAGAGTATATCTATGATGATTCATTCTGCTTGTCAAAGCTATCGAAGGTCATCTGCCTCTGTAATGTCTAAATAGCTTTTCCTGCAATGAATGTGAACCATCTCAAGATAATATCTTTGGGGGGGGGGAGAGAAATGCTGTAATCTTTATCCTCTCAGGGGGTATGTGATTTCCTCTAATAGCATAAAATTTAGGCTACGTTATTTGAGATTATCTTGAAGAAAGGATTCTGATGCTGAAATATACACGGAAGCTAAGATAATGCTTGATTAAATGTGTATAACATTATTGATTTGGTTGAATTTGAAACTGGTAAATCAAATTGCTGCAATTTCTCTGCCTTCTTTTTCTGGTCTGCTGAAGATAGTTGAAAGAAAGAAAGAAAGAAAGAAAGAAAGAAAGAAAGAAAGAAAGAAAGAAAGAAAGAAAGAAAGAGAAAGGAAGGAAGGAAGGAAGGAAGGAAGGAAAAAGAAAAAAGAAGAGAAAAGAAAGAAAAGAAAAGAGAAGAGAAGAGAAAAGAAAAGAAAAGAAAAGAAAAGAAAAGAAAAGAAAAGAAAAGAAAAGAAAAGAAAAGTCTCTGTCTCATACACACAAAACTGCTTTGGTATGTATACTTACGCATGCAAGTACTTGTCAAAACTGTCAAAGGGTGCCTATCTCTGTGATGGCCAAGTGGTCATTTTTGTGCTCTCTGAGAGCATCTGACTATTGTTTGTCTCATCTAGGTCAAAGAGCATCTTTTTACCAGGTAAGTTCCAGGACTGAAAAGCAATTTTCTGGGAAATTGTCTGAATTTTATGTATTTCTTCCTGAAAAAGGACAGAAAAAAATGCTTATATGCATCATATGAAGTCCACAAGCACAACTATTCTTCAATTAAGCAAATGGAACAGAACAAACAGCATGATAGCAGCTGTTTGGGAAGGAAGGCTGATTTAGATTTCCTATTCTCTGGGAGTCATAGAGCTGTTGATATTTAGTGATTTCTAAAGTATCTATCTTTGCACACTCACAGATGCTTGCATACAGACTAAATGTAAAAAGGATCACACTTTAAATGCAAAAAGACAGAAGGAAATTACCTTCTACTGAGTGTATGTAGCTTAGTATTGCCTGCAACATACTAATTAGCAGCAATTCTTTGAAAATTTAGACCTTGATCATTTTATTAGCTGTCCCTGATCACAATGTTTTTCCTAAAATTTAAACTACTAAATTATCCAAGAATTTGCAGTGAAATCATGCAGTTGATTTTAAATAGATTACAGTTCTAAATTTATTTAACCGAACAGTTGATGATTTATCCCCAAATAATTTATCTCTTTCATGTCACTGTGGCATGGAATCAGGTGCTCTACATTTTTATGCCAATTATTTTCCAAAACATGCAAACCTTAATTTTCCCACTTGCAAATTTAGTATTTAATTGATATTTAATTTTGATTTACATATTTAGTTTAGTTTGTAACATTCATACAATTTTTAATGTAAGTGGCAACACCAGTTAACCATGGCAATTTTGAACAAGTTGACTAGGGTTTAATCTGGATATTTCTGGAAATTTCCATCAATGCATGATTTTATATGCAAATAGCTATATTTAGCTATTTATATAGCTATTAGAAATTTGAGATATACATATATTTTATCATACATAATGGATCATATTGCATGCATAAATATCAAATTTTCAGACAGTGAATGAGAAATATTAGCAGATTTGCTATGAACAATAGTTTTGATGATGTGGATTGTATATTTAGGAATCACAGAAAGTCACTGGAGGGTGAGAAGAAGAAGAAGAAGAAGAAGAAGAAGAAGAAGAAGAAGAAGAAGAAGAAGAAGAAGAAGGAGGAGGAGGAGGAGGAGGAGGAGGAGGAGGAGGAGGAGGAGGAGGAGGAGGAGGAGGAGGAGGAGGAGGAGGAGGAGATTTTTTTTAATTTATTAATTCTTTTTATTCTTTTTGTTATCAGTTAACAAATACATATTCCAGCCTTGCTATTTCTTCCAGTAAAATGTAATTATCAAAAATAAATCCTCCATTTGCATTCAAATTATATTTATTAACGTAAATGAATTGTGAAGGCCAGTATATACCACTGAAATTTTTAAGACCCAAATCAAATTAAAGCATAAAAGTCGGGTCAGAATGCTTCATTCTCTGGCCAATTAAAACAGGAAATAAAAAGATATACTTAAAAGGATTATCATCATGAAGTTACAAATGACCTGGCAATGAGACAAAGCAATTACAAAACTATTACATGGCTATTGATAAGACATGCTGGATTTACCACATATTTATGTGAGCTGGCCCAGACGTTTAAATTCTTTTATGATAGAAAATTGTTTTTTTTTCTTCAAATGAAAGATTCCTAGCAATGGATGGGCTGCATGAAAATTGGGAAGAATATATTTTGCAAACTTAATCTGGGCTGGAAGAGATATATTAAGCTCTGTGACTCAAGGATTCTATTGCGTCTGTACAAATATACAGAGTATGAGGAACAAACAGGACAAAGTGAAAGTCTTAATTCAGAAAAGTAAATATTATTAGCAAACATTATTAAAACCTGATGGAATAAAAGTCACGGGTTGAATGCAGGATTAAAGGGTGTAATTTATGGAAAGGAATAGAACAGACAAAATGAGGATTGGCATTAGATATGATGGAAATGTACACAATAATTCAGATCCAAGAATCTAAGCAAGAGAATCCAAGATATGTCACAATCACTCACCTTGTGTTATTTGCCCATCTTTGCCCACCTGTCCAGGCAAATGCCGCTGAAATTTTATCCGTAATTGATCTTCTATTTTTGAACTATTTTTGAAGCTTTTTTTGAACTATTACCATCTGGCAGACGGTACAGGATAATAAAATCAAGGACATATAGGATGAAACACAGCTTCTATCCCAGGGCAGTAACCATATTGAATTCTACTGTATAGTGTATATATTATTATACTGTATTATTAATGCAATATTAGTAGTTTTCAATTCAATTGTATAGAATGTGAAGGATGTGTGTTTGTGTTTTATGTTTATAATTATAATGTACACTGAAGATGGCATTTAATTTCATTGTATAAGGTGCAACAACAATAAACTAAACTAAACTAACTAAACTATTAGATCTATTTGGCCAAAACTATGCCAAAAACTAAAGTCCAAGAAGGGAAATTCCAAAACACAATACATATCAGGAGCTATTAAAACAAGAGGCTATGCGGTTTTGGTCTTTTTTTTTTTTTTTGGCTGTCAATCATATCAAGATTTGCAATACAAATTTTTCAAACTTTCATTAACTCAATACCCAGACCACTGATTGTTTAAATCTCACTTGTCTTTTAACTGATTAGAGTAATGCATTCTCTTATAATGTTGCCAAGTTTTGTTTAACGCAGCAAGATTTGACAGAACCTCACTAGGAAATGTTTGACATGATTAAACTTGTTCCAAGGTTAGAAATAATATTTAACTCTTAAATGTCCTGTTTATCTGTTTTCCTACAATGGTCTCTTCCCTGAAACTAAAGGCAAGAATCTCATTCTAGTGACATAATATTCTAGAAAACTGACACATTCAATGTACCTTCTAAGCTCATTAGATTTATTCTTTCCAAGAAGTTCTGGAATTTTGGACAAATAAACCAAATAATGTAGCGGTCCTTTTATTTTGACTAGTTTGTTACTAGTTTAGTAACAAACCATTTGCAAGAAAACAACCAAGTTCAGAAAACAGCAAGGACTCCACAACTGAAGAAGCATTATAAAAACTGCCTAAAGCCCTTTTGTAACTGTGCCTCATATCATTAGCAATAATAAATATAAATAAGAAATCAATGCATTTTAGAGTTTACATATAAATCAAATTGCATAAATTATGTAAACTATTGCTTCCTTACTTTTTGGTGATACAGTTTCCTTTTCTCTCTTTTGATACCGTAACAGATAACACTGCCTAGCTTTAACAGATCGTTAAAAAGAGAACCAGAGTTTAGAGGAGAGAACAAAGATATCCTAAGGCTATTTGCCAGCTGAGAAGTTGAAAGAAAGAATCCATACTGTTGCCAAGAAAATTCATCCATATTTTCATGCAATTGCCAGAAGTCAAGGTATTCTTTACATTACCTAAATTGAAACCCTACTTACTTCTTATTTTTAAAATATTAAAACACTTTTGCGGTAATGAAGAGGCAGGAATTCAGATTATATCTAGATGAACAAATAAACACTTACAGTAACATTAAGAGAATTTTGCAAAACATTCAGAAGACGTATTGTCCAACATGCAACAATATGGATGATCCGCATTTCTTGCCTCATTAAATTGGCTGTGACTTTTGCATGGTTTGTATGGCTTTGAATGGGTTCTTGCTTGTTACTCTGTATGTGTGTGCACACAGTCAATCACAAAGTAGTCATGCACAAAGGTGCAAAAAGTGGCATTGAGCAGTTTCCCACAGTTTGGAAACCATGTTACAATGATATGACTGCTATAATGATTCAGCCCCACACATTATTTCCACCCCTTCAGAATGGTTTTTTTTTAATGCTTTGCGCAGCCCTTTTCCAAAATTAAAATCTAACAAGCTGCCATGAAAAAAAAAAAACACAACATTTCGAATATTTCTTTGCGTAAGGCAAAGATAGCTGACCAGGTGGTGGGTTGCCCCCGATTCGCACCGGTTCTATAGAACTGGTAGTAAAACTGGCGGGAGGCTCTGCCCACCAACCCTGATGTCATCAGAATGCTTCTGCGCATGCACAGAAGCTTCTGCGCATGCGAGCAGCCCTGTTGTGAACCAGTAGTAAAGGTAAGTAGAACCCACTCCTGATCGAAACTATTCATAACATACATAATGCTATAAATGAAAAATAATAAACAGAATTTATAGCCCCAAAATACCAAAACTAAAAATGCCACTAAATTATTTGATTGATATTTTATTTAAAAAAAAAAATCTATTTTAAAAAGATTTTCTTTTAATGTAAACCCCACATTAAAAAAAAGTTATGCTATTAAATACAAACAGGGAGGCATCACTCCCGTTTTAATGTTTGCAATATGTTTGTAATAATGTTTGTAATATGACAACACAGTTTATTATTCAGTACCTATTAATAAATCATTGTTAAAATTGCAGGATTGCACTGAGAAGGGGGAAATGCTGACTGTCCTATATGGAAAACAAAGTTCATTTTAGATTATGAGCTGCTTTGATCATCTCTCCTCGGTGTTTTTTCAATCATTTAAAGGAATTATTAAGCAGCACTGAATGGACTGGATGTGACCCTGGTTTTCTAAAAAAAATAAATGATTCTAACTTTTTAGGAAAGCATTAGCTGCACTCCTTATCAAACAGGTCATTTACACCTCTCCCCATCAAAGCAAACTTTAGCAGCTTATGGTAAAACTATCTTCCTAAAAAATGATAAAAATGCCATTCCTGTGAAATTGGGAAAACAAGGTATAATTGTGCGGGGTAAAATAGAGACTAATGTAAAGGCTTCCAATGGTCAACCTTCTTTATTTCATTAAGATTGGATTTCTGAAAATGAAATGACTTGCTTGAAGCAAAGATTTAATAAATCCCCAACTAACTATAGATTGCATTAAATTTTCAGGAACTTTAATCTCCCAACTTTCTGTGCACATTGGTGCATATTCCCATTACAGAGATAAACTAATTTTTCTGTTAAAAAAATCAAATCACAAGGAAGAACTTATATAGTATGCTCTTATACAGCTCAATAGACACCTGCCAAAGGCTATTTCTTTAGCTCACATTTTGGGCAGTTTATTCTAAGTACAAACATTGAAAATAACTAATTCTAGCCCCATTTCTGAATATTTGAAGAAAGAGAAAGAATGCAAAGCATCTAACCCGATTTATTATTTTATAATTGGTGACAAAAAGATGAATTAATAATAAATAAATAATGCAGGTGACTCACTCATACACTAATACTCCCTTCAAACGTTTACCTTTTTGTATGATTTAATTAATTAAAAACACTAATAGCCCAGGAGAGTTTGTGACAAGGTACAATCCATAAAACAAGGGCAACAGAAAACAGTGAATGAAATGAACAATATAAAATTGATAAAGAGGAATCTAAGAGGTGGCGGGGGGGGCGGTCAGATTGCAGAAACCAAGTTTTGAATGAAAGTGAGAAAAAAGTCTTTACTTCGAATCAAAGAGCAGATGATGTCAATGCCAACCTGGATTTTAATGGAGGAACATTTTGTTTGAAGGGGCCAGAAGCTAGCAGGTTTCCTCCTTCATCACCTCCGAGCCATAGGAATCTTCAATGATAGCTTGATAGCTCGTCTCAGGAATTATTCCTTTTAAACTAAAACTTTAAGTTTCACATAGACTTCATCCACTAGCAGCATATTGTTAATATTAATAAAGTTTCTGGCTATAACAGAAAAAAGTGTAGATACATATAGGGGACATCATTCCACTTTTAATGTTGGTAATTTGACAACACAGTTTATCATTTAGTAGCTGTTAATGAGCCATTACAAACAATGCAGAATTGCAGTGAGAAAGGGGAGGTGCTGACTGGCCTACATGAAAAACAAAATCCATTTGTCCTTGCTCTTAACGTTTATGGTTTTAACAGTTTTAATACAGTTTTTGTGTTATTTTATTACTTACATTGTTTTATTTATTGATTGGGAGCTTCCCAAAGTTTGGTATAAGTTAGGCAGTTACATAAATGTTTTAAATAAATAAAAATAACAGGCTCTTTGCTTTTTAAAATAAATTTGTGCACGCAGCAGTGAAGGAATGAAGGTTGGCTTAAATGTTTTTTTTCTTAAATCTCTACTTTAATATCAGTTGAGGAAAAAGCTGCTTATAGCTGAAATATATAAAAATATTTATATCTGAAAGATATAAATGGAATGAAATATAAATAGAAACACTATTATTACTTTCTAGAAAGAGTTAACAAGACAAAATATGATGGATATTGTGAAATACTTTGCTGCTATTATTTTATAATTATTTTTTTGCTACAAGCTTAATTTGATTGCATATTTGTCAAATGATTTTCAATCAATTACAAAAGGTGGCTTTATTCAGAATAACTTCCATCCCACAACAATCTCTTTAACAGCAAAAAACATCTAGATCCGCCTACCCAGATTCTTAGAAAAAATTCAACAGGTAGACAAAAATGCCAAATTCAGTCTGAACATCTTGTTGACTGTGCTACAAACCATAATAATACTAATACAAATAATACTATTATTACTAATGATAATAGTAATAAGCCCAACCATTCTTTGTTTCGGTCTTTTCCTTAAGCTACACTTAATCAGGTATATTACTCTATAACCGAACCATTTTTGTCTTCACATTTCTTACATTATGGAATGTAATTCCAAATATGCCAGTCAAAGTCAAGTGTCTTTCCCCATCCAAAGTTATAAATCTCTGGGTCAAGAATGATTTCCAAATGGACAGTTCCTTGACATGTCTATGCTAAACTAGTTATGAGCTCTTTTCAACTAGCAAATGAGACAATACTGTTTAACAAATCAGTAGTGATATTTTGACCATTTCAGCTCACAGGTGCCAATTTAATTGTATGCAAATCAGTGAAGCAGCTGGACATGAAATAGGCCACTGAAGAAAAAATATCCAGGGAACTGGAATGGCTGATAATTTGAGCATGGTCATTTGACTTTGAGTGAGAACTCTGAATTAGTTTTTTTTCTGTGAGCTATTTGTTTTCTTATCTCTCCATGGAATACCATCAGAGGGTATTTTTAAAAAAAGTTAAATAAATGTGAGTATGTAATTTACTATTTGTAATCATATGAGTGTTGGTTATTTTATTCAAAAGAAAAAAACAATTTGAAGGTTATTAAATAAAATATATGTGAGATATTTCCTATACAAATGTGAAATTTCCTATAAAATCAAGGCTGCTTGCCTTGATGAATTATTTCACTTGTGGCTTAATAAAAACAACATGCATAGATAGACCCCATATTTCTGCCAAATAAGCAATTTGTCTTGTTGCAAATATACATATTCTTCTTCCTGGTGTGAAAAAGGATATTTTTCTTCTACATATCATCAGTCAGTTTGCTGTTTCTTTTCCTAATAAATCATTAAAATATCTCCAAATTTACATTGTCTTTGTTAACTGTCAAACAGAGGTTTTTAAATCAACCCACATGGAGGCTGACAAATGGATTGGTTAATATTTTAGGTGAAACTATGAGTCATATAATATGCACTTGCATAAAGTTCAACTAGGTAAGATGATACTTTTGGGATCTAAATGGATTCAAGTGGATTCAGTACAAGTATGACCAATTTTCTGATCCTTGCTTTACAAACATCTTTTGATTTCACTATTTATTTATTTAAGAAAATGTATATGACCACCCAATTTACAATGACTCCAGAAAGCTTCCAAGGCTAAAACCCCAATACAAAAAGCAATACACTGCACCCCTATGATGACAACAATCAGATCTGCCACTTGATGGATACCATTTCAATTTTGGGTCTCCAGGCTCATTGGCAGAATAGTGTCATCAGGACTTTGTGAAAGAATGTCAAAGTGAGGCCCAATCTTAACTCTCCAGAGATAATGTTCCACAGATATGAAGCCATCATGGAGAAGGGACTTCTTCTAGGTTTATTTTAGATTAGACAGAGAAAATCATGATGAATAGAAGTCATAATCACCATGATTAATCTGTGCATAATGATAAACTGAAAGTTGCATTCATTAAATGAAACCTGATGAATGAATGAATGAATAAATGAATGAATGAATAATGAATAAATGAAACATGAAATCCTAATCTAACAATCTAGCATTTATATTTTATGCAGACTCAGACTCTGCAATGGATTTTCTCTAATCACTCATGAATCAATAGCATGCAAGGAACATATCACATACAAACACACACACACACACACACACACACACACTATACAAAACAAGGCAAAATTCATTTCTGGTTCTGGTGAACTAGATACTTGTGAAGGATGGGGATGGCATTGTGGCCAGAGGGCAAATTGTGGTTAGCAATGTCTCTCTAGAAAAAAATAGAGAAATTCCTTTTTAATTGCTGGTCAACTATTAAGAAACTTTGGATTGATAAAAATCAATAGTACTGGATGAGTTTACTTCAATCCTTAACAAATAAGTTTTAAAGGTAAGTTTAAGATTTTTACTTTTTTAAATAAATAGCAAAAGGGCAATTTAAATGTCGATTTAGGAATGTTACACATGGAGTAAGGATCCAAATGGATTTGAAATGAGATTTTAATTAATTATTATTAATTATTAATTAATTAATTATAATTATCCTGCCTGGAAAAATGCTATTTTTTTGAATTAAAAAAAAATTAGGATGGAGCTAATGGGAATAAGAAGGAAGTAAATTAAGGAGAAAAGTACTTAAATGTAACTAATACCAAACGGAGCAAAATTATTTAACATTGAACATATTAAATGGTCTTTATGAACAATGGACCCAGAAGTTAATTTTAACAGGGTCCATTATTATTGATGGACCCTGTTTAACAGTTATGGAAAAGGAACAAGTTTTACTGGACAAGATAGACTGATATGAAAGTGGATCTAAAATTAATAGGCTGTAAGAATGATATGGAAAAAAATGCTATACAGATTTTGGATAAATGAGACTGACTCATATTTTAAAAGAATTATTCAAATGACATATCAAAATAATGACCTGGTAATTCTTCTACATTGGAATTACAAATGGCACCTACTAGATTTTTGAAGAGGTTTGTGAAAAGATATCAAGTTCTAGGACATTATTTCAAGGATCAATGTTGTTAAAAATAAAAGGAAGAAATATAAAGTTGGTTTATTTGATCAAGGCTGAAATAGATGTGTTATCTCTTTTATATACCATTGCTGATGATAAAGTTCTAAAGATTTATTTATAAATGGGAGATGAGATATGGGAAGAAGAGATTATTTTACATTTTAAGAAAATGTTCAGCAGTAATGATTTCGTTTGACTACTTTTCACAACTTGAATCTCTCCTCTGGTCTATGGGTCAAAAATGTGGTAAGTTATTAAAATTGATTATATGTATGATAAAGGAGGAGTTGTTTATATATTTATTTTATTTTTCTTTTTTTTAATTCTTTAATCTATAGTCTTATTTTTTCTTTTCTATTTGTATTTCTTTTCTGAAATTTCTATTTCTTATTTTTATTATTTATTTATTTTGATTTTTAATATTTTGTAATATTGATAAAATGATTACAAATTTAAAAAAATAAATTAGAACAAATATCATGTAATAAAAAGTTATTATTTGAGCTTGTTACCTATTGCTCAAAGTGTAGTGTATAGGGCTACTAAATTTCGGCAACAAAAATCTGATTGAGCTTAAGAAGGCAGAAAAGAGATATTTTGTTTTGCTATAGCTAGAGTAGGAAAGTGAAATTACTTGATGAGCAATGGCCTTCTAGAATCTCCATAACATTTTGTTGCAATTTTAGGAGAAGCAAATAATGTTCAGCAGTAATGATTTCATTTGACTGCTTTTCACAACTTGAATCTTACCTCTGGTCTATGGATCAAAAAGCCACAATCAGTTGGGAATATCCTAGTAATATCAATTAATTGGATACTAGTCAAGAATAACATTTCTTTTGAAAGGAAAAACCTTTTATTTTATTCAAAAGGATTTACTGCTTGTTAAAAATGAATCAAAGATACTGTATGTGGAATGACTTAAGGTCTTCTAGGAGACACAATCTTTAGTTATGATGGGAAAAAAGTAGTTAAATTCACAGGAATACATTCTCACAGTATGTTGGTACTATTCAGGCTATTCAGTCTATGAAAATCTATTTAATAAAAATACACCAAACAAGCAACCAATGAACACTATTCTTTACATAGTTCTGGTGTAATTTTACAGTTTACTTTTCCAAATTATTATAATTGTTAAGTTTCTTTCCTTCCTTCTCTTTTCCAATAAACTCAAGACTATATTGTCATTTATTGGAACTACCCAAAAGTTACCATATTTTGAGAATTTGAAATTGTCATGATTAAGATTAATGGGACCATTAATGTCTTTCCCAAATTTTTTTATCTTATTTTACATATACGTATCAATGCGTGAACAGTGTGCACCTGGATGTCATACTAATACAAATAAAACTAGTAAAATTAATCATAGTTAATTCAACCAATTTATATATTTCTAATAATAATACACAATTATATTAAGCTGTAGTCTATCATTATTTAATTATTCCATGTTTTAATATATTGCTCTAATACCACTCGCCATATTATTTGATCATACATAATAATACCACCATTCAATTTCTAAGCCTCCCTCTTGTTATTGCTTTTATTTTATTATGTAAAAATGTACACACTAATATTCTCCCTTTCTCTTATTTCTATCGCAATTCTAAACTTTTAATCATGTCACCCTTTTATTAAAAGACGTTTTCTTTCTATCCAACATCTCTCACCCACTTTGGTGCTTTGAATCCTGTTCATTTTTAACTTACCTCCCATACTTCACTCTTTACATCTATTTGCATTAAGAGACAATCATTCATTATTTCATGTTTCAATGTTTCAATACACAATTCTAATACCAATCCCAATATTATTTAGACATACAAAATTATTCTAATATTCTTTACAATCATCAAATCTATATAACTCTGATAGTAATACACATGTTTATATTAAAGTATGTTCTTTCATTATTTAATTGCTCAATGTTTCAATATAGTATTTCAATGCCAATCACAATATTATTAAAACTTACTTAATAATACCATCATTCAATCTCTAGTTTTCCCATTTTATTGTTACTTTTATTCCATTATATAAAGGTATGTATATACAAATGTTTGCCCCTTCTCCTATTTCTATCTAACGTCTAATCATGCCACCATTCTAAAACAGAAGGGGAAGAAAGAGAAAAAGAAAAGCAAATGAAAACATCAGGAAAAAAAAGAAAAACCCTTTCCTTTCTATCCATCATCTCTTGCCAGCTTCAGTACTTTAGTTGTTATGCTTTTTTTGATGTGTCTCCCATATTCTTCTCTTGGATCTTTATCTCTGTTTGCATCTACTTCTTGGCTATTCAGCCTAAGTATTTCTCCCATCTCTATCCTCTTCCACTGCCTAGTTTCCAAAGTATCTGCCCAAACCCCTATCTCCTGTTCAAAAGTATCTTCCTGTATCTCCAATTCTCTTTTCAACTCTCTTGAAATATTTCCCCCCTGGTTTAATTTATCAATCACTGTTATTTTTATTATTATTTCCTCCTTGTCTTCTTCTTTTGTTCACTGGTTCTTCTATTCTATCCATTCCTTCTGTTAGCTCCTCCCTTTTCTGAGTGTCTAGATCTTTACTCATCATCCCTCTTATAGTATTTTCCATTTTTTCAAAAATCTCCTTAAATCCTTACTTCATGATGTCTTTGTGCTTTGGAAAATCAACGCCATCTCCTTCAAAGTTTCTTCCTTTCTTCCTTATGAAGCATCTTATTTTGTTTTTTTTTTAAAATCCCACTTTTGTCCAATAGTCCAAGAACCATTTATTCAGACCTAAAATTGCCCTTCAAGAAGTACACTAATCACAGTTTTTTGTATGCCATAGGAATTAATCAGTTCCATTTAGATAGTCCCAGAAGTTATCAAAAACCTCTTTACGTTCCCTTTACAGGTTCAGTCTTCTAGGATAACATTCAGGGATCAGTTTAATTAAACAACTTCCTTGTTCTCATATTCGAGTCTCCAGTAGTCATGGGGTAGTTAGATATAACCCAGTAAATATTTTCACAATCCTTCATACAAGTATTCCCAGACTTGTATATTTTCCTTTTGTCAGCAGGTGGCGCTTTCAACTTAAATTTCAGTGTTGCCACTAGTCAATCTAATTTTAGTTATTTTGATTGTAGTTTTAATTGTAATTCAATTATAGAAGGAGGATAAGTTTTTAAAATAGATAATTCCAGAGTTTTAAAATGCCTTCCCATTACCACATCTTCCTAGTTTAAGAGTCCAATTTTATGTGTTTTTAGAAATTTATTGTTTCCCTCTCTTTAAATCTTTTCCTTCTGGTCTAATATTTTTCTCAGAATGCTTAATTGCCGCTTTAACAAATAATTCTGAGCAAGAAGTTCTAAATTATTCCTTGGGGTTAGGTTTTATGCGTAAAGAAATCCTCTCCCCCAGTTTTAGTCACTGTTCACCTACTTTGCTATAGCACTAGTCTTAGTTGTTCCTTGGTTGTCCCAGCTTAGTAGCAGCCATCTTTAGCCTCTAGCCTTTAACCTCTCAGCCTCTTCTTCTCATCATGGCTGAGAGGGAAAAAGAACCTGGGTCAGACATGAGAATTGCAACTTTCCATGACTTCACAGGGCAACCCTCTTTGCTTCCCCATCCCTACAGGGTGGCTTTGGCTCCTTTCGGAGCTCACCAATGGGGAAAACTTAGTACAGGAGCACAGAGACCCACTCCTCATGTCTGATCTCACCGCGACATCAACCAGAAGCCCCTCCTCTCAATTAATGGATCATTAATGTTATTGGACCTTTAAACATTTTATTTAACTTGTTAAGCATGAGTAGAAAAGACATGAGTAGAATATTTATCAGGCTAATAAATATTGTGGGCTTTAGTAGTAAGCCCAAATGCTCAAATAGCAATAGTAATAGTACTTATATACTACTTCATAGTGCTTTACAGCCCGCTCTAAGTTGTTTACAGAGTCAGCATATTGCCTCCAACAATCTGGGTCCCCACTTTGTTGACCTTGGAAAGATGGAAGGTTGAGTCAACCTTGAGCCAGTAAGAATCGAACAGCAGTCAGTCAGCAGAATTAGCGTAGAAAACTGCATTCTAACCATGGCCCCTATGCAACCCAAGTAATGGGTTGCTTATTGTTCTGAAATAACGGTGGTACATTTTTTTCAGCCTAATTATCTTCAGGAATTAAATTTCCTGATGTATTTTCTAGGCTGAATCTAGAAAAAAGAGGAAAAGCTAACACAAGATTTTACTACAAAGGGTTATCCTAGTTAAGTATAACAATTTTGAAATAGCAACCTTAGAGATAAATGAAAAGGATGAAAGTCAGAATTGTTCATACTGATTTAGGACTTTTAAAATTATTTAATTAATGTACTTATTTTCAAGATTTATAAGGCTATGCAACTCAAACAAATTCAAACTCTGCTGGCATATGAATAAAGACAAACAATAAATCAAAAAGGAAAGAAAGAAAATTCTCATCATATAATAAAACCCCATATAAATTCAAAAAATAAAATGGTGACCATCACATAACAGAATTATTTAACTCTCAATTCATCTCACTATATAAAAATGCTGACCAGATAGATTTTCTGCCACAAAGTACAATATTGAAAGGATTAGGTTTGATATGTTTTTCATTCTACCCTCATATCAAACTAGCCATTTCCTTGTTGGACTGTCAACCATTTGATCATTTTACCTGTCCTCGTTCCACATCTGCTAGCACTTAAGGCTTTTCTTTCCTTTTATGAAGAAGCTGATGATCTGGACTTGACTCGGTCACCTCAAATTCACAGGATTTTCAAGTGACAGTCTGTAAGTGATATAACAAACCAATCTGTTCTAAATGGAATGTTTCCCAACAGAGATAAAACCCTATCTTCTTTTTTTCTGTACAAGCTACACAGATAGAATTTGAAGCACACAGTTACAAAATAGCAAATAAAGAGGAAAACATATTATTTATAAATCATAAAATCAATTGCTACAATGTAACATATAATCATCTAAGAGAATGATAATTACATGAAAAACAGATGAGTGTTCTGATTAGATAAAAAAACCCACCTGGCAATTAACAAATACAACTGATATTAAATATGTGATTTGTGATTTTTTTCATTCTGATAGACCGAGAAATTGCAGAGTACCATGCATCACTTAAGGAAGACAACAAAACTAGCAAAATAAACAACCTATCTAATTCTAGTTCAGGTAAGAAAGAAATTAATTCTAGCATTTTCTGTCCATCCATATATCCATAACTGGAATGATATTTCAGTATTATATTTAAATACTATATGCATTTAATTTTTTAGGGAAAAAAATTTGAAATGGGTAACTGTAAAGTCTCCATCCCAGCCACAATTTCTCTGTTAAGTTGAAAATTTTATTGCTAGTTTCCCACTGAAAGGTTAGCATATCAACATTTTTGCAATGAGGTAGTTTTTCCTATAAGTTGTATGTATGGCTGCTATGTTACCTGTAATAGAGAGAAAGAGTAAATGCAATACAAACCATGCTTATACAAATGTAAAAAAATCAAGGTTGCCTGAGTTGCTTAGGTATGTAGAAGAAGTCATATGTGGGTCAGAAATGGCACATGATGGTCAGAAACAGTGCATGTCGGGAAGGGTCTGTGTTTGTGCATGTTGAGGAAGATGCATGGGGCGGGTGGGAAGGTGCATGGGAATTCATAAGAGGTACATGTTTGGGGAAAAGCACACGTAGGCATTGCTAGTCAAGGAAAAACATGGGAATGTGCAAGAGTCACCACATAGGTTGGGAAAGGTGCGGAGCCTTAAGATGCCAGTCTATACCATATTTCTCAAGTGATATTCCTTCTCTATTTATAGGATTTACAGGTTTTCTGTCTATAGAACATTCTCATATCCTGGTTGCCCAACACAGGTGCCTAATTGCTTTATCTGGGCAGCTAGAATGACCTTCACAACCTGGATCAACCTACTGGGATTACATGTTATATTCTTAGTATACATTCCTAGCATTCTGTGCTCGTCCTTCTGAGGCCCCTTCTTCTCCCACAATCAGAGAGAGAGAGACAGAGAGAAAGAGCACTATGATAAGACAACACAGCACAACACAGCACAGGAAAAGATCACATGATTTCCATTTGAAAAATGGAAAGGTTCCAAGTAAAGTAATTATTGATTTCAAAATCTCATGTTATTTTCTCATTATTAAGAATCATGGCCATGTAGTCCCTATGGGTTGGGTTAGGGGAGAGAGTTAGGTTAGGGGTTAGGGGAGAGAGGGTTAGGGAAGAGAGAGGTGAGGCAATAATTGTTTGCTGGGAAAGCTAGATACTGAAGACCTTAATAATTATGCACCTATTATTCTGCTTTAATGGTTAGAGTATAATTACATGAATTAATGCAAGGACATATGAAATCAATCTTTGTATCTCAGGTGTCTAATTTAGTTTAATATTTATTGTAAATCTTTATATTCAAGCTGTAGTCATATAGTATTTTGTCATGTTACTTGAATCTGGTCTGCAGAAAAGTAATATAACTGATTGCTGATACAGTGGATTGGATTGGTTAACAATTAAATTGCAAGCAAATCTCACATATTTTTCATTAGAGACAGATCAATTATTTACATTATTTATATGTACTAACTATATAGTTTAGTTTTATGCTTATTGTTGTATCAATTTACTGTGATTTAAGAACATCCTCAATTAAAATCTTTGCAAGTATTATTTATTATAAAGAAATCACATTGGCAGAGTTATTTTCAACTCTGTCAATGTAGGTGATCTGCTCCAACACATTTTGTACCAAGTGAAAATAGTTTGTTTTCATGATTATTTTGCACAGGAAATTGTGTGAAGGTGTTTTGATCAAATGCACATTTTTGATACGAAGTTCTCAAATCTAATGTTGCAAGGGAAAGGCTAAAGGCATTTACATTTAAATGCACTCCAGCTAGAATTAAATCCCAATTTAAGTCCTGCCAACAAAATTGAGTTTATATGTATAGAAAAAGTCAGGCTGATAGATTGACAATCATGTATGATGCATATGAATTTGATGCTGGTTAATTCTCTCCAAATAGGCAGATAATTATAAGTTACTTACCAAAGCCTTAAGCACTTGAATGCTGTTATTTATTTTAACATTTACTAAATTGAATTTCTCAGGTTTGGGATGAAAAAAGCAGCATTTGATTTTGTGCTCAAATAAGCTCATGAGATAAAAGAAATAACACCAGGACGTACATAACATCTACCAAAACATCAGAAGTGAGATGTGAGAAGAGTAGCAATTCTGAAAAGCAAACTCACAATTGAGAAAGTGTTCTAAACTGTTTTAAAAATAGATATGAGCATTTTAGATTCCATCTGAACAACCCATGAAACTTGAATATGGAGACGATTTAGTGGTCCATAATCAACTTTCAGATGGCATCTAAAATGTTAATATCTATTTTTATCCATTGCTATCCAAATTTGTCTTCTTCTCTTGAGGCATCCTTCCCATAGCATAATAGTACAGTACTCATTTTTGGATATGATCTTATTTTTAAGAAGATATAGATTTACTTCTGTAAAAAAAAAGTTATGTGTCTCTTAATCAATTTCATAGTTAAAATAAAATATAAAGTACCAAGCATTCTCTTATAATACTTGTCTATTTACATAATTTATATCATTACCAACATGCCAAAAGCAAAAACATCAGTAATTGGAACTGGAAGAAAAGTTATAATAATTGCTACTTGGACAGATTCAAGATGTCTTCTTACCAAAAATCTAAAAGTCATTTTTAGCAACTATTTTTTTTTAAAAAAAAAATCCATTGTGTCTAGATTACTATCTGGAATTTTTAGTGATTTTTCTCATGGTATTTAACTATTTTGGAATCAGCCAAGGTTGCTAGATGCTATCACCTGCTGTGATTGTTTTTATCCTACCCTTCAGGTAAAAAAGAATATTCTATATTTGATTAATACAAATTTAATGCCTTTATTTGCATATACACAATAGAAAAAAGATGGAGAGTGAAAATGAAAAAGTGGGTAGTTTATATTATTTAGAAACTTATAAGGATATCCAACTCTACAATGCCTTTGGGTGGTGTACACTAAAAGAAACATATATTGCAATGAAAAAAATCCCATGAAACTCCAGATGAAAAACAACCCTAAATATATAATCAAATATACACGATAGCTTTCCACTCTAACCCAAGACTTTCAGAGCCATTTTAAACACTACCAGTGTGGGGACCAGATCTGCCTTGGGATGGATATTTGGCATTTTACATGTAGGACATTAGGGCAATAACTAGAAAGGAACAGAATCAATCAAAATCTGTCCCTGTTCAAGTATGTCTGTTTTGTCAAATGCACACATTCCCTCTCTCTGTCTCTCCACATAGACACACACAGACACACAGACACAAACACACAAACACACACAATTGTCATATAACAAACTCCCCTAATATATTCATGCTTGTATTAGTTATGGGATATGTGCAGCCTTGGAGGGATGATAAAAGGTCTTTTCTTCACAAATGCCTATGTATGTCCCAAATTATTTTCTCTAGATTGAAATGGATGATCTAAGTAAATCAATTTTCTTCAGTGCTTCGATTTAAATAGAATTGCTTTGACAACCGGCACTGAATTTACATTCGAATTGCGTTGCAGTCAAGATACACCCTAATACATTTCTCTAATATATGCACATTGTATGCAAAATTCTCTAACATAATTACTGCATCACTTTCCCTAAAACATTTTGTTTCTTTATAACTTTCACAAATGAATTGTTGTTGTTGTTATTTATTAATAATAAATGAAAACAGACTTCTGGTGCATAGCATCCTCAAATATATGCACATTTTGGCAAAGCAACACTAGGTTCCCGATGGATATCATAAATTATGAACTGTTTTGTGCTGTGATGGGATTTGAGTATCATATTATTTGGTTAAAAACAAAACAAAACAAAAAGAAAACAACGTATTTTTAAAAGTTCCTAGCAGTAACTTTTTCTTAACTGCTCTTTGGACCTATTAGAATTTAGAGACATGCTAAATAATAGTTATTGATAGTTTCACTTCCCATGAGTATGTCTAATCTCTTATATATCTGATGTGAAGAGTGGATATATGCCTAAAGATTGGAAGAATGCCTACAAAGAGAAAGAAAATCAACGTGAATGCAAAAACAGTAAGGGAATTAGCTTGTTAAGTAAGTGTGTCTGGGAAACGGTTTAGAAAAAGCTACAAAAAGTAACAATGAATAAATTTTAGGAAACACTGTATGGTTTTACATTGGGTAGAGTGTTTTTGCTCCTCACCAAATCACTGACAACGACATTCATATGAGAAAATTTCCAGGGTGTTTATTAGTTTAGAGATAATGTATGATAAAGTGAGAATTTAATTATGGAATATTTTGTACAAACTTGCACATGTATTTAAAATGGTATATAATAGAAATTAAGCAAGCATGAAAATTAATGGAATATTAGCAAACAGTTCAACACTGACCAGGAAGTAAGGAAAAGGTGCACAATCCCCATTTGATTATTTAATAAATTTATGGATAATTCAGCATTGTAGCAATGCTAGTGCTTATTTATTAAAGGATGTAATATAAGATATACCACATATTTTTATGCAGATTGTGTATTGTTGTCTGAAAACCAGAATGATTTGTCATGAATGTTAGTAGATTGTATTTAAATTTAGATCTGAAATTAATGACTCCAGGACAAAATTAGAGGTGAAAAATACATGGAGACATTTTAAGACATGCAAATAGTAATACAAAGATCATGGGCAGTATGTAGAAATGAATATTTGTTGAAGGAAGTGACAATGGCTGTTCTTCTATAAAATCTTTGCTACAACAAAATGAGAATTGGGCACGTCAGGAAAAACATAAAAGCTGAATTCAAAGGAAAAGGTTTACTTGAGAAATATATGTAGCAAAAGAAGAAGAGAAAGGAAAAAATAAATAGGTGCAGAATGAAGTGAATTGAATATAAAAGTGAATGACTAGTATGAAAGAAGTCCATTGAGAAGGAAGGTCATAACGAGACAATGAATGGAACTGAATTAAGGACCTATATATGAAGAAATAATGAAAGGATCCAGAAGAAGAGGAAGGCTGAGAAATCATGATTGAATAGAAATGATGAGATCCTCAAAAAGAGAGAAATAAGTTTAAATAGCAAAAAAAAAAAACCATTTACAAAGAGATGGGTGGATATAATAGAAACAATGTTGGTGTGACAGAATAGAAAGATAGAAAGAATATTGTGAATAATGTTTGTGTAAACTATTTTAGCTCCCCCCTTTAACTCATGAGTTAAGATAAGTTGTTTAATTATTTTTGTTCATTTTCTGTGTTTTGATATTTATGCTGAAAAACAAAATTATGATGTGTGTACATAAGCACATAAATTTACAGAGATTATAAATACTATTCAAAATAGTACGCATATATGCATGCATAATAATAATTATTATTTTTCAAACAATTTTTTATTTTAAAACAAAAATAAAACATTAAAAACATAATCATTCCAAAAAATTACAGACAGTATATCGATCGCTTAACATCCTTTTGTGCTCAATCCCATCTTCAAAATATCAATATATGACCAAAGCTTATTTTCATAGAGAAATATTTCTGTTATTTTATCTCAATTTCCACTTCATATTTCATATTTATCTCCATGTTTTATTATCTATCCATTGGTAAAATAAATCCCATATCAAATATTGTTTATCTTCCTGTTCTCTTATTTCAAATGTCAATTTACTCATTTCAGCACAGTCCATCATTTTCTTAATAATTCCTTCATCAGTAGGTATCTTCTCTCCTTTCCAGTTTTTAAGCAAATACAATTCTAGCTGCTGTTAAAACATTCACAATTAAATATTACAATTCTTTATTATATGTCTCTAGTAAGATCCCTAATAAAATGTCTCTGGTTTAAAGTCAATATGACTCTTTATCATTTTTTCCAACCACGTGTGTATCTTAGTCCAATATCTCCTTGCTTCTACGCATGTCCACCACATATGGTAATATGATCCTGGAGTCTGATGAGACGTCCAACACTTCTCCGATTTTTTCTTGAACATTCTGGCTATCTTCGTCGGGGTATATGCCACCTGTAAAACATCTTATATAAATTCTCCTTATATGCTGTAGACATTGTCATTTTATAATTGTGCGGCCACAATTTTTGTCATTTCTCTAAATCAATACCATGACCAAAATTTTTCCCCATGCTATCATTGATTCTTTAACTTGTTCTTCTTCCAGTTTACCTCTAACAAATATCCATATAACTTTTTAATTACATGGTCATCAGAACCCATTAAAATCTTATCTAAATTAGTCAAAACATTATAAAAACCTTCTTGTTTGAGATCTTCTTGATATCTAGAAAATATTTGCATACTGTATATGAAAACCAGTCCATCTTACATCCCTGATCTTCTAGTTCCTGCTTTAATTTAAGTTCACTCTTTCATCCAATAATTCACTATATCTAATAATTTGTTCCCTTTTAAATATTACTAGACATGAAAAAGCTTCAATTGTAGATACCCAGACTGGAATCTTCAAATAATGATGTTTTTTAACCGTCTCCCAATTCAACAATAAAGCTTCACGTATCTGAAGTTTTCTAAAGTACCCCTGTATTTTTGTTGCATGCATAATTATTATTAAATAAGTAAGCAGTGCATTTTGTTATTGGCTTGTACGCATGCCTTTTCTTTTCAAAACTGTTTTAAAATATTGCATGTATCATTATTTTCATTTGTTGTACAAATCAGAATTTTCCTCTGAAAATCAAAACTTGGAAGCAACTTCTTTTTCAGAATTCAATTATTTATATATTCAAATTATATAATATTAGTATATGTCTACAGGACCAAAATGAATACATATTGCAAGTACACATAACTACCAAAATATATCTGCAGCCTTAACAAACATATATTTGGGTTAGGTCTGAAAATAATACTTAAGATTTCACATATATCAGTGGATGTTTGCAGAATTGTCCTCCTAAGAACTTATAGTCAAAAATTGTTTGTTCATACTAAAGTATAACAAATTCATTGTGCAATTTCATTGTGGTGAAAGTGACAGGGAGATGATCCAATAAAATTGCCTACAACAGATATTGTAAACAAAAGTAGATACAATTTTCGTGCCATTCCACTGATTGAATTGTACTGTCAAGAGATTGGAAAGCATTGTGAAAAATATTTGAAGCTCATTTTTTTACCATTGATAAATATTGTTGTTAAATTTGTTTTATGTCTTAAAAATTTCATGTGTACAAATCTATACCATAAATACACATTGCTTTGGGTACATACATTTTATACCTATATTCACATCCATGTATTTTGTAATTTATAAAATGAGTTTACTATTCAAATGTACTTGAGGCAGTCCTAATCTATTTAAGTATCCCTCACTGTTAAATTAACTAATACAATAAGTATCAAAAATAATGACTGCTATAGGAACAACTACATTTCCTAGGATAGTTGTCAAATTGTTAAACATTACTGATCAATATAATATAATATATTGGATACCTTTGCTAGATTTGACTAAAGATTAATCCAGTTTAGCATTCTGAATTGTATAGGAACTAAACAAATATTTATTGGAACACTCTTCACTTTACTATATCCAGTAACTAGTCATAATACTTGTAATATGATTCCATTTAAATTATTATGGTCATAGTTATATACATTTTGCATCAACTTGCATCAATTTGACTAATTTCCTCTAATTGAAATGAGACAGTACTTGAAACATCTGCATGGTGAAAGTTTCTCTTTCATTCCTCCCCTTAGTGTTGGCTTTCCAAATCGACCATTTCAACAGCTCCCATCAGGACCCCAAGTCAGTTGGCAGAGCCAGATTTTCAGGTCCTTTTGGAAGGCCAAGAGGGTGGGGATGGATCTTACTTCAAGAAGCATAAAATTGAAATACTTTTATTGAGATTGGCTGTAATAACACTATGTGCAACTCTGTCTGGGAAATATGTCCTTCCCTTTTTTATATTCTTGTGAATTAGGAAGATGACTCTGAGCCATTAGTATTATGTGTCTATTATGTGTCTGTTATGGAGTTCAGGACATGGTGGTTTAGTGGCTAAAATGCTGAGCTTGTCGATCGAAAGGTCGACAGTTCAGCAGTTCGAATCCCTAGTGCCACGTAATGGGGTGAGCTCCCATTACTTGTCCCAGCTTCTGCCAACCTAGCAGTTCGAAAGCACATAAAAAAATGCAAGTAGAAAAATAGGGACCACCTTTGATGGGAAGGTAACAGCATTCTGTGGTCTTTGGTGTTTAGTCATGCCGGCCACATGACCACGGAGACGTCTTCGGACAGTGCTGGCTCTTTGTCTTAGAAATGGAGATGAGCACCATCCCCTAGAGTTGGAAACAACTAGTACATATATGCGTGGGGAACCTTTACCTTTTATTATGGAGTTCAGATGTTTTTTCACTCATTGATTTTGTAAGGGAGCTGACATATCTCTGTCAAGGTCATCTTCCTTTCTTATATGCAAGTATAATGGAATAATGGAAATGATGTTCCATTGCAATGTTGAAAGACCAATATGGCAATTTTCTTTTCATATTTTACAGTAAAATGTTGTAGATAGATCAGGCCTGGCCTACACAAACTAACATTCTATTGAATACTTTTTCAGATGAAATAAATCCTTGCATTTCCTTTTTCTTTAGTATTTAAAAATGAATGGGCCTGAATACTTTCATATAAACTTCACACTCAAGTAATTTCCCCTTCTATTAATTACATCAATGCAAATGGTTCCTTGTTATTTAGACATTTCTGCTTCCCTAATTCCAAAAGGAGATGATCCATGAATGACAAATAGGAAGCCTTATGGATTTATGAGGTGGAGAGATGCATTATTCATTAAAGGAAAGATTTGGGGAGGAAAAAAGAATGAACATATGTAATTTACTGTGCAGGAAGTGGCAGCAACTGCAAACTGACAATTTATCCAAGTTTTCTATAGTTATTTACTATGCAGCTAACCCTGTTATCTAAAAATAATAATAATAAATAGGTTGTATTATAGTAACTGTCACATTACATGGATCTCATGACATATCTAACTATATGTGATAAGGTTACATAATATGAGCATTTATTTTTTGCCCAAATATAAAGTGCTGATAGCAGTCATACTTCTGAAAGGCTGCTAAACAGGGATGAAATCCAGCAGGTTCTGACAGGTTCTGGAGAACCGGTAGCAGAAATTTTGAGTAGTTCAGAGAACCGGCAAATACCACCTCTGGCTGGCCCCAGAGTGGGGTGGGAATGGAGATTTTGCACTATCGTTCCTCTGGCATGCCCACCAAGCCATGCCCAGCAAGCCACACCATGCCCACCAAGCCATACCACGCCCACCAAGCCACGCCCACAGAACCAGTAGTAAAAAAAATTGGATTTCACCACTGCTGCTAAACATATAAAACAACCTATTGATATAGTTTTTGAAAGTTGCACACAAATAAATTTGACCCATGTCAAATATTTATGCAATACCTTAGATAGCTAGGTTTAATTATTTGCATATCAACTAACAATTTAAATTTATTTTGCAATGTAAAATGTAGGTATATGTGGATATGTGGATGGATGGAAGGACAGATAGAGAGGTGATAGGTTCTATGTCAGTGCTTCTCCACTTCAAGAACTTTAAGATGTGCGGACTTCAACCCCCAGAGTTCATCAACCAGTCTTGCTGACTGGAGAATTCTGGGAGTTGAAGCCCACACATTTTAAAATTCTTGTGGCTGAGAAACATTTCTATTATTAAATGTACTATTGCAGCAAGCCAAGAGAAAAGAGATTTTTTTCTTTTAAAAATGTAAGGTTAGATATTAAAGTTATTCACTTGGATTGATCCAGTTAAAGCTTCTTTTGCATTTTGCACATGAAATTTACTTTATATACTATGCTGTATATTGTGACACCATACAACTTTTCAGAAATATACTGAAAGTGAAGGCTTTCTATTTCTCAAAGGTTGAATTAGAATGACATTCTCTCACTATTTTAATGCACCAAATCAGCCTCAAATCAAACTAAGCTGTGAGTGCCAAGGAAACACAATATCACGCATCACAGTTCAACACTTTAAATGTGATAAAGCTGTCACAGACTAGGAAACACCCTCCCACATGTATTCTGTGTGGATGATTATCAAACATATTTGCATATCTTTACCATAGTGAACATCTCAATTATTAATTAAGTATGCAAGCATGTTTTACACTGCTTTATGTAGAGTCATGGTGGGACAGTGGTTAGAATGCAGTATTGCAGGCTAACTCTAGCCACAGTCATTAATTGGATCCTGATCAGCTCAAGATTGACTCAGTCTTCCATCCTTCTGAGGTCAGTAAAATGAGAAGCCAGATTGTTGGGACAATATGCTGACTCATTAAACCACTTAGAAAAGGCTATAAGAACTACAAAGCAGTATATAAGTCTATGTGCTATTGCTATGAAGGAGTAAGTCGGGCAGCCAATGTGATCAAATCCTTGAAAAAGTAATGATAACATAATCAGTATTTCAGTTTATTTTTTTATTTCAGAATTGGCCAGAGCAAAAGAGTGGATATCCAATACCTTTCTGGGGTGACACACAAGCTTGAATACACTTAATATATATGGAAAGAGTCAATTTGCATGCATGATACCATCCTTTCCATTGTCTGAACTTTTCAAATAGCTTTTTTGGATCTGTCTTGGCTCTGTGCTATACATGTTGGCTAACATTATTGACATATTGTAAATGTAATCATAAGTTGTGTCACTAGTATGCTTCTTGAAAAGCAAACCTGAAGTCACTCCCATGAGATGATACTGGAGAATTATCTGTTCCCCTTGTCCATCCCTGGGCTTAGTCAATAATGCTGTATATACCACAGTTTTATGAATATAAAATTTTCATGTGAAAAAACTGAAATGGAAAAAATACTCCACTTTTTATATAGTATATTTTCTGACATCTTTAAATACTGAATTCTATTTTTCCACTCTCTGATGACCAACTATTTTGTTAAAGCAGCATAAACTTTAGTGGTCTCAAAATACTTCATGAAAAACAACACTAGATTTTTCTGAATCCAGTTATTTGATCTTCATTGTGTGCAGATTTCCACCTTTCAAAATAAAACTATACTTAAATTTCTTTGATAGCCTATATAACATCTGCTGTTAGAGACATAGTGGTGAATTGGTTTCTAAGATTAACCATGTTCTTACAGTGATTAATGAATGAAACATTTTTCCAAATCATAAAAATCTAGACTTATTTTGACTTATACTTAAATTATTAGCACAGTTTACACTGAACTTGAATAAGTTGATCTATCCCAAAAGAGTTCAGAAGCAGTTTTGAGTCAGGTAGTAATGAAATCAAATTGAAGAAATAAACAGTGTATGCACTGTAGATTCAGTGCATTTCTCTGAACTCGAGAGTATGTAGGACATTTGGAAATGAACCCTAATTTGGCTTTGCCATTCACAATCTGTTAAATGTTTTGCAGAAAATCTCATAGGAATTTGCTTTATCAGATTTTATCTCAATGTAATCTATTCTGTCACTTATGGGCTTGGCCATTGATAGCCTTAAAAAGAAAACTGAGAAAAAGTCTCAAATCATTCAACTGAAAGGTTTAAACTAATAGTGAAACAATCTTATATACTGACGCCATCAGTTTCTTGCTCCAACCTCCACACCTTCACCTGGAAATCTGGAGATGTGGGAACTATATACATGTTTGCATAAGCTTAAGTATATTCATCTACATCAACTGCTGCAGACCTTTAGTTTCCTAGTTTACAAACAAGCCTGTGGTTGGGTTCAAGAAAGCATAAGTACAAATCTCATTTAGATTTTTAGCTAATGCATAGAACTCTGAGAGAATAAAAGCAGGGCTTCATTATTTGTCTAATACTCCTCACATTCAGTTTATCATATGAAGAGAGCTGAAATATTCTGCATGCCATTATAGATAATTTCTCCAATCAGGACCACCGAATTTCCTTTCTTTTATAAGACCTTTAACTCAAATTCATAAATTGCACAACAAAAACTGAGGGGTCCAGAGCAGAGTGGTATATTCCTACCTCATCTTTTCTAGCATATGTAAGCCAGGCAACCAAAGCAAACTCAATGTTATATTTTGGGTAGAACTTTGATTTAAAATGCTCCACAATATCAACATTACTCAAGTGCATCCAGACCTAGGGACATCGTTTTCTCTGTATTTTGCCTAAGATTGAAACATTTGAGAGTGGTTGATAATAATAATAAGGGTATTCTGCATCAAAGATTTTTTTAATTAAAGTTATATAACTGCACCATTAGTGTAGGAAAAATGTCCCATGGTCAGCAAGGCATTGCCCATCCTCCTTAATTATGTGGCCAATTCCAACCTTGCAAGAGTAATTTAAACAAGCTGTGTTCTCATTTCTTGCATTGATGAAAGATGGCTATTAAGAATATCTCCCTATGATTTGAATCAATATTTGAACTTAAATCAAGGTGAATGAGGTAACTTTGCCTGCAAAGAATGATAAAATATTACTCAATATAAATTAATGTTATCTTTATTTGCTTTTCTCCTATGTTTGTACAACATTGTAATGTCTGCTTGTTCAGTTTAGGTGCAATGATGGCAGAAAAGACCAATAACATTATTTACCACAAAGCCAAATCACTGAAAAAAAGATATCTATATTCAGACTGTTACAACACAAGAGTTTTTCCATTTGTGCTCCTGCATATGGTATGCCCAGTGGTAACAGAATTAGCTTGATTGGCTATATTGGCCTAAGGTTAATTGTTAATTGTTCCAACAGAAATTTCTGTAATCTTTTAGCAGCATGTCCACCATCCTACAAAGCAGCAATAATTTTATCTAAAGGAAGAGTGTTATATAGTCTCTCAAACTAAAAAGAATCATCAGAATAAGGTTAGCTTATAAATAATTAAAGTTAGATGTTATTTTCATAGCTTAGCTTCCTCCAAAATCAGTGCAACAAATCAAACATATTAAAGATAGCAAGTTTAAAGAAGACTGTAGCAGCATTAAATGTTTAGAAATTTCCAGCTTGCCAGATCCTGTTATGATCTATATAATATCAAAGCAAGTTAAACAATGATTGCCACAATATTAATAGGATATTTAGCAAAATCAAAATGATTGTTGGAATGTAATATGGATGGTTGGCCAAATTAATTTTAGTAAATTTCCGTATAAATCAACCATGCATACTTTCTGGACTTACTTTGGAATCTAAACTATTCGGTCCATCAAATTTCACACTTCTTAAATATTTGTGCAATTTTTGACCATGGTAAAAATTAAATGCTTCATTTTCAATGCATATCTCTGGACTTAAAGTATACATACAGAGCCATTACTGAGATAATGCATTACTACAAAAGAATATACTGTATGGGACTTCCAGTCTGGCGTAGCAGTGCTACAGTTGGGGAAATAGCGGGCTCTAATGAGCCCTTGAAAACCTCGACTGACAAAAACCACTATCCGATCGGTCTTTGGACTGACCCCACCTCGCAGGGATGTGGGGAGAAGAGGAGCATGTCGGTGGGCCAAGAGAAACAGGCAAGTTATTCGGAGACCAGAGGGAATCCTCAAAGTCAGTGGTGGGGGCAGGCAGCCATGGCGGCTGCCACAAAGCTGCGGCGGACTGGGAAAAGAAGGAGGGAAGAAGAAAAAGTGAGTTTCTCAAAGCTGGGTGAGTGACACCAACCCAGGCAAAAAGCAACACAACTATATGGAGTTTAACAAATAAGACCCCAAACATTAAGTAAAGGCTATAGATTCTTGGGGCTGGAAGATTAAGGAAAAAAAAAACAATAATTGGAAATAAAGACCCATGTCAGACTTTGTCTTAGTAAATCTGACTTGGAAGAATTGGCTTTTAACAACTTAGAAAATTGTTTCTCTTTTAATTGGAATGGATTGGAGGAATGTCTCTTTGGGAATTTACATCTTTGAAAAGTTAGTGAAGCTAATGATGAAAGACAGACGGATGGTTACATAATTGCCATGGAGTCTGCGGTGACTAAGCAGAAAAGTGGATTGAAGACATTTCCCTTTTGTTTGGAAAAGAAACATTTTAAATGGCTTTTTATCTTGGATTACTTTGAAATTAACATTAGATCTATGGATTTTGGAGATTCCTATTCTGTCCTTGGGTGATTTCATGAAGAAAGAAGGAACAGTTTGGACTTTTGACAATGGAAACTAACAAGCCTAGCAAAAAAAAGGTGTGGCATAGGAACAAAAGAGATGAAGATGATGCATTATACATGGAACAGACATTATAAAAGCATTAAAGTGACATACAGAATTTTTAAATTTGAACAGATGGACTTCTAAGTGGAATATTTATAGACAGATAGGAAAAGGAAGAAAGAAAGCATATAAAATTAAATGTAATTAAATTAAAATGTAATGTAATGTTTAAAAGCCTAAAGGTATAAATGATTTTTGGATAAAAACAGGAGGGTTTTTGGAGTAATAAAGATAGAAAATAAGAGATGGTAATTAAAATAGAGGATTGATATATAGGTGGTTAAGTAAAATAAAGAAGAGTATATACTAAAGTGAGTCAACTTTAAGAAAATTTATTGCTTGATGTAATATGTCTTAATTTTAATTTGTAAACAAATGTTAGATTGGTGAATATGATTAACATTTTATTGAATGAAACCATAAGATACACACTTTAGCAACAAACTGTGATTTAATTTAATATATGCTGGAAATGATGATTATTATGAAATATATTGAGAATCAATTTGAAAGAGTATGTTGGGAAACTGACATGAAATAGATAATTATATTGCAAGAGAAAGTTAAAATAAGAGGTGATGGGCACCAACTAGATAAGAATTTGAGACTCTGAGGAAATATGTTGGAAACTAGTCAAAATGCTGGAAATCAGCCAAACAATTGCAGGAGAGTTGGAGGAGATTATGCTGGAAATCAGCTAAACAATGGTGGGAGTTTTGGAGGAGATTATGCTGGAAATCAGCCAAATATAATATGCTGGAAATCAGCCAATAAAATGCTGGAAATCAGCCAAGCAATAGGAGGAGAGTTGGACGAGATTATGCTGGAAATCAGCCAAACAATGGTGGGAGTTTTGGAGGAGATTATGCTGGAAATCAGTCAAATACAATATGATGGAAATCAGCCAATAATGGTGGGAGGTTCAGAGGAGATTATGCTGGAAATCAGCCAAAAATAGTGGGTGCTCTGGAGGAGATTATGCTGGGAATCAGCCAAACATAATATGCTGGAAAGCAGCCAAATAATAGAGGAAGGTATGGAGGAGATTATGCTGGAAATTAGCCGAAATAAAGCATGTTTTTACACATGATAAATCTGTGTAACATGAAATGTGTAATAGACGATAAGCAAAATTAAAGATAAATTGATAAAGTTTAAGATATTAAGATATTAAGATTTGAGGGAAAGGGTCAAGAGACTAAGAAATATAGATAGAATTTTGTTTTATAAAATGTAATAAAAATGGAGTTGTATTGAATTTGAAATTAAGATTTGTGGTGATAAAATTGTAAGGTTAGAATAGGAATAGGAGGTTAGAATATTGTTAAATATTGTTAAAAATCATTTTGACACTGATGGTAAAAGATATAATAAAGACAATGTGGAGAAGAACCAGATATAATCAGGATTGATATATAGATACAAAAATGAGCAAAATTTAATTTGAAACTAAAATTATATTGATATAATAGACTTGTTTAGATGAAGATTTTAGAATTTATGTTAAAATTTGTTCTTTTTATGTTTTGAATTTTTACTTTTAAAAGATGTAATGGGAAATTGTGAATGGAGCTTGTTAAAGGAATGTAAGCATGGTAACCATCTATGATCGGATCAAGACTCTGTTCTTGAAAGTTATATTTTATGTTTATGTTTGAAAAAAATAAAAAATATTTACAAAAAAAGTATATACTGTATGTAAGGCAATGAACATCATTAATATATTTTCAAATAGACATAAATGTCTAGGTCCGTGATGGTGAACCTATGGCACGCGTGCCACAGGTGGCACGTGGAGCCATATTAGTAGGCACGCCAGCTCAGCTCTGGGGTACATGCGCGCACCGGCCAGCTGATTTTCGGGCCTTCTGGGCCCACCAGAAGTAGGGAAACAGGCTGTTTCCTGCCTCTGGAGGGCCTAGGGGGGCGGGGAAGGCCCGTTTTTTTTTTCTTACCTGGCTCCAGATCCTCTCTGTGTATCTGGGAACAGCGAAAACAGCCTTTCCCACTTCCTTGGAGGCCCTACAGGCTCAAAGGGCCCATTTCCCCACTCCCGGTGGGACAGGAAGTGACGTTTTTTCCTGTCCCGAGCCTCCAGAGACTCCTAGAGAGGCTCCTAGAGACTCCTAGAGAAGCTCCTAGAGACTCCTAGAGAGGTTCTGGAGGCTGGGGACAGGAAAAAACATCACTTCCTGTCCCACCGGGAGTGGGGAAATGGGCCCTTTGAGCCTCCATAGGGCCTCCAAGGGAGTGGGAAAGGCTGTTTTCGCCGTTCCCAGATACACAGAGAGGATCTGGAACCAGGTAAGAAAGAAAAACCGGCCTACCAGGCCATCATGTGCCAGGAGCGGGGGGGAGGGGAAGGGGTTGCGCACACATGCGCATGAGCACGTGTGCGTGCGACCCTCCCCCGCCCCCCCTCTCCTGGCACGTGATGGCAAAAAGGTTAGCCATCACTGGTCTAGGTAATAGGGAATTTTTTTAAAAATCTAGACATACATGACATAATGACAACCTATGAGTTAGATTCTAATAGATTATAGTATTTCTTGATCAGCTTTAAATGTATATATATATATATATATATATATATATACCGTATTTTCCGGTGTATAAGACGACTGGGCGTATAAGACGACCCCCAACTTTTCCTGTTAAAATATAGGGTTTGGGCTATAGTCGCCATATAAGACTACCCCTCTTCCAATGCACACCAAATAAAAATTAAAAAACATCAACTGGCTCACCCACAATGTAAAAGCAGCTGTGCTAGACCCAAAATGGCCCCTGCAACAAGCAGGAACCTCACACAGCCACAAAAAGCCCCCCAAAAAAACTTTCACACTCTAAACACACACAACACAACACAACTGGCTCACCCACAATGTAAAAGCAGCTGTGCTAGACCCAAAATGGCCCCTGCAACAAGCAGGAACCTCACACAGCCACAAAAAGTCCAAAAACCCAACTTTCACACTTTACACACACAAAATTCCACATACAGCTTTGTGAGATTTTGTGTGTTTGTGTAGTTAGAGTGAAACACTACAGAAACACACTAAATCTCAGAAAGCTGCACAAATATTATTTTATTTTATTTTATTTTTATATGAAAGCTAAATTTAAAACTTCCTAAACTTTAAATGGCTAGGTCTAAAAAAGAACAAATAAAAAAACCCCAATTGACTATTTTTTTTAAAGCTCCCAGCTTTACTTTGCTGGCTGAGGAATTCTGGGAGTTGAAGTCCACAACTCCCTGCTTGCTTGATTGCAGGCAGGGAGTTGCTTCCTGATGGAATAGATTCAGGCAAGCGAAGCAAGGCAAGCGTTGTGACTAGCAGCTGGGGTAAGCAAGCTGGAGGGGGAAAACTTTTTTACATGGCTCTGGCCATCCCAGCTGAGTTGCAGGGAACTCAGCTGGGATCTTCAGAGCTTGGATCATCAGAGTAAAAGGGAAAAAACTTTTTTTCTTTTACATGGTTTCTGGCGATCCCAGCTGAGTTGCAGGGAACTCAGCTGGGATCGTCAGAGCTGGGATCGACCGTCAGAGCTGGGACCATCAGAGCCATGGTTCTGGCGATCCCAGCTGAGTTTCAGGGAACTCAGCTGGGATCTTCAGAGCTTGGATCGTCAGTAAAAGGGAAAAAACTTTTTTCCTTTTACATGGTTTCTGGCGATCCCAGCTGAGTTGCAGGGAACTCAGCTGGGATCGTCAGAGCTGGGATCGACCGTCAGAGCTGGGACCGTCAGAGCCATGGTTCTGGCGATCCCAGCTGAGTTGCAGGGAACTCAGCTGGGATCGTCAGAGCTGGGATCGTCAGAGCTGGGATCGTCAGAGCTGGGATCGCCAGAGCCATTTAAGGCTCGTTAGAGCCTTTCGGGCTGGTCTGCCTGGTTACAGGAGAACGACACCCGGCGTATAAGACGACCCCCGACTTTTGAGAAGATTTTCATGTGTTAAAAAGTCGTCTTATATGCCGGAAAATACGGTATATTCTATACTCTACTTGACTTTTTTTTTCTACAAAGGAATAATATTTTTCTTTGAGTGAAGGATTGCATTGATGCTTATGAAAATATTTAGAAGCCTTTTATATGAGTGCACCTAGAACCACTCATTTATCTAACCCATAGAGACAATCATTCTCCCTTTGATATATATAAACCCTTTTTCTTAATCTTCATTAATTTCCTGCTGATTTTGGAAGGGAAATGAAAACGACAATTATAAAAAATATTGCTATAAACATACTATATACAGTTATAGAAAGATCTAAAATATATTGCATCTTTTTCTGCAAAAGATGATTTTCAAATCAGATTGATTATGATATATTTATTAGTTTTAGTTTTTTTCCAAGGTATTATCTTATGCAAACCCTTGTCCTCTGGACAATTAAATAGGAAGCCAAGAATAAAAATAATTCATTCATTTGTTGCATTCACCTGTCTTAAATTGTATCCTCTGTTTTGAATCTGTCATACATTTTAGTATGTAAGTGTATAAACAGATACGCAATTTCTCTCCCTGCCCAAAAGAAACATCTTACATCTTTGAGTAAGTAATACATTGATGAGGCTTCTTTGTTTATATGAACAAGAAAGAACTATTGTTAGGAAGGATATGAAGAAAAATCAATTTCTACAACAGAAATCAAATTTGGCTTTCAAAAGATGCCCATCATGTATTTAAAAAATAAGACAGAATTTCTCTAAATGTCAAAAATATATGTACTTCTATTTATTTTTTTCTGTTTTATTCATGGGGAAAATGCAAAATACCCTAACTTCCTAAAACCTGTTCTTGAAATATTGAGAATATTTCAATAGTAAGAATGCTTCTTACTAATATTGAAACTGCAGCATTTAGCCTAACTTGACTATCATTGCAGCCAAATGTATATAGCTGTCATTTAATTATTATCATGCATACATCACTGGAGATACTGACAATCCCTCTTTTCTGCAAAGCTCATCTGAATAATGTGAATAAAAAGCAACTGGCATTTCAAAGGTGAACACTGAGGTATTTCATCTAGATTCTATCCTGGCCACTAGGTTCTGCTAGCTGAAAATTCAGATGTCACTTCTGACAGTGACAGAAACTGGCAGATTTCCTGACAGTTCAGATGATGGATAAAAAGAGAAGACACAAAATCTACAGGATTTAGCCTTAACTTGCTACTTAACAGAAAAGAATCAACAGACTGGAACAATCACCAGCTAAAATGTCAAAATGGCTAAAGCTTGCTCATAGGTGTTTTGAGCACTTAATCCCAAATCTGTATGTTACATTTTGGATTTCAGGGTATGTGTTTTTCTTTTGTTGTTTAAGACAGAAAAAAAATACCAACCACAATGTTCCCCTTAAAAGGACTTCTCCTGGTCCTTTCAGAATTTAAATCAAGGGAAATTGATCTCAAAATTTCCACATAAGATGCAGTAAGAAGATAGGCACTGAAATCTAGCTCTAGGTGACTGATTTTTTTTTTAATAATTGTGAGGAAAGAATCTTGGAAACTAATGAAATAAAGGTAAACTCAAAAAGAATAAAAGCTCATTTAAATTACTAACAAAGGCTTATAAAGTATTAATATTGTGTGCTAATTCCTACTGGCCTGCCATTCCTCAAATTTATCTTTGGACACAGATACAAAATGAAGTGTATCAAACATCAAAGTGTATTTTCATAATGGGGATGGGACTGGTTGCACCAATGTTCCCATTCTAGGAAGAAAATGGTATAATATGTTTGGATTTTGACAAAGTTTTCAGAATGTTAATTTATTTTTTCCCAACTTTAGACATTTGGATAATGTAGTGGATCCTGTACTGACCAGGAATTGGTTCACTAGTGCGCTATTGAATTCATATATGATTCTATGATTCTTTTAACAGCATTCAAAACAAAGGATATAACTCAAGACAGGTGAATGCAATATTTTTATTCTTGACTTCCAAAAGACCCAGTTCCTATTTAATCGTCCAGAGCACAGTTTGCATAAGCCACTTTGATGTGAGTTGGGCAGCTTTAAATATAAAATAAACCATCATTGAATTAATGATCTAAATAAAGCTTGCTATAGAGATTTCTTATAAAAATATTGATATCCTGGTTATTACTCATGTTGTGATCAACAGGTTTTATACCTCTGATTATCACTAATTTTTCTGATAATTTATTTAATATAGAAGAATATGCTCTCTTTTATTTTATTTTTGTCTCCTATATGTCCATTCAATTTGCTTTAATTTTAGTGTACTTTGCATAAATACTGGGTAAAGTGCAACAGCTGCAATGTTGCATGTTTTAAAGCAGCCATAGTGGTCTAAATCTGAAGGCCACTGGCTTATAAGGAAAAAAAACCTGAATGTCCCCTAGCATGCCCAAAAGTAATAATGGCTGACACATGCCATTGTAGAGTGATGCAATCTCTGAGCCTTGACAGAACTGTCCTAGCTAATCAGATAGCAATCTAGGCAGTTAGAGAATCACTGTGTGAATGGCTTTAATGAGAAAAAGGTTTAAATTAAAGAAGTGGAGCTATGAAGTATTAAATCCATTTCAATCACATTTTTCCTAACAGGAAAGGAGTGAAGGAGGAAGGAAGGAAGGGAGGGAGGAAGGGAGGAATTTATTTGTGCATCTGAACTGTGACAAATGGGCTGAAAAGGGGATTTTATGCAACAAGCAGGGTTTTTTTGAAATCCTTTTCTCCCCCCTGTAATCTCTCTTTTCAAATGCTTTTCTCTAGATCAAGCAGAAGCTATCTTACTTAGTACATAATTCCTTAAAAGACATCAGGCCCTTTTGCTTTTCAGAGAGAAAGAGTTCCAAAGTATAGAGGCAGCATTAGAGAAAGCTTGATCCCCTGTCACCAGCCGACAAGCTTGTGAGAATTGGAAGTGAACCTGGGAACTAAAAGACCAGACAGAAAAGATGGATTAAAATAGCTAAACCGGCTATAATCTTTTCTTATCTTAAAGAGGTTTTTTTTTTATAACTGGATTGACATATTAATAACTAAAATCTCAGCAAAGATACAGATTTTAATGGATAATTTTTTAGATTATATGAAAACACTTTTTTTAAAAAAGCTTTTAGCTGATATAGGCATTATACATTGGAAGGCAAGGAAGACAACAAAATTGAGATCACCAAAATGGGAATACAAAAGAAGAATGGAAAAACTGAGACTAGAAATTCTAGATAATGCCTCTATTATGGGATTTACAAAGTAGGCCAGTGAAAGCTTTCAACACTCCTCTTAAATGTCAAAGACTGACGAAGGATCAGAGTTTTCAATGCCATTTTAATGATTTTATGGAGTGATTTTATGTTGAGATTGTGGAAAGCAAAAAAGAAGAAAAATAAAGATCACAAAGTATCTATTTTGCTCTATTTTCTGAAGATTTTGCATTCAAATAACAGATTTATTGGCTTCAAATGGCGTGACCTATTTAGCAATAGCAATAGCACTTAGACTTATATACCACTTTACAGTGCTTTACAGCCCTATCCAAGCGGTTTTACAGAGTCAGAATATTACTCCCAAAATTTGGCTCCTCATTTTACCCAATTTGAAAGGATGGAAGACTGAGACAACCTTGAGTCTGGTGAGATTTGAACTGCCAAATTGCAGGCAGCCAGTAGTTAGGAGAAATAGCCTGCAGTACTGCATTCTAACCACTGCGTCACCGCAGCTCATTTAGTTAAACTTATGTGTTTATATGCAGGACTACAGTAATGCACACACATTAATTAATATGCCTAGTTTATAAAATAGAATAACGTGAATAACTATGTTATTACTCTAAACATAAATGGTATTTTTATGGAGAGATGATACAGCACTATCATCTTTCTTTACATTTAAAGAACATGTATGCTAACAAAAATCCCATGCCAACTAATAACAGAAAGGCTATAGACTAGAAGAAACAAGCATACATTGTAAAAACATGTAGAATATAGGTACACTGAGAAAGCTATATGAAGAGGAAGATAATACTAATGTGAAACATGTTTTTGTTTACAGGATCTTACTGTTGAATATTTTGCAGTTCACCTTTTATTCATTTAGCATACAATGCTGCTATGAACATTATAGTTATTATGATAGCAGCAATTCATATTGGCAATTGTAATTGTCACTGTTTAGAATTAAGCAAAAGTTAATTTCACAGCTTTTATAATTATAACAAAATTTAATTTGTGTTTTCATTCATCAAAATAGGTTTTATAACATTCAGCCGAGCTGCTTGGCAAAGTCATTTCTGAGTCAGGTTTCATTTTTATGTACTTAACTTTTACCATTCAAATATGATATTTTTTTTAACACCATAATTCCCAAACATCTTGAGGAAACCATTGGTTTACCCCATTTTATTGTATCCCAATATGAAGGTACTGAAATTCTCTGTTAATGTGAAAGCATGCCTTTTTTTCTTAAAACAACACCCCCCCAAAAAATACCCCAAACAAACACAGGTATATTATTTAATTTCAATTTAATTTCAAAGGACCGTGGCATAGTCCTTCAAAATTGTGTGGTAAAATAAAGCAGAAAACAAATTCTAAATATTGTTATTGGTTTTTTTCCCGCAGTATTATTTCTAAACTCAAATTGATATGGTCATCCCTTTATACAATACAATATTATTGTGTTCTCAAGATAAATTTGTGCCTGCTCAGTGACACTCTTTAACAGAGTCAAAGAGCATTCTTCTGTATAAGGGATAACTTCTACAGAAGGGATATTCATGGGATAACTACCTACCTAGTCTGTGCAAATTCTTTGAAATAAAAGGTTTGGAATTTGCAGAAGTACAGATAATGTACCATGTTTCAAATTGAAGCTGCTGTTAGAGACATCCAACAGTAGTTGCTGAAAAATCTGCATAAAAATGGGAAAATGTGTTGTATTTATTTATTTTCCAACTCATTTACATTTTTATCCTATCTATTCTATTGATACTAAACAAAGCAATTGACTTAAGAATTCAAAAAGAGGTTCCATATATTCTGAAGAATATATCTTGAACAATGTGCATAGTATTATAACTACAAAGCACAAGTTAAAATATACACATACATATATACTACCATCTATCAGATATCCTTTTTTAAAAAAGTTATTTTTAAAATAACTTTTTAAAATTAGAATCAATTATTTCTTTTTCAAACACCTGAGAGTTCAATTAAATACAGCAGACAATGTTCCTTATTTTAGATAACGTGGAATAATGAAAGTATGGAATTCTTTGTTGTTTTATAGAGTGCACTAAAGCAAACAGACACAAAATCTCTGCTTTGGCCCTTTAAAAAGGAATGATTTATTCTAGTTCTTGGTTTCCAGCCTCTTTGTTGGCTCTGTTATTCTTTTAACTGCTGGAAAAGAACAGCATTCAGAAGAACAAGGCATCCCTCATTAAATGCTAACAGAATTAATTGGTGGCAATGACTACATTAAAATCACAATGAATCATTAGTCAACCATTCATCCAGAAAATGCATAATAAAAATAATGAAATAAACACTTTCTTTCTCATTACAAAGGCAGGAGGTTATCACACCCTGCTGCTTTTATTAAGAGTGGTCTCTAAATTAGTCTTTTCATTTTTACTTTTCATTTTAACTTTTAAAAACTAAAAGTTCCTGTTATTTGAATACTACTTTACAAATTAGTTTTCAATGTTTAGGCCCAAGTCAGAAATAGGTCCTATACTTTCTTACATAACAGTGGACGAGTCTATGTAGGAAAGGACTACGTGCAAGAAAGCATATCTTGAAAATTGCCGATCTATGCTGGGATTGTCTGCCATTTATAGCAACTAATGCAAGAGTTCTTCAGTTGTGATGAGGCCTCCCAATTGCCAAATAGAATAAAATGATCCAGGACAGGATACATTGTTGTTTTCTCAGTTAGAGAAGATCTTATTTCAGTTTAACCCTGGAAAACACACTATATAACATGCTAGATTGAAAGAGAATGGATAGAATCAGATATCTTGACGGATTGCTGGATTTTGTATTAGATCCATTAGATCCAGCTTCTTTGCAATGCTTATTTATTTATTTTCATCAAGCATGTATTAGATAAAGTATAGACATAATTGTGAATACATTAGATGGATACAAATAAAAGGGAACATTGGGACAGGGACGGTAGGCATGCTGGTGCGCTTATGCATGCCTCTTAAAGACCTCTTATGAATGGGCTGAGGTTGACAGTAGACAGTCTAAGATTAAAGTTTTGGGGGTAGTGCATTCCAGGCATTGACTTTCTTTACTTTTTTGTCTTTTCTGAAGTTATGCAAAATAGGGAAGCTAGCGGTAAAAAGGAGATAAAATTCCAAATAATATCACGTGAATAAATAGTATTTTTTTTTAAAAAAATGATATGTTGAATTCAGTTTTTCACAAATATTTGCTTTGTAAAAAGAAGTTATTCAGTTGGATACTGCATGGTTACCGATTTTATAGGTTACATTGTCAGTTTTACATGAATTTCCTACATCTGGAACAAGCTAAAGATATATAGATGCCTAGAATTAGTCACAGAGTTCTTGCAAAATGAAAATAGTCTGAAACTATTTCTCCTGTATTTTCTCATGTCTTTATATTTTCTTTCACCAATATTGAATTACTTTGAAAATCAGATGGAAGACATGAAATATTTAATCTCAGGATACCATGTCTGGATATAAACCAATTGCATCTATTACTAAATATATTGTCAGATATTTATGACAATATGTTATTATTAGAAAAGTTATCACACCTAGGTAAAACCCAAGCAGATTGTGATATATATAAAAAATTGCTACTTGTCTAAGGGAATGCCGAGAAATGAAATATGACATTCAATATAATACCAGAAGCAAAAGTGATGCATGATAAAAATGATAACTAAACATAGTATCTTCTGCACCAAATAAGAAGTGTATCAGTTTGAAAAGTCACTGTTTAAATGTATATTCTTGAAATTAATTTTATAAGCACAAAGCTGACAATTGTAATGAATACAAATCTCTTGCTATCATTTGCCATTCAGAATTTAATTAGGTTGAGTGAAAAGTAGGTTAGTCAAAAAGTAGCATTTTGTCTGAAGAACCTTCTTCTAAATTTGGAGCATTTATTAAACAAAATCTGCAATATTGCATAAATTATACGTATGAAAGTAATCCCAAATAAGTCAATATTCAACTAACTGCTATATTAAAGTCTGGAATATTTCATATCTACATGATCTTCAATTAATTCTCTCTCCCCCTCCCAGGCAATGTTTTAAAGATTAATTGCAAATGGTGCTAAGAAAATTTATATATTCATTTATTTTGGATACATCGACTTCATATATACTTTCTCAATCTTTTTTACATATTAATTTACATTTATTTTTGTATAAAATGTTTAAGTACATTTTACTTTATATAACTTTGAAGATAATTTTACTTCTTTGAATATTTTTATATTCCCTAATATTTACATATAACTAACTGGTAAACAATTTTTATGATACAAATTATATCTCTTACACATCATTGTGTAAAGTATGAAATGATGTAGATTAAAATGGACTCACACATTTATTTCCTATTGCTAATAGGAATAGCAAGTGGAATATAACAATATTGTTACTCTATAACAGCATCATCAATAGTTACAAAGGCTCCTAATTTTCTCCATTGATAGTTAACAGCAGCTGAAAGTAGAAGAATATATAGTATTAAATGAGATCACAAAAATCAGAAGTAAAGAAAGATTTTTCTCATGTTTTTTGTTTGTGATTCTTCTAAGGAAAGAATATGATATTGAAAGCATTAATGACAAAACTCTCTAAACCTAATATTATCATAGCAGTTACATGTATTCTACACATATGGGACAGTTCTACCTTAATCAGAATTAGTACAGAATTGCCAATAAAATAAAATGTCTTGAGGAACAAAGCTATTTAAAAATAAATCCAAAGGTTCTATTTACCAATGCTTTAAAGTCAGAAAGGGCATTAGTAGCTTCTGAGCTGTGTACAACACCTCTCTTTATCTTTGAAGTATACACTTACTGAATTTTCTTTTTTCTTTTCCTGCTATTTTTATCTCTTACACATATACACACATACACAAAAGGACATAAATAAATGCAATGTCTGCAATAACTGAAGGATACTGCATCAATATACATGTTCATCCCGCTATAGAAAAAAAAGTCAAGTTAGCTCATGTCACAAAACAGTTTGTTTACATCTGTTTTAAACTGACTTTAGAAAGAATAGGAAGAATCTGGGACAGAGAAGGAAAAATTAGCTGTGTTTTTGCTTCTTTTGTTTGGAAGTCTACATCTATGCAACTTGGAATCTTCTGAAGCTAGAATCAGTAGAGGAAGATGGATGATATAGAAATGTGAAATATAAAGCAATAAAAATTAATTAATAAATTATAGGGATATCTTCCAGGATCATAATAAACAGAATGAATGTGAGTTTAAAACCATAGAATCTACCTTCTTAATAAAGAAGATTTACTATTCTATGCCAGTTTCCTTTCAGATCCAAATGCAAGCAGCTTTCATTTTTTGAGATAATTATTTTTGTATGTTTCACTTTTTAAGGGGACCCCCATTCCAATTTTAATTATGAATTCAAAATTTTGCAGAGCATCCTGATATTTTATGCAAATATCAGGATGTATCTACTGCTGGGGGGGTGGGAGGAGGAGGAAAAGGAGAGGGGAGATTTAAAAGCTCATTTGTAGAAAATTCACTTTTTCTTGAGGTTTTCAGTGAAATACTGCTTCATACTGGAATTAGATATTTTTAAATCTCTGAAATAATTATTGCTAATAATTTATTTCTTTTTAAAAATTAAAATCATTTGGATGTCTTAATAATAATAATGTTTTTTCCAGTTAACAGTTATTTTATACTGGACTTCTATTACATAGCTGCATATTTATAAGACATTGAAAAATGAAGCAGGTGTACAGAAAAACTATGAAAGCCCTGAAAATAAAATTGGTATATCTTTCCTTAGTTTTTAATATCTTTTGCTTGGTAAACAGGAACATGGTAAATTCTACCTAGTGACAGATCACCAGCTATCTAAACCATGCTTTGGCATAAACTGCACATAGAATAAAATTCCCCACCTGCTTCTGGATGCCATTTTCAATCTTTTGTTCAGTGATTTTCTGATGATTTCAGGCATACATTTTTTTCAAAAACTGATCAGGTTGACAATAGTTGGTTTATACTTGCACAGACAGACTTTGCATCATTTGGAAAATCCAGCAAGCAAACACCAACACCAACCATTTATTCAACTGTAATTGCAGTTGCATCTCTCTGAAAATGAGAAATGACGAATTGTGCACTGAATTTGGTATAATGCTTACAATTTCAACATATTGCCAATGTCCAGTAGTTTTAGAAAATCAATTAAATTTTAGAACTGAAAAGAAGCTTAGGAACTGAGTGTCAGCCCACGTCATTGGGGCTGTCATTCCGGTGGGAACGGAGGGAGACAGAGTGTGCAACCCACATTCCTGCCTGAATATCTTGCCTTGCCGTCTCTTGCCTCTTCCTGCATACAGACAATGGAATCCTCTTCCTTCAGCTGTTCAGAGGGCCTCCAGCTGAGGACAGATAGGACTGCACTTGCGTGAATGAGGTGCCGGCTGCGTTAGCCAGCATTAATGGAGGCTTACCAGACCTATCCCGAACAGAATGACCCCAACAAACTAGGACTAATTGCACTGAATTACTGGCCAGAGGAAGTCAGCTGGTGCCCTCCTATCAGCACAAGGATTTGGGGTGGAATCTGGGGAAGGAGTAACACTAGGTTTAAAATGGGAAGGGAAAGCACGATAAGGTTGAGCTGACAATATTTCACTGTAATTGCACTGGGTGATTGTCGGAGCGTGCTGAATTTAGGAAGATAAAACTTTAGAACAACATCCACCCTGTTGTCTGCGATTTATTTTCTTATCCTGATTTGGAACCTGACACTGAGTTTAAATGAAGTGTTTCAGTGAAATTAGATACTATTACAAAAAGCTACATGGAATTTTCAAATATATTCAGTGAAATATTCCTATAAAGATAGTGGTTTATCTCTCTTTTCTTCATGCTTTAATTGAACAAAAATATGTGGATGACAGAGATGTAGACTTTCCAACATAAAGCACCTGTTTTTTAAAACCAGATCAGTTGCTAGCAATTCTGGATGAAAGTGTAGTGCCAAAGCTAGTGTATTGATATAACTGGGTAGCGGTTATCCTTCAAATAATCTTCCTATGCCATGTAGGACTTCAAAAGTCCTAACCAACACTGTGAATTGGATTTGAAAGCAAATTGGCAATGAATGGAACACAAAACTGCCCATGCCACTCAGTGGTGGGTTGCTCCGGTTCACCCCGTTTCTATAGAACTGGTAGTAATACCAGCGGGAGGCTCCCCCCACCAACCCCGACATCATCAAAATGCTTCTGCGCATGCACAGAAGAGTGCGCGCATGAAGCGAGCACACGTGCATGGCCCCATTGCAAACTGGTAGTAAAGGTAAGTAGAGCCCATCCCTGATGCCACTGCATTTTGCCCAAGCTGAAGCTTCAAAATACTCTTCAAAAGCAATTCCAAGTGGAGTACATTCCACTAATCTTTTAGGAGTAATTAGGGCATGAATGATTAGGGCCTCTCCTTCCAATTATGAATCCAACTGGTACATAGCAGGAAACTTTGCAAAGGCCCATCTAGTCATGATCTCTTGTTCCCAATGAACATTGACCAGAACTGACCTCAGAAGAAGGAAATGAACCAGATCAATACAATGCCATCCATTTCCAACCCTGAAGTAGTCCAGAAGGAAATGATGGCCAATGGTATTAAAAGCTACTCAAAGGCACAAGGATGGAAGCCCTACTCCATACTACTCCTAACACAGGTTATCCAAAACCATAACCAATGCCATTACTATTTCATAATTACTCCTAAATCCTTACTGGAAATGGTTCAGATAATCCATTTCATGCAGAATTCTCTAAGCGGTTGTATAAGTACTTTCTATACAATATTTCTAAGAAAGGGAAGAATGGATAGCAGATGAAAATTGTCTAGTATGTGAGATTCAGTGATAGTTTATTGAGGAGAAAGTGAACCAATCCCTCGTTTCCCTCAAGAATGAATGTCAGAACCTACCCACACATCACCTCTTGCCAGTCTTGACGGTGACAAGGGGCATGGATCTAAAGAGCAGGTGGCTAGGTTTACGCTTATAAGAATTTTGTCCACTTCCTCAAGTCCAACAGGTTCAAAACATTCTCAGAAAACAGCACAAGAGATGACCACAGGATCTATATGAACACTAGTTTCAGCTGATATTTGTTGCATATATTTGTCCAAAAATGATTAAGGAAAGCAAAGAGAATATTGAAAATCCCTTTGGGATAGGAAATATTTTGGCAACCAATCTTTGAAAATGGTCACATTTTCTATGACATGTAGTTTCTGATTGGATAAATTCTGTTTGGCAGCTAGTTTATATCCACAATACTTTTCAAACCACCAGTGGGCTCTCCAAAATTTGAACTACTGGATCAATACATATTTGTATATTTAGGTTTGTATATTAAATCTGTAGCCTGAATGAATAGTTGATATAAGTGACTTACAGTTATTTGTTTGCACACAGCTTTCTGAAAATAGAATATTACAGGATGAAAATCAATGAGTTTTGGTCCTGGTACACTTTTCTGGCTTTTATCTTCTTCCTTCTTGTGTATATATATCGTAGAAAGGTGACACAGACTGATTCGTGATACGACCAGTGGCCACATTTTTTCTTTCTTCCTTAGATTATGTCTTTGATTTCCATATTCACACACTATACACACACCTTTTGAGAACAAAAAACTTGTCACAGTTTAAGAAATGCGAATTTATCATGCTCAAAATTCTAGAGTCTATAAGTTTGGGATGTTTGTATATTTATACAAAATGTCTGACTTGAAGAATTATTAAAGGATTCCTAAAGGTGACACCTTGGATATACATGGTGAATAATATGTTTTTTTTTCTTTTCAAGAAAGCAATAAAATGAGGAGTTATTATTCAAACCATTATCATGTTAGGGAAAACGCAGTTTATTCTAATAAAATACTTTGCTTCAAATATTCTGCCGGAGAATCATAAACATTGACAAGAATGCTTTATTTGTCTCAAGTGTCCAAACAAGCAATGAAGAAAATCTATTTGGCTAAACAAAGAACAGATGGTAAGTAATGGGAAAACATTAAACTGAGTACACTCAGAGTCACCAAATTAAAAAAAAGTGCCAGGTTGCATTTCCTTCAGTTTTGATAACGCTACCATGTTTAGAAAAGAAATGATCACTGGAGAATAAGACAAACTCCCAGACCATTTTTTTTAATTACCTGCATGGTCTTATTGTAAACAGAAGAGTAAAAGACAGTAAAGTTTAACATTTACAGGGGAGAAATATAATTTCTCAGGTTCTTCATTTATTCTTTTCCTAAAACCCTTGTGGGTTATTGAACTACAGATGGATTTATTCTGTACCTTAAATAGCAATATTATTGAACTATATTAACCCAGAAAAGTCTAGTGTTCAATACTGTAATGGACTATGTGTTGAGAAGAAACTAGAAACTACACTACACAAGAAAACAAGCCAGACAATAGATTGCTTGGGATTGTAACAGGCCAGCAATTATCTTTTTTCTTACTTCTCATATTTTTATTATTCAACAGAATGTTAGGAAAAACTTTGGGACTCTATCTGTCTGCCATCACCACAAAAATGTCTAAAAACTGGACACAGACCAATCAAATGTGATTCTGGAAGAGATGACAACCGAAAAAAGGATCAGGTTCAGGCCAAAGTTAAGGGAAAATCCATGTATTTTCCAAAAGCAATTTTGTAGGAAATGCAGTTGGGTATAAAATTGCAGGGTCACTAAGTCCATCATTCTAAGCAAATGCCCCCATCCTTACCTGTCATGTGACCCAAAATTTGTTAGGGAATTGGAAAGAATTCTGAAAATTCTGAAATTTTGCATGATAACCTTAACTGATTTATTGTGCAATACTCCAATGCCTTTTCAATATTTCCCACTGGTTTTTAAAACTATCCTGTTTGGATATAATTGAAACTGGTTTAAATAATCAAAAAGTAGATTATACTAGAAATCTATGTACCAGCTCAGAAATGACTATTATATTTAGTGAGGATTAAAACATGAACAAGTCTCTTTCAAGATGAGCTCATATAAGTGACTTCTATATCACTGAATTCAATATCTACTGAACTCAATAGCTTAATTCTTAGCAATAGCACTTAGACTTCTATACCACTTCACAGTGCTTTATAGCCTTCTCTAAGCGGTTTTACAGAGTCAGCATATTGTCCCCAACAATCTGGGTCCTCATTTTACTGACCTCGAAAGGATGGAAGGCTGAGTCAACCTTGACCCTGGTGAGATTTGAATTGCCAAATTGTAGGCAGCTGGCAGACAGCAGAAGTAGCCTGCAATACTTCTGAGCACCATGAGCTCATATTGCAAAACTACACATGAGCACCACCATGGCTCATATGTGTAGTTTTGCACTATAAAAGCATGTAAAAGAGATTTTTTTCTTTTTTTTATGGGAAGAATATTGGAAGGGCAAGTGGAAAAATTGCAGCAGTTAAAGCAACATTACATACTTTAAATGAAGAGATGAAAGGGACATGATGGCTCAGATAACAGATGAAAGAATAACAGACTTGGAAAGGGACTTTGGAAGTCTTCTAGTCCAACCCTTTGCTCAGGCAGGAAATCCTATACCATTTCAGACAAATGGTTGTCCAAACTAGATGCTGGGCTTGCTGGCTGGAACATTGACAGCCCAAGTTTGAAACCTGAGTGACACATGATAGTGTGAGCTTCCATTTTTTCCCCAGCTCCTGCCCACATAGCAGTTTGAAAGTATGCAAATGCAGGTAGATTAATGGGTATCACTTCAGGGGGGAGGTAACAGCATTCCATGCACCTATATGTGTAGTCCTGCTGGATGCATGATCACGGAAAGGGTTTTCATAAAACACTGGCTTCCTTGGATAAAAGATGGAGATGAGCACCACTTCCTAGAGTTAGACACAACTGGACAGAGGAAACGTTACCTTTAGAGGAAGAGATGGAATAAACCAACAAAGAGAATAAATAAGAATAGGAGATGAAATCATTGTCAGTTCAACGTTAAACTCATGACTTGTTGGTTTTTCCTTCCATCTCCTATAAGGATTAGAGATAGCAATAGTAATTATCACTAAGAAAAACCTTCAGAAATTGTTTTTAAAATCTGTCTTTATTAATCTTAATCTGAATTCTTATGGTTTTTTTTCTAATAATGCTAAGCCTTTAAACATAACATGGGCTTTCATTGAGATTATCCTAAATGTTGAAATTATTTCAACATTTTCTTTTTCTCTATTCATCTATAAACACACTTATATACTTTGTCAGAATGAATCTTTTAATTGTTATCTTAGCTGAAATCTATTTAAATGCTGTTTATGGGAGGCAGTGTTCTGTGAAAACAGGTTATATCGGTCATTTTACATTAGGTTTGCTTCATTACATATATCTACTCTCTTTTTACCTTCCCTGAGTAAAAAACAGTGCTCTAAATTTGCAAATGGGAAACTTAATCACTACATATAAAATTATAGTTATCTATAAATAAATCTGTAGTATCACCATCTGATAAAATAACATGTATAAAAAAAGACATTAGTCCTACTTAATTTTTATCCTTAATGAAACAAAAATTGGAAAAGAAGGGATTGCCTATAGCCCGAAAACTATGGCTTGCTTTTCTTATGTTTGAGGATGTACAGTGGCTCAGTGGCTTAATGGTGCTGATGATAATCTCAGCTCCGAAGTTTGAGCCAAGCACTGCGTGGGAGGGTGAGCTTTTGTGACTCACTTCAGCTTCTGTCTCTCCAACAGTTTGAAAGCATAGTCTATGCAAATAGATAGATATGTACCACTTCAGTGAAGACACAAGCTTCACTGTGCTCTGTTCAGGCAGTCAGATTCCTGGCTGCCTGAACATCCATTTGCAAGGCAGCTTCAGGAAGGGAGCCGCCCTTGAGTGATGCTGCAAGAAGAGCTGTTCATCTTTCTTTTTGGTGTGAAGCCAGCTCACCTTCCTGTGGCACACATTCCTATAGCACACCTTGGCAAGCACACAAGCATGTCCTATAACAAGGCTGGTACCTTGAAAAGCCAAATTACTACTGAAATATAATTGTGGTCTCCTGACTACTGTAACAACAGTAAATAATAATAATAATAATAATAATAATAATAATAATAATAATAATAATAACAACAACAACAACAACAACAACAACAAAAATGCCCAAAGGGCTACCCCACTATTTAGAAATTCTAAATTTACCGGACTTGAACATTTTGACTCTACAAAAAACCACCTTACTCGGAACAGCTTACTTCCTCTGATGATACCTTAACAGTTCCTAGGTCCTTAGTTAGGGACTTGAGCTGCTGAGCTATTAACCAGCCTCAAAGGTTGTGAATCTCACTAAAGATTAAATAATAATAATAATAATAATAATAATAATAATAATAATAATAATAATAATAATAATAATAATATATTACTAATAATAATAATACCTATAATGCCATGACCATGTTGCTAAGATCATTCACTGGAAATTGTGCCAGAAGTTTGGATTTGAGTACAGCAAAAACCATTGGGAACATCAGGTTGAGAAAGTTTTAGAGAATGAGAAACTCAAGATCTTGTGGGACTTTAGGATTCAGACTGACAGCTACTTGGTCCACAACACACCTGACATAACAATAATTGAAAAGAAAAAAATATGGTTCACTGACATTGCAATACCTGGTGATGCACGGATTGAAGATAAGCAGCAAGAAAAAATCACAAAGTACCGGGACTTGCAAATTGAAGTTGAGCGACTATAGAAAAAGAAATCGTGTGTTGTCCCGATTGTAATTGGAGCCCTTGGAGCAATACCCAAAGGGCTACCCCGCTATTTAGAAATTCTAAATTTGCCGGACTTGAACATTTTGACTCTACAAAAAACCACCTTACTCGGAACAGCTTACATCCTCTGACGATACCTTAACAGTTCCTAGGTCCTTGGTTAGGACTGGAGCTGCTGAGCTATTAACCAGCTTCAAAGGCTGTGAATCTCACTAAAGATTAACCAATAATAATAATAATATAACATGGATGACTTAAAAATGTATGCAAAAAGCCCCACTGAACTTAAATCAATCTCAACACAGTTCAACTGTTCAGCAGCGACATCACAATGAACTTTGGACTTGAAAAATGTGCTATTTCATCCATGCAGCAAGGAAAAATGGAAAAAATAAAAGGAATAGAACTGGAAATGGAAACATAGTAAAAGGATGATAGTTACAAATACCTATGCATATTGGAAGCAGATAACATCTTGAATGGAAAAGTCAAAGAGTCAGCAGAAAATGAATACATCAGAAGGCTCCACAAAATATTAAAATCAAAGCTGAATGCTGGAAACATAATTAAAGCCATTAATACATGAGCAATACATACATACACTACCCAACTGGAATCATCAACTGGACTGTGGCTGAACTGGAAAACATGGACTAGAAAACACGCAAACTTTTGAATATGTACCACGCTTTAAATCCACAAAATGATATTGACAGGTTGTACCTGCCAAGAAAAATAGGGGGCAGAGGACTATGGTAAATCCATCAAACTGTAGACGAAGAAAAATGAAGTTTGAATGATTATGTGAACCAAAGTACAGAAAAATTGCTGTAGGCTGTGAAAACAGAGAACATTACAAAAACAACAGAAACAAAGGCAGAATATAAGGAAAAACAGCTGGATGACAGATTAAATAGATGGAAAACCAAAGCTTTGCATGGACAGCACTTGAAAAACATTGAAGGAAAATGTGATGACAACTTTATATGGGCTTAAGATGGGAACCATCAAGAAAGAAACAGAAAGTTTAATACTCGCTGCTCAAGAACAAGCACTACAAACTAATGCCATGAAAGCAAAATCCACCGACAATCCAAACTGCTGACTTTGCAATAACAAAGTCGAAACTGTTTCACATTTAATATGTGAATGCAGCAAAATCACACAAACTGAATACAAAGCTAGACATGGCCGAGTTGCTAAATTAATCCACTGGTCATTATGTAAAAAATATGACTTACCTGTATCCAAAAAATCATGGGAACATAAAGTGGAAAAAGTTATAGAAAATGAGAAGGTGAAGATCTTGTGGGACTTTCGAATACAGATGGACATCACTTGGAACCCAAGACGCCAGATATCACAGTTGTAAACTGAAACATACAATTTATTGACATCGCGGTACCAGGAGATGCCAGAGTTGAAGAAAAAGAACTGGAAAAAATCATGAAATATCGTTATCTGGCCATCGAAACTACCCAGCTATGGATGAAACATGTAACAGTGATACCCATTGTCATCGGGGCACTTGGTACCATGTCCAAGAATTTTATAACATACATCAACAAATTGCAGCTTCCTGCAATAACACCAGCGGAACTGCAAAAAACTGCGCTACTTGGAACATTGTACATCCTAAGAAGGTACTTGGTTGATACCAAGGATGCAGGCAGCAACCCATATCTACCATTAGCACCAGTCAATGGTATTTGTGATGCATTTTTGAATGTTCAGTTGACTGAGTTTCATGTTTAATGAATAAAATAAATAAATAAATAAATAAATAAATATAATAATAATAATAATAATAATAATAATAATAATAATAATAATAATAATAATAATAATAATAATAATAATAATAATAATAATAGCTTCCTGCAATAACACCAGCAGAACTGCAAAAAACATCATATATTTTAAGAAGATACTTAGTTGATACCTAGGACGCTGGCAGCAGTCCGTATGAACCGTTAGCACCAGTCAATCATATTTGTGACACATTTTTAAACGTTCAGTTGACTGAGTTTCATGTTTAATGAATAAACGAGATAACAACAACAACAACAACAACAACAACAACAACACAAACAACTTACTCGGAACTGCCTACTACCATGTTTCCCTGAAAATAAGATCCTGTCTTATATTTTTTTGAACCCTGAAATAAGTGCTTGGCCTTATTGCCATGCGCTCAAAAGCCCGAATGGGCTTTTAAGACATCAGGGGATGTCTTATTTTGGGGAAAACAGGGTACTTAGATGCTATCTTAACAGGTCTGAGGTCCTTGGTTAGAACTTGAACTGTTAAATTTTTACCAGTCCCAGACTGTGAATCAAATTGAAGATTAACAATAATACCTTATGGCTTGTGCAAGCCTTTGGATATATTCTTTTTACGTATGAACGGTGCCATTTTGTTTACAGAATACTTAGAACATGGTATATTCTCTGCTGAAAAATAGGTTACTAGGTTATTGAAAACCATATTTTAAACTAAACCATTTAGCTATTTTGTAACCACAACCTGTCATATTAAGTAGTTAAAGGCTTTTGGAAAAAACAATTATTTATTTCTGAGGTGCTTTAGGAAATGGAAATAAAAAGCTTCAATTACTTCTGCAAATATGTTCATCCTCTCAGAAATTATATTAAGAGTTTGTAAGTTAAGGTTATAAATTGGAATGCTTATTAACCGAAGTGAATAAAGTCGATGAACAGGGGACTATTTTGTAAGTATTTATTTATTTATTAAAGAAATGTAAAATGAGATAATGGCTAAAGTGATGCTAAAACAGAATGTCTCGCTCTCTTTGTGTAAGAGAGAGAGGGAGTGAGGGGGGAGGAGAGAGAGAGGGAGTGGGAGACGGAGAGAAATAGAGAGTAAGAGTGAGAGTGAGAGTGAGAGCGAGAGCGAGAGCGAGAGCGAGAGCGAGAGCGAGAGAGAGAGAGAGAAGATCTGCATAACATGAGATAGTAGCCCTCTGGCCCAGCCACGATTAGTTTCTGAAAAATAGACACAATTTTCAATCCGTTAATAAAGAGGTATTTTTAAAGGAATGAGAAGTGATCAAATTAACTATATTTAATTAATTAAATCATAATTAAATATTTTAATATTTTAAATATAATATTGGGCTCTCTATATAAGAGTAAATATTATTTTAAGCTCAACTCAATCTACTTCAAGAAGAAATTTTCTTTACTGAAGGTTATATAGCCGTGATGGTGAACCTATGGCATGTGTGTCAGAGGTGGCAGGCAGCGCCCTCTCTATGGGCACACGAGCCGTCACCCCAGCTCAGCTCCACTGCACTTGCGCATGAACCTCCTGCCAGCCAGATGGTCTTCAGGTCTCTGCCACGCATGCATGGGGTGCATGCATGGGCCATGTGCACATGCACGGGCACATACGGGGGTGTGCATGCATGCGCAGAGGCCACACGCGCATTGCATTTTGGGGTTTCATGTGCACGTACTTTGGGCACTCAGTCCAGAAAAAGTTAGCCATCACTGTTATAGAATGTAATCTATCATACTGATCTAGTATAAGCTGGTAGCTAGATATTTTTCAATTCCCTAGTTTAGGCCTGAGAAGGACTGAATTATATATATTTACAATGCTATTTTTCCTAAATCGATTTTAAACATAATTTTACATTAATCAAAATCAAGGAAAATAGAACAAATGTAACTTGATCTCCATTACCTGAAATTAGAAAAATTAGATCGACTTCACATGTATTTAGAATAGCCTCAAATGCTCACAGATTTAAATGTTGCATATCAATTAACTTTTCTGTTTTCCCACTTTTATCTAATATCCATAGGTATCCTTCACTATTTCCAAAGGATAGACTGATTAATTTTGTTCATAGAATTATTATTAAATTATTAGCCATGAAACCTGTCATAATTCATTTAAATATGTTTTATTTTAACCCTATGTTTGATCCTAGCTTCAGAAACTAGTAAAGAGTTTTTTGGACAGAAGCTTAAAAGCCTCTGTTCCTATACATAGGCAAAGGAAAAATCAATCAAAATTATGATGTTAAAGTTTGCTTTTGATTTACTTAGAGGTTGAGATGAATATTTCCCTCCAAGATGTGATTTAATGAATGCTATCGATTTCTCCTTTTATAAAGTGGAATATGAGCCTTGCTGACTGACATGAAATTTGACCTTCACGTTCTTACAAGGATTGCAAAGAAAATCAAGCAGGAGTAGTACAGGAAAGTTGCAAGGGCAACAGCCTAGAGAGATATCCTGAAAAATATTGCAGAGAAATAAATCATTGGATTAAAAAAGAAGAAGAGAAGCACATTATTCTTAAAATACAGTAATAAAAACAGTATTCTTAAAAACAATAGTAAAAAAAAAATCAACCAATTGAAATAGGAAGTAAAATATACGGAGGTCTGCATTAATTAGAAAACAGAAAATAAGAACAAATACAAATTATTCTTTTGCAGATAGTTTTACCGAAATGCTGTTAACATACACAGAATAATATATTATATACTTTTAAGCTTTTAAGACTGTTTTTTAAACAATCAGTAAGTTTGGGTGGGTGGGATTTTTGTTTTTTGTTTTTTTTGCTATGTGTACTATTATATATCTGTCAGTTACGACCCTGAATATAAGTAAATAATATTTTCTCTATTGCACAAAGAACCTTTTTAGAAAATATAAATGACTTGGTTAATTTATCTAAAGAAGTAATTACAGTGCAGTTTCTTTTATCTCCAAAATATTTTTAATGGTCCCTGATCAGTAATATTATTAAAAAAATGTTCAACAAGTTAATATATTTTATACTATATTTTGAATTTAAGTTAACAATTGTACCCTCTCCAGTCAATGCATCTTCCACAACACTGGATCAGAGAAGAAAGGTAAATTTTAAGAAATGAAAAATCAGTTAATTAACTCAGTAATTCCACTTAATATAACTGCCTTAATATAGCTGCAAAGTCAGCCTTGTCATACAGAATTTACTGCCAAGGCCTTGCAGTACAGAATACACAAAGAATGACTCTAACAGCTGAACCATGCAAATTGCTACATCATGTAGGGAGAGGGAGAAGAAAGACTGGGAAAAGTAATATAGTCTTACCATTATATTTTTAATTCAGTGTGATTGTGAGCTGTCACAATTTACTGGAGAAAGGGCATATTTTAGTTTGTGGCTGAATACGGATGTACCGAAAATAGATAAATATGACTATGCCATTTCAACAATCTTGAATTATAATGAAGATAGGAAAGGATCATTGTCTTTAGACAGATAGGAAGATAGACCTTTAGGTAGGAGACAAGATAAGTAGATTAAGTTTTCTGAACCGTTATCTCAGGTTTCAAAACAAGAATACTAAAGGTATTTCCCAGTTTTGAATGACATTTTCCATGGAGAACCAGTTTCTAATTTCATTTTTTACTTAGCTGATTTACATCTCTTGTCACTATTGCATAGGAACCTGGTACTCTAGAGCAATTGCCTGGTCTGTCTCACCCAAGTTTGCCATCTGGGTCTGTGAGTAACTATGCCATACGATCTCTAATATATCAAATATTCTGTGGCAGGACTGAAAAATTGAATGTTAGTAGTTATTCTATAGTGTGGCTGCTGCCTTCTACCATAAATTCTAAAATAATAAGGAATATATCAGAAAGAATGTTCTGATAGATTCAAATCTATCAGAACATTCTGATAGCAATCTATTTGTTTTTCTTTTCAGTTTAAAGCCGGGGTGTCAAATTCATGTTGTCATGGCAGCATCACATGACATAGTGGGACTTTTCCCCCCTTCGCTAAACTGGATGTGGGTGTGGCCAGCACATGACGCATCTGACCCATGGGCCGGGAGTTAGTTTGACAGCCCTGGTTTAAAGTATTGGATATGACTTTTTCATTTTAGTTATATTGATCTGAGGATGCTACTATATATAATTAATTATTCTTATGACCTTTGTTTAATATTCATTTGAATAAGATAATGAAAATAAAAAAATACAATAAGACAAAATTTAGCTTGTACAAATTTTTAAACATGTCTTGTATCCAGTGATAATATTCTACAATACAAATCATCTCCTTCCAACAATACATGTTCACCTTTGCATAAATGTCAAATCCATTGGTCAAGTGCTGTAGAAATCCTTCAGAAAACAAAAAACACTTTATTATTTTTATCATTTGGAGAATAACCACTTCTAACAGGTTATTTTTTCCCCCTGTTTAAATATTGCTCACAAAACTTTTAGGCCAAGTGCTATAAATTCTCCCACTTAGGAGTTTGAGTTTTATGGCCTATGATACCTATTCTTTGGCTATGCAGGGTATATAATTCTGCAATAAAAACCATATCTTTAAACTTTGCTGCTAGCAGAATAGATAGATGATCCACAATTTTATAAATCTATTTTTTAAAGCTAACTATTAGAATACCTGGTTTCCTCCTGGATTACAATTTCCATAATCCCTAATAATTGACAGTTCCAAAGATGGTTTATGGAGTTATGATCTGTCTGTTTATCTCAATACTATAAAACAACCTGGAGATTTATGCTAGAATATTATGTTTCTGGTTAATGGATCAGCAGGCTTTTGTTTCCTACAGTATTGATATGCATCTCACTGTAGGATACTCAGAATGACACGACTATATCCAGATCAGTATCTAACATTTCTTGTTGAGCCCAGTTATGATGAATTATTCCATTTTATCTCAATAAGGAAAATTATTTTTGAAGGAAAATAAGTTCTTTTTTGTAGTACATCATACAAAATGATAAAAATATTCAACATATTGAGGAAAAGAAACACAACTTGCTTATCTTATCCAGATAATTATCAGAATTTCTTACTGGCAAAAGTCTTGTTCTCGTTCCATGTATTCATTTTCATGAACTCCATTATTCTTTTCTCAAAATGACAAATTAAACCATAACTAAAATAAAAGCAATTTTATATCAGAGATCTGAGGCACATCTGAACAACCTGTTTACCCACTGCAGTACAGGTCACTCCCTTCTTATGGAGGCAGAAACAGGTAACATAATGTTTCTCCCAATCCTAACCCATTGTAAAAGCAGTCTGATTTGAAACTAGTGCTTGATCTATACTAAATCTCTCTCTCTCTCTCTCTCTCTCTCTCTCTCTCTCTCTCTCTCTCTCTCTCTCTCTCTCTCTCTCTCTCTCTCAAGTATTTTTAAAAACCTAGCAGTTGATCCAAGGATGACTTTATAGTTGGCTAGTAATTTCCCAGCCAAAGCAGTAAAAACTGCCACTGTGCTCAATCCTCATTATTTCCAGTAAGCACACTTCCATTTCTCAACATATTTTTAAAAAACTTGCTTTCCTTCTTCTGTCTTCTTTGGACAGTATGTTCCCTTGTTTTGTGCTTTATAAAGAAAAACCAAGACAAGAACAAAACCTCAAATTAATAAACAAAGAGCTGCTAGTAGTGAAAGGATAGAAAAATGAGAAGACTCCAGCAAATGTATTTATTAAAGCAACATTGGATCAGTCCACAGCCTCACTGCATTACTGCAGTGTTCGTAGGAAGTTTAAAAGAAAACTACAACAAATAAAAAAAAGTGAATCAAAGGCTTGTATAGCAGAGAAATGCAGGTAAGCAAACAGAAAGCAAACAGAAAGGACTAGTGAGGCAGGACCAATTTCTGAAAGAAAAGGAAAAGCAGATGAACAGCATGGCCATCCAGTAATGCAGAGGTGGGGAGACAAGTAGCAGGGAATGACCAATCAGATCCTACATTTGTCCTATTTTGGACTGACTGCCAGCCCAATATTGCTGTCAATGGATAAAAATCCTGACTAGAATTTCTGACATTCGCTTAAAAATAAGCCAGGAACAGCATAGGAGAATTAGCTTGTCATGAGAAAATGTCCCAGATGAACAGCAGTTTTTGCAGGTAATACTTCTCAAGCCTCAAGGCATTCTCTGATCCAATATAAAAAGCTGAAGTAATCAAAATAACATTGTTCCAAAATAGTATTTTATTTTGTAGTTTTTAATTACAATACTGCTATTATTCTATTTCCCATAATAAAGAGGCAACTATTAGTTATAAATGATGCAGCAAATCTTCATCATGCTATTTTCATCTGTTTTGTCATGATAATTTTGTATATATGTATTGTGTATGTGTGTGTTTGTGTGTGTGCATAAGTGAGATGCTAGGATGGTGATGAAAACAGGATATGTGACTTTTCAGGACTATTTTAGATTTTATTTATTTAATGTGGAAAAGTATAACAGAACAAACTAGCAATTTCTGAACTGATTTCAGCAATCAATCTTGAGGACTCTAAGAACTGAAAAACATGTCAAGGAGTTTCCCTGTAGCTAATGTGCCACCAATTGTTCACTCTTAGTTTAAAAGATGAACTGAAAACAGTCCCATCCATTTACTAATTGTGTCTTTCAGTTTAAACTGTTCACCATTATTCCATGCACAAGAGTCATACAGTATAAAACTTGATTTTTTTAATTGAAAGTTTTTAAATATTGCCTTTCAAAAAAATGAAAGCATAACATTAGCATCAATAAAAGGTTTCCAAGGCAGCATTATGACTCTTAACGAATTAGAAGTCTAGTTTCAAAAGATTTTGATTCTCTTCCTGGAGGAAGACAAAACTGGATCTAATTAAATTTTCATAGTAATTGCATTTCCAGTTTAAGACCAATTCAGGACAAAGATGTTTTCTGTGTAATTAACTCCCACAGACTCCCACAATCCTTTTTAGCTGGTCCTAAAAAATTCACTCCTGATAACCCCATATTGCACCAGTTTAGGTTTACAAAGAAAAAACTTCATAGAATGGCAGTACTGGGGAAGGCATGGGGTTACTTCACAGCACAAATTACGAGATAATTCTTATTTCACTCCTGCCCCAACTTTTAAATATAACCTTTTGCTAAGATTTAATGTCAGTACTGCCTATAGGGATAAAACTTCCTTTGTGCAGCAATAGAGCTAGCACATAGGCATCATGTTAATTGGATTACAAATCTCATTAGTCCTGATCCCCTTGAATATAAGAGCAAGGAGATATTTTAAAGACAAATTTAAGTCAACCAAGGAAGCCTGTTATAAGTTTGACACTGACTGTTCGGACTAGACCGCATAGTCTGAATCCTCTGTTCATAGCTTAAGCCCTCAAGGATGAACTACATAGTTAGGGACCAATTCCCCCTACCTTGCATTGTGCATCTCAATAAGAAATGCTTTAATATAGTTGAAGCCAACCCATCCACTACAGCAAGGCCAATATCACCATGAAGTGGGAAGAGACCTATCTCGATTTGTTGTTACAGCCCAAATAATGCTAGACATTGTAAGACCTAGCTGCTCCATGATATGGCTTCCTTAGATGTCAGAAGCACAGCTTTCTTGTGTCAAATTTCACTATCTGAAAGAGCCAGTTTGTTTTTCCTTGTCAGTGAATCCAGATAAAGAAGCAGTACATCAATACTCATTATCTGACTTCGTCTGAACCTCATTTCCAGGAGAATATGGTTTATGGCACGGGTATCAAACTCACCGTGTCACATGACATTTTGCAACATTTTTCCCATTTGCAGAGTTGGGTTGGGCATGGCCTGTGTGTGACTCATCTGGCCCATGGGCCTCCAGTTTGATACCCCTCATTTAGGGGATCAAAGGAATGTACTGAACTGACTCAGTCCAAAAGCATTGGTGAGCTAGTGATTGGAACTTTCTATTTTCCTTCCCCTTGTTGCATGAACCTCGGGAGCTCTATCTACTGCCAGTAATCAATAACTAGGACCATGCGATGAGAAGTACATCAGTCTTTCTTATGTATAGACTGGCTTTTATTCTCTTTTTCTTTCATTTCATTGAACTTCTGATCCCTACAGCTAAGGTGTATATGCTAATAGTATGTATCTAGAGCTTACTTTGTCTAAGGCAAAGAAAAGGCTTGTATAGAGTATATGCTGGATTGCTAAAAACTACACTATGTATACTATCCCAATGCTAGCTTTCAGAAGTTCTTCACTGTTGCCTTCCTCTTGCAGATTAAATGGAATTTCACCACTGAATTCTTGAATTATTCAGTAATAGTTTCTTTCCCTTCATTGCCATTTTCCATTGACTGAATGCTTTGTATTCGTGTTTTCACTGCTATTTCTTTAACTCAAATAATTATTTTAAATGCCAATTCTATTTGGTTTCTATTCTTCAGTGAGTGTTACTTTCTCCTCAGAAATTATAACTCAGTGGTTAGAATGCAGTAGTACAGGCTACTTCTGCTGACTGCTGGCTGCCTGAAGTTTGGCAGTTCGATTCTCACTGGCTCAAAGTTGACACAGCCTTCCCTCCTTCTGAGATAGGTAAAATGAGGAAAATGCTGACTCTGTAAACTGTTTAGAGAGGGCTCTAAAGCATTGTGAAGTGGTATATAAGTCTAAGTGCTATTGCTATTGCTATCACCATGCCCACCAATATTTTTCACTCTGTTGTTTCTCAGTAAAATCCAACCTCTTTCTGAATAGCTTTTAAATAATCTTTAATTAAAAGACCTCACTTACATATTGTGAGATGATTCCTGCCAAACAGAGGGTTCAATTTAAAATGAAATTTTCTTCCCACATGTTTTAATAAGACAAACAATGTTTTAGCTGGCCAAGTCCTACATTTTAACAATTAAATTAATTTTCATTGAATTGTGCTTCATTCCTAGCACTATGTTTTTGACATCTCAACCTGTCCCAGATATAACCTATAATTCTTCCAAGACTTTCCAATAATCTGCTTGCTACTGTCCATTTATTTTATATGTTGGCTTCTATTACTACTTCTTCACTCTTGTCAATAATAATTATTTTATGATCTATTAACTGCTTGCATTAAATGTCCAAATATGCAAATCCTCCTTATTATCTCATTCAATAGTTTTCCTTGTCTTTCATAGTCATGCTTCCAAATCCATAATTCTAACAATTTATCTATTTTCATCTTTTCTTATTGCCAATTTTCACAACCTTATAGCACCATTGGAAAGGCCATTGCTTCAGCTATTCTGCACTTGTTGTCATTAAAAAGCCCTTATTCTTCATATGTGTATCTAAATTTGTCACTGCCTTGTCCTTATGATTAATCTGCTGATTATTTCTTTAACACACTGTCCATCTTTATCTATTCTTGAACCCAAGAAAAGAAAATCATCTGTCACCTTCATTTATTTGCTAACAACTATCAGTCAATGAAGCATGCTGTTACCTTTGTATTCTTAATATTTAACTTTAACACAGATTTTTCCCTTTGCAGTTTTAGTTCCATAAAGAGCTTTACTAAATCTTCTTTATATTGGAGTAATGAAGTGGTATCATCTGCTTAAGTTAAAATGTTGTTTTGGTATCCAATTTTGATTCTACTTGCCATCATTTCTTGCCATACATTTTTCAAATGTATTTGTTGTATATTAAACAGATATAAGAATACAGACATCCTTGCTTCATACTTTTAATGGTTTCTACATGCTGACATGAGATAAACAATCAAACGCTTTGGATAGTCAATAATCAATAATACAAAGGCAATCTTCCTTTAAGTCTTGTACTCAATCAATTACTATTATTCTTAGTTTTATTATTTTATAATTAGTTTTAGATTTAGATACCACCTCACTACTTTATTTTCAGAAGGTTTTCTGAAACCTTCCTGATCATTTAGCATGCCCTGAGGAAATCCATTCCTAATCTGCTTGGTAAGGTCACATAGTAAGGATACACACACACACACATATAGATGTATATACATACATACAAATATATGTTTATGTGTGTCTGAGTGTGTGTGTGATTTGTTGAACCAGTTATATACAGTAAGCAGTGGTGGGTTGCTACTGGTTTATCCCAGATTGGGCAAACCAGTAGTGGTGGTGGTGGGAAGCTCCGCCCACCTGCCTGGACATCTCTGTGCATGCGCAGAAGTTTCTGCGCATGTGCAGTATTGTCATGCGTGAGCGCACACACATCTACAAGAAAACCGCTAGTGATGGGATTTGAAACCCACTACTGACGGTAAGCTATATGTAACTTATATAATATATACAGTTATATTGGACCACAGTTAAGCACATACCTATAATTGCATGGCTACTTCCAGCAGACTTAGTAATGAGGCACATAAGAACTTTTGAAAAGCAACATCTATTAGCCATTATGAAAATATTCTTTTTGTATATAATTTATATTAAAAATTTTAAACAAGTGGATAGAAACAAAAACAAACTAATATACAATGAGGTAAAAGAAAAAAAAGAAAGAGAGAAAAGAAAAAGCAAGAAAATACAAGAAAATAAAACAAGTTGAAAAAGAATATATAAAGAAGTGGCTTCTGATATTCTGCATAGCATTTTCAAATATATATATTTAACATCTCTCTCTAAAGTTATATTACTCGTCCTTGTATAAGCTATGTAATCATCAAAACCACAAATCACAAGTTCATTTTTTTTCAGTTTTACACAAAAAGCCCATAAGAGACTTTCAGCTACCCATTAATGAACATTATGTCTTTTTTTCTAATCAAAGAAGTCAATTTATCCATTTCAGCAAAACCTATCAACTTGACCAGCAATTACTCCACAGTGAAATAATATCAAATCTTTTCATCTCTGTGCATATAGTAATCTTTCCACAGTGGTCATATATTGAAATAATTCCTACATAGTTCTTTTTTTCCCTACTAATTTATCCATTAGTTTTTAAAAGAAAAGTTACGGTTTCAATTGAATATTGATCTTTAAAACCCTCTGTATCAAAGTATATATTTGAATCCATTTCTTTTTACCTTTTTTACATGTCCACCAAGAATGATAAAATGTCACTTTTATGTTGTGCTTATTTACAGTATATATTTGAAGTTCATTTATACATGCTAGATAATTTTTCAGGTGTTAAGTATCAACAATACATTATTTTATAAAAATTCTGAGATCATAATACATTAGTAAATTTCAATCCTTTTAACCACATATATCTCCATTGATTGACCTGTATATTATAACCAAAACTCTTACCCACTTTATCATGCGTTCTTCAGCCTAATCTTCCTCTGTTCAAATGTCAACAAAATTTTGTACATTTTAGCAATTAGACATTCTTCAATAACAGTACATAACTGTATTTCCTTCTAATTATAATCATATTCATAATTAATATATTGTTATTATATTAATATATCTGGTGTATTGTATATTAATGGGAGTTCCAACTGCAGTGAAATCAGGCTTCAAAATTGTTATGACTCTTTCTCCTGTCTGAGCTATGTAAAGCATTAGAAGCATTTCTTTTTGTGAGCACAAGAAAGTTAATATCTATAGTATTCCTTGTTTTGGTAACTGCCATGTCTACTACTAACTGCTCACCTCTGACCATATGAGACCATCTTACTATCACAAAATTTCCTTTTTGAATATCATTGCCATTCCTATGTACCCATAATCTGAATAGGATGGCATGTAATCATGTGCCTTAAACTAGCTTATTTCAGCCCATCAAAGTTCACCTATTAAGATATTCAATTTGATACACGTCATTTCTCCTTTTATAATTTCAATTTTTTCCTAGAAATGTGCTTCTAAAATTAAGGTATAATTGAATATAAGCTCTTCTTTCAATTTTGACATCATGATGAAAATTCCTTGTGACTTTGATCTGAACTCGTCATTATTGCAGATATACTTGTATTATGTTTTACATTAATTTCCAGTAACAGAAGAGGTCATATTATGGTCACATACATCCCCAAGTCTTGCTAAATATTATAGTCCTTTTGATGCCGTTTTATTGCTTAACAATACAAAAAGGGTTTGTTATTGCAATCCGCTTGAACTTCCAGAATATCCTAACATCAGACATTGAAGTGATATGACACTACTGAAATGTGATACTAAAGTTAATTTATTTTATACTTTGGATATTTATAAAATTGTATATATTGAGTTATTTCTTAGTTCAGAGATAAAAGGAAGATAGTATTAAAGAGCAATGGCTACTACTAATAAGAAAATATTATGTTCAATAAGTTACTAATACAGTAACATATCTGATTTTAAAATACATACAGAAAACCAGTGATTCATAAGTATTTTTTAGAAAGCTATTTTTTTAAAGAAAAATCTTTTTAGAAAAATACAAATTTAAAGAAAAAAGAAACTAATATATAAATATATATATTTAAAATATGTAGTATAGTTTGAAATTCAAAAGTTACTCATTTATCTATAACTGAGTAAAAATAAAGCAAAACTAATATTTTAAATTTTTTTTTATAAGGCTGTAAATGCTTGGGAAAGAGAACTCTCAATCATTTATATTGTAGATAGTTCTTCTATAGTGATTATATAGCTTGTTCTAGTCAAAGGAAAAAGTCAAGTTTTCCATGCTGTCTTGACAGCACAATTGTCTGTCCAGACCAGGGCTGGTATTCACTTACCTTTGCTACCGGTTCGCAAATGTGAGCATGCACACCTCCGCCACACATGCACAGAGCCTTCTGCACATGCGCAAAGGGTCAAAAATGGGACATGATGATGTCCAGGTGGGTGGGCGGTGTTGTGACCGAGACCCAAGTAGTGATTACCAAACATAATTCAGTCCTGAACAAACTTATTTTATTAAAATAGCTGAAAATTAATTCATTCTCAGCTTAGTCCAAAACAAATTCTTCATAACTAGTCCTATGGCCTTATCCTCAATCTTTGATGTCTTTGGCAACCTTCCAAAGGTTTTTCTTGGCAAAAACCCCACAAAGTTCAAGAGACGCTGACAAGAAGCCCTGGAATCAATGTTGCTTTTCTACAAAGAACCCAACAACTCGTTGCTGCTCTTTTAAGCCTTATGGGAGTGGCCAATCATCTTCTGGCCTTACTCCCAAGTCATCCTTTTTGCTTCAGCTGCTCTTGCCTTCTGGCAGCTCTTTGCATGCGTGCACTAGGAACAGGCTCCTCCTGTTCCTCTGCCTCTCTGCTGTCTGCCTCTGGAGGCTCCAGAGTCTGTGCATCACTTCCAGATGGCCCTGGCCCCATCTCTGCCTCCGACGCAGAGCCCTAGTCTGGGCCTTCCCCTGACTCCAGGACTGGCCCATTGTCCTCTCCCGCCTCCTCACTGTCTGAGTCCGCTGCCAGGACCACAGGCTGCTGGCGAACCACAAGAGGTGGAACCTCCCGCCACCGGCACTACTGGATTGCATGATCCGGATAGAGCCGGCTGAATTTCACCACTGATCCAGGCCTCAAGAGTATAGTGTCCTGGGTACTGTGACGGAGAAGGAATGCCTCCTAGATCCCCATTGATGGATATAAATATAGATTAAAATCTATAGCATATATAGCTTAAAAGATAAAATCTAAAGTTATGCCATCCCTGTCAGCTACTACAGGATGTAGAAAAGCATTTCAAGAGAGATGATTTCTCAACATTAATGGGCAGAAAAATGAGTGCAACACAGTACATTGATTCCACAACTAAAATAATTCATAGGGGAAAGTGGGTGTCTAACAATCTAAGTAAACATATTCAAGTAAGATTTAAGATGATAAATCGGTTTAAAAGGGATGCTTGCCATGTTACTTAGTGTGCTGCTGTGATATAAAAATTATTCTGTGTGACATGCTGGAATATGATAACTTGCCATGGACAACTCACTTTGGCCAATTTGCCATGGGCAAAGCAACAAATCAATTTAATTATTTAAAATAATTTTAAAAATATTTTATTTTTTGTCAGTACATTTCATGTTTGTCCTTCCTTTTGCATCCTTTCTTTAATTATTGTATAATATTAATATACCTCTTGTCCTGCAGTGAGTTGTTCCATGGAGAGTTGGCAATGGCAAGTTGGTCACAGCAAGTTGGCTGAGGTAAGGTGTCCTAGACCCATCTCAATGTTCTTGCTGCTTTCTTGTTTTTCTACAAGGAAGCTGTGGAGTGCCTCACTGCATTGTGAAGTTCTGATAGAGTTAACAGGTTCCCCTTGCCACTTGCTTACAATGTAACTGCTCAATTCTAACAAAGTAATTGGTATCTTCTCCCTTGAGGGTGGAGACAGCAGCCAGACGTGGGTTGTGCTCATTGGTCAGAGGATGGACTGAGCCTGGAATTCTTTTAAATCCGCCCCCTGTTGCTAGGGCTCCCAGCTTTTTGCTCAGTCATCAGACTGGACAGTTGTGTGGATTGGAGCTCTAGTAGTCTTGTATATTAGAGCTAAATTCTTTCTGCTGGATTATTTGGTTGACATTGGACTGTTTGACAATTCTATTCTAATCTGATTTGGAACCTTCCCTAGCAGGGGATTCCTTGAATCCCTGCAGTTTATTTCGCCTGGCCTCCATTCCTCCCCTTTGTCATCTTCATTAGAAGGTCAGTGTTTTAACCTGGTCAGTGGAGTTTTAGCGCTCCCCTGGGGAGGGTGGTCCCACTGGCTATCACCTTCTGGTGTAGCCGTTCGCCTCAGGCCGTTCAGTGGAGTCTACGCTCCCTTTTTTCGGGCTGGCAGCCATTTTGTCCCTCGTGGCCTCGCTGTTGTTGCTGCCTTTAGTTTGGGGCCTTGCGCTCTCTGAGCTTAGCCGCTTGTCGGTCTCCACTCAACGAGAAGGGGCGTATCAGGTAGGACCAACGTCCCTTTTTCTTGCTAGACACATAATCAGATTCTGATCAATTTCCCACACTTGGTGGGAAAGCAGGATTTGCCCTCTGTTGCCATACATATATTCTTCTAGTATTAATAACCAAATATCAACTTGTGACTGATTGCTGCACTACTGTTTTCTGGTACCAGATGGCGATGGCTTACTATTGTAAATGTATATTCTAAAGACTCTTAAGAATAAGTAACAATCAGTCGCCTCTGCTTCCCCTGGCCATCTTAGCTAAATGGGACAAAAGCTCAACTGATATTGCTCATATTGCTTGTGTTAATATTATTGTTATTAATAAAAGTAAACGATATTTCTGATTATTTATTATTTCATAAGGACGTGAGAGTTTATTATTTGGCATTTGTCATTCATTCTTTTTCATGATCATAAAAAAGGTGGTTATTGTCAGCAGCATGCTTTTTGGTAGATCAAGCCACTTCTCTGGAAATGCAATTCAGGTGAATTTCTTTGGCATTCCCATATTACACTTCTGTCTTCCTCTAAAAGGCATATGATAATACCCATGACTCTTCTGTCTCATTTTATCCTCATGACAACTTTATTAGATTTCTTTGCCTGAGAGAAAATGTCATTAAGTGTATTTCATGGTCAAATGTGACCTGAATGTTGGTCTTCCTTGCTCTTATTTGAGACTCTAACCACTGTACTACATAGATACATTTATTGATACTGCACAGTATAGATCAAATCATAAGCAACGCTAAAGTCAGAAACTTGCATTAGTATCTTTAAATCATTTATTAATAAAATAATATATTTTGCCCTTATCTTCTTTCATATACTTTGGGATATAAGTATAATAACTAGAAAATATCTGGATAAAAATAAATGGTAAAAAGTGTATTATTTCCATTTTTTGTCATCTTTTGAAAACTGAAATAAATAGCATTAAAAAAAGCAATCATATGGAATCCTTAGCTGAAGTATTACCATATGTTTATAATATTTAAGTCCATAATACCAAAAAAGTAATTACCTGGACAGTTTGCTAGAGGCAATGATTTGGTGATTGCTGAAAAACCCACATTATCCAAATGAACCCAAATAGTAAACAATTCAGTGTAATAATACTGAACAATACAGTAACAAAATACTGTACACACCTAAACGAAATTATACTATACTAAGATATACTACACAGACCAAGAGGAGCCAACTCAATTTATTGTTTAGAAGCAGGGTTAAGGACATTTCTCTTTTTCCGAATGCTTTGATAGAGCACTCAGCTTGAAATGTTGTTAAGCTTGTCTGAAATCTTCCACAGCCTTAATGTAGATCAACTTAAACTCATTGTAAGAAAAACTAGACATAAATCCAGGAAATGTCCTCAGATTGTAGTCATTCTAGCAGTTTTTGGTATGATACGTTACAATTCTAGACCAAATGCAATTTTATCTATTTCTTTATGAAATCATCTTAATGGCATACAACACTAAATTTAAAAAAAAATCCATAAATATCTAAAAACAATCACAATTAAAAATATAAAAGGCAGAAAGCACAGAAGAGAATGAATGTTAACCACAGTAAAGGAGTCCTTCAAATGTACATTCCTTACAATTGCAATCTTGCTGAAGCTTCAGTTTTATGGGGACAAAGAAATTAGGATAATGTAAAAATTGATATACTTTCCCCTTCCTAAAGGAATAAATGTCATGCATGTATATAACCCTAAGAAAATTATAGTACCATGGTAATCTTGGCATTGTTTTGCAGTAACTCGCTAAACTGCATAGACAGATTTGTATTTAACTATTATGTAATTTTGCCAACGTATATAAATATGCTATATATGATGACTAGGATATGTATACACACACACGCACAACTTTTTACTTAATTTTTTTAGAGTAATTGCCATATAGTACCTGTTGTTATTAACCTTATACAGGTTACAAAGGACATCATATAGCTATATTCCTGCTGTGTATTGCAAAATGTTGAACAATCATGATTGATGCTGCAATTATAAAGTTAATGGTTCTGTAAGTCATTGCAAAGTCATCTTTCAGTTAAACATTAAGATTAAGGTTTTAAAAGTGAAGAAAGCTATTTTGACCTTTAACTTATCATGTAGTTTTTATGTGAAATATAAACTAGTATTAATAAGGATGAAGAAAAGCAGGATCACACTGTATTTTGAATACAAATTCATTATATTACTAAATTGAACATCTACCTATACTATAGCAGATCACTTAATCTTTTCTGAAACATTTGAGAAGCCACTAATTGCTTTTCAAACTTAAATCAAAATGAAGTGTGTGATTCTAATGTTTGCAAATGGCACATAGGATACTATCCCAACCCCATTTCCAATGAAACGGAATGCAAGAAGATTTTCTTCAACTCAACCATATATTTTATTGTGTATAATATACAGATAATTTCTGATATTTAGAACATACCAATGGTGTTCTGTTTTATTTTCTAGTAGATAACATTAGGTAAGGTTAATTTTTTAATGAAGATTTCCTACAATGATTTAGAAATTTCTGATTTGTATTTAATGAACACCACTTCAAAATCTGGGTGAGCCTGAAGCCCCAAGGAACACACATCATCTCAGGACCTATGTAGGTACAAGGTGCATTTTTATAAGTCTTCATTGTGGCAATAATAAAATGCTTAAGATTTTAAAGATATTTCTGAACTTATTATATACTAAAGACATCAAGCCCAAATTTCTATTTAGTATAAAAATGTCCTACACTGTAGGAAGAAGAAAGGAGAGATCTTAATCTTATGTGACACTACTTATATAAAAGATAAATTTACTAAAAAGTGTTATCATTTCCATATTCAACACAGACTAAATGCTGATGCTAAATAACCCAATTTCCCTTAGTCTTTCTTTATTAATTTTAGTTTCTATTGTCTTGATCGAAGCCCCATTATGTCAACTCCTGAAACTGGCAGCTATAACTTCACATTTTACATTTACACACCTCCTGTTTCTCAATGACTCTTAGTAGTTTACAATTGTTTAAAATAATCTTGAAAAACAGAGAATGAGACAAAAAAACACAAAAACAGCACAACAAAGTAATAACAATGGCAAAGAAAACAAATCCAGAGGAAAAACAGAAAGGAAGAAAGGGGCAACTTCAGTCAACTTCTCTAAAGACTGGAGTGAAGGTCGGTAAGAGCATTCAAAATACTAGGGGGGAGGGTAAAAAACTTAAATAATTTTATTTCCTTTCCTTCTTATATCAAAGAAAGTTAAATTCAGCTCATTATAACATTTTTTTTTCAATGCACTCTTCCTCTCCTAAATTTAATTCATGTTTTGCTAACTCCTGTTACATATTTTTTCACCAAGGTCATCTTGGTGGTCCTCTCCAGGAAGCAAGATTCAGATAGTCCCATTAATTAGATTTAATGTCACAAAGAAGGGGGTTCAATTACAGTATATTGTAAACTAAGTAATAAAACAGCAGTCCTCATTTATTAATGAGCACATTAAAGCAAGCCTCAATCAGCTGTTTGAGTCTCTTCCACATGGATTCTATAGCTGATAGACTGAAGTCTCACTTAAAAGATAAGACGCTTAATGTGCATCTGTTCCTCATTTGTCATGTTTTGAATAATTCCCTTTTCTTGCCCAGATTATATCCCTACATCAACTTTGTTTGTATTTCTTTCTTTAATATTTCTTAATGTGTGAAACCTGGAATTGAACACACTGTTGAGAACAGGACACTATTATTTTGCACCAGGCTGATGGGTGGAAGTTTTATCAGGGCCCCAAGATTATTGTTGTTGATAGAGGAAAGGTGGCGGACTTTTTTGTTTGTTTCAAATTGTTTTTATACTAATTCTAATTTTTTTAGAGCACATTTCACAAAATATTCGTCCCACAAAATCTATTTCACCAACATTGCTTCAAGCAAGAAATTCTGGCAGCAAACTTGCTTTCATAGAACCTCAACTTTTGCTTGAATGGATGATCAGAGTGTATGCCAAAAGTGCTTTTTCTATTCCTGTTTTCGTTTATTTGCCTGCAAATGTTCTCAAGATGCTGCTGATGCTGATGCTGCTGATGCTGATGACAGTAGAACTGCAATTACTACCAACAACGACCATGACAAGTTCAGAATAACAGAATAACAGAGTCGGAAGGGACCTGGGAGGTCTTCTACTCCAACTCTTTGCTCAAGCAGGAAATCCTATACCATTTCAGACAAATGGTTGTCCAATCTTTTCTTTAAAACCTGTAAAGTTGGAGCATCCACAACTTTTGGAGGCAAGTCATTCCACTGATTAATTTTTTTGTTAGGAAATTTCTCCTTAATTATCCTTTGAGATTCAGTGGACCTTTTCAATGAGGACCTAAAAGCAATTGCTGATTTTGCCAACCAGGTCAGGAAACAGGATTATTGGAATTCTTCTTTCTTATTATGAGGTGTAAAAACATAATCTTGAGTATATGCCAAAGTTTCCCTCTTTGCTGTTACATCATGTAGAATCAAAGCAGGGCTCTTTTGAGTCTTTTCCTTGTGCTTTACTTTTTTCAGGGCTGAGATGTTGTTTTATTTCTTGTACTTGCTAACACTTCTGGCATTCCTTCACCAGCCTTTTCTCTATCCTTCTCTATAAATTGATAGCAATGCAAAAGGACTTAAAATAATTAAATACTTAATTTCTCTCTTTCTCTTAAGAAAGGAGGCAAGATTTTTCTCTTTATCCAGAGTTTGTATGTTCATTAATAATGATTTTAAGGTTAGGTTTCATTAAAAATCAATACTTACTGATGGACCTCAAGCTAACTGAATAGACCTCATACATCTTACTCAGTGCATGATAGGCACTGATCTGTTGCGAATTCATCTTTCTCTAAATTACCAGCCTTTAATTCCTCTCCTGCCTGTTTATTTATTGGTCTCCAGAGGTGAAAATCTCACCACCCATATTGATGTAGTATCTAAATGGTTGAAGCAATACATATATTAGGAAAAGAGCTGGGTTAAGTAGTTCTTGCTCATCAATAGCCTATTCTCATTATGACTAAAGGTGCTATATTGACTATATAAAAGGAATGGGATCAGGAGTGGAAACTAGTCACCAGAGTTCTGCCTCATAAAACAATTGGATTCATGAGTTGTAAAAGTAAAGTTTCCTTCATGTGGTTGCTTGTGATGTATGCATGGACACCAGATGATTTCCTAAGCAGCAAACGTGATATTGAGGATGGCACTACTTACTGCAACCCCCCACATCCTCCTCACATTGGAAATTGCATTAACTACTTTGTATGATGCACTTAAATTAATCTGCACTCAAACAGTATTACTGGGTAATTCAAGGATATGCATAATTACTATGATGTTGCTAAGGTCCATTAATAAGGATTCATCAAGAAGGACTTCAGAACTGTTGCCATTAAAATTTCAGTTACAGTACAGCTCTACAGCTAGAAAGACCAGCTTTTTAAATACGCTTTTCTAAATCTGAAGAAAATTCCCTGGCCATGCAAAATAACAACAGGTATAATAATAAATGCTTATTGATCTGCCACATACAGCAGCTTAATCAATGTTGTTTGCTAATCTATGTGAAAATTTTGTCCAGCAAAATTTTAAGCAATTACATAACTAAATAATTATAACTTCTGAGATACATCAGGTATTTTAGAACATATAATAAAAAAGAAATAAACCTTGCATACGATCACTTTTCTGGATGCATAGAAGAATGCATAAGTTTTGTTATATAGATATAAAGCTAAAAGTTCAGGAACAACATTTTCTTATTTTATTTTTATATATAAATACTTATTCTGATTTCATATTTACATATTGCTATTGAGTACTTTATGAAGGTGACATGGGAATCTGGTAAATTAGGTCAAAATTGATACCAAATTATTAAAACTGTTTTGGATTGTGTGTTTGCTTGATGAATTATAAATTATGAATATGTGAAATTCTAATTACCCACAAAAATAACATCATGTATAATGTATGCAAGCATGTTTCCACATAGAAACATAGTTAATATTTGCAACCAAATCCACACTCTGATTATGCATATCAGCACTGTGGGAGATGATTTCTTGTCAGCTTCAAATTTGAGTCAGATGAAGCAATCCTAAAATTTGACGGCCTAAAACCAGAAATGAAACATAATGGTATTACTTTGTGAATAAATATCATATATTACAGTATTGTAACATATAAAAAAAATAATCTGACAGACTGGATTTGCATCCCAAGCATTTGCTGAATTTTAACAGAGGATTATGGATAAATCAGTATACATATAGATATTGACACTATTGTGAATTCAGGAGATGCAAAATGTACTACATTGCATTATTAGAGCTGCTGCTGTTATTATTCTATTGTTATTATTATTTTTATTGTTATGCTTGAATTTGAGCTTTGAAAATGGCAAGATCTGATTGTGATAAAAATTTAAAAAGAATCAGATATTTAAACTGATTTGATATGCAATTCTGTAAATGGTGTAATGATAAAACCTGCAGCTGCTTCCCTTTTTGGCAGAATAAGATAAAAATAACAAGGATATAGACTTGCATAGAACGTTAACCCTGAAAGATTTCAGCTGCATAATTTCAAAGATTTTACAGCAGTACAATTTTGAAATATTCCACCTGCATCTCTCTTACGGCAGAGGCAGCAGAAATGACTAAAAAAGCACTAATTGTCCACAGCAAATTCTAGCAAAATTGTGCTTAAAGAAGAAGTGTCCTTTAAAATGAACATTTTGTAAAATTATTTAAAAATTAAATAATGAGAGATCAAGTAGTATAAATAACATCTGATCACTTTGGTTTTTTGGATGGGCATTAACATAGCAATGTAAGATTCTCCATAATTTGTTAATAATCTGTTATCTCCTGCTGTTTAAACAGAAACAAAACTGTTTTTTGATTATTTGTCATCAAGTTAGTGTTGAGTCTCAGTGAACCCATAGATAATCTTTCTCATGATGATCTGTCCTTAATCTGAACCTTCAGATCTTCCAATGGTGCATCCATTGTAATTACAGTAAATCCATCCATTTTCATAATATCTCTACTTCTTTTTTGAGCATTCTGTAGAGACTTAGATAATTGCATAATAGGTCTGAAATAGAATAATTTATGCCTGGTCATTTGTTTTGGTTTAATTAATGTGTTAATTCACATTAACACTAATCTCCAAATATTAAGCATTGTGACAAAGCATTAACCTTATGACAAAACTATGAAAAAACAAGTTGTACAAATGAATTTAAATGATGATGAGGTGCCATTTTGTCTCTAGAGTTAGGGTTTTTTTAATTGAATGACAGCAATAAAAAAGAAGATGGTATATAGGGAAATGGACTACTATATCCAGTATAGTCCATTCTACCTCCCAAAAGTGTCAGATAAGTCATCTGGTTTTAAACTGCTAGAATAAAGATTGTATCATTCAAGTAGAAGTCTCATGGAATATATGTCTTTTTGTGTTTATTAGATAAGTAATGATTCATTCAGACATCTTTTTTTCCACATATAAAATAGGCTGGCACTTTTTCTCCTCTCCTCACAACTCTTAGAAGGAACTCCTCTTCCTTGGCTGACCCATGGAACTGTTTCCCACTTCGCAGAGGAGAGGGAAAAAAAGGATTCTTCAGACTGCAAAGAAAACAGCACCCTTACTCCCCATTCCAAGTTGTCCCCAAGGGTATAAGAATACTTACTTAGTGTTTCTCAGCCCTGTTGCACCAGTAGCATTCAAGTTGTTACCTCTTCCTATTTTTGCTGTCCAATTACCGTTAACAGATTTTAAATTTTAGCTTCATTTCCAAAGTAACCATCGTAGTCTTGTCCCTGTACCACTTGGGTACAGGGACAAGAGGGCATGGATATTCCCCTCTTTTCTGGAGCCACAGAACCTGCTAGTTTTTTCAAACACATTCTTTAAATTAAACCATTTGAGGTGTTTTGGTTCAGAAATTATTGCCTTTTGATGCCCAGTTGAAGACATGAGAGTGGTAGCATATGGATTCCCTTTGTAAGTGTTGCAGCCATTTTGCATTTCTAATTTGACATTACCTGAGCATGATATGCTTCCGTGCTTAATTTTTTCCATCTGTCTGCCTCTTTTTTTCTTTTTACAAACATTTTTTCCCTTAAGGATGTTGCCAATAAGTATTTCACAGAATATCAAGAAAACAGACTGCTAATTAATATTAAGTTAGCAGAGACTAAATCTCTAACGGATATTTTATTAATGGATTCTAAAAAGAAAATATGAACATGTCTGTAGCTGAATTAAAATAAAATCAAAGACAACATGCAAAACTGCTCCAGTTTTTTTTCCAATACATATACATAAAAATAATAAAAGTTCATACGTACAGTATCTCAGAAGACATATTTTATATTTATGCCAAAATTTACACTAGATATGGATAACAAAACGAGATATGACTTTCCAGGTTTTAAATTAAATGATTGTTACATTTCAAATTATAAGACATGGTATCCAAGAGTCTGCTATTCTTGGTCTGAAACTGCTTGCTTACTTCAGTCAGGAGATCAGGCTGGGGCAAAGATACCCCAAATGTCAGAACATATCCAGTATGTCTAACCCATGAACTATAGATGGCAATTTCCAAGGAAGTGTGCTTGACTCCCAGTCTTCCAGTATTTAAGAAAATAAGAGAAGCCCATCTCTTTCCAAAGCATTTAACTGTTAAACTGATTTTAATAATATTAATTTTGATTTTAATTGTGTTAATGTTATTATATGACTAATGATTGATATATGGAATGTAAATAAAAGGATGGAGTATGAGAACACAACAACAATATGCTAGTGGCATTTAAAATTCCAGAAACATGTTGTTTTCAGAGAGACTTGTTAGCACTGTCTGTAATATGCTGCTGATCAAATACTTTTCCTGTTTACTACTATAATTTTTTTAGCTACTTGAAAAAACTTCCCTGTTGAAATTTCTATGCCATCTTTCACCAGTCTGAACATCTGCAAACTTCTGCCCTAATACTGGATTGCTATAGTGCAATTTGCAATCAGAAGTTCTTTCAGGTTTTTAAAAATCTCATATAACTATCCATTTGTAAACCTATAAAACCATCTGTAGCCTGCTGTGAACAGCTTGAAAAGCACTGTCAACTAACAACTTTTATAATTGGTCTAGGAGAGTATTACTGTTGTTTTAAGAACTGTCCCAGAAATCTCTTTAACCCCTACTTCCTAAAGTTGTTTTGATAACCCTCATTTGATTTCATTGGAATATGCTACGGTAACACCAGCCCCCCCCCCCAAGTAAACAGAAGACATAATTAGATGTACTAGTATTACTATCGTAAGTTCATATTAACAGAATCTTGTAAGTCTAAAAGTACAAATCAACCTGGAGATCAATGGGATGACAGATGTCGCACCTCACATCTTTAAGTCTAAAAGTACAAATTTCCTTTGCCACTAGTTCCTTCCTAGTTTTTTCTGTAACCATTAGACCACTAGGATAGCCCCCCCTCTTTTATCTGATGTTTCCTAGGCAATATCTCTTCCCTCATTCTCCAATGTCATTTACACATTTCATTACACTTACTTAATATCACAAAATATTAAGATCCAAAAATTTAAATTGAAAGATTATAGCATAAACCATAATGTGGTTGTGGTGCTCCCACTGACTATCAGCACACTGGGTGCCATACCAAAAAAGCTCGGACAGGACTTAGAAAATCTATGCATTGACAAATTTTCTAACTGTCAATTGCAAAATGAGACCTTGCTTTGATCTACACGTATGCTTTGCTGATGCATTATGACATTTTAGGTTCTATGAAGAATTGTAGATGAAAGGTAACTCCAAATAAAGAACTGGAAGCACACTGTTGTGAAGACATAATAGATAATCTAATGATCAAGAAGGAGGAGGAGGGTGGGGAGGAAGAAGGCGGAGAAGAAGAAGGAGGAAGAAGAGGAAGAAGAAGAGGAAGGAGGAAAAGAGGAAGAAGTAGAGGTAGGAGGAAGAAGAAGAGGAGGAAGGAGGAAGAAGAAGAACTTTTATAAATAACTGGGAATCAAAGTGGTAACATAATTTTTTTAAAAAAATAAATGTTAAAAAACCTGTGGTTTAATTGATCTTTCTATAGTGTTTAAGCACAAAATGACAGAAATTCATCATTGATTTTGGTTTTCAAATGTGTGACCACTGGGTTTAACATTGAAAAATTTACAGTATTGCACATATGGTTTAAGTATTTCTCATAATGATATAAAATGATATTATTATGCTGCAATTAGAATATCTGTTTTCTGATATATCCGGATAATGTTGGTGGTTCATTATATTTCCTATTCTTCCAGCATAAAATAACATGAACCAAAGGAATATACATTGATTCATTTCTTATGCTTTCTTATGCTTGGTTAGATGCAGAATCCTTTTTTCATCACTCTATTGTTTATCTAATGTTCAAATATTGCATTATCCATGGACATATTATTAATATGAATAAATGAGAGATAAATTAGATTTTGAAATACATTGCACAAAGTGACAGGTACTCTTCACATACAAATTCCATTGAATATATCCTGGCCATGCAGAGGCATCACCAGCTGAAATATTATGCCACATTTGTTAGAGGATAAAGCAGTAATGAACTGTAATTCATATTCCTAGTAAGTGGGCAGTCAAAGGATATTCTCCAGGGAATGATCCAAGTTCAAAATGTGAATTAATAAGAATTCTATTAAGAACCTTCAATTCTCAACTGCCTTAATGATGGAAAGGGTGGGATTCAGCCAGTTCAGATCAGTTCAGGCGAGCGGTTGTTAAGATTCTGTACAGTTCAGCGAACTGGCAAATCCCACCACTGTCTGGCCCTGCCCACCCCAATCTCCCTGCCCTATCTCACCTTGCTTGCCTTGGCCGGTGGCTAGAGTCATGCCTGAACCCAGCTACTGTCTGGCTCTTCGCTTGCTCGCCCAAACCACATGGCCTAGCTGATTTCCATGCCTTCCCTGCTCTGTTCACTCTGGCTGCCCATGAAGGTAAGGCGCTTGGCGGAGGGGCTGCCTCAGGGTGGACATGGTGAGACTTGGCTGCCTTTCAGGCCTAGCTCTCACCATCCTTCTGCCCGCTCACCTTCGGGGGATGCGCCAGCCCCTGGCTCTGGCCTTCCCCGGGACCTCCACCCGCATGCTGCCCACTTGCCTTTTGCCTCGTCTCAGGCCACCTTTGTGAGAGTGGTGCAAGCCCCATGGGATGGAAAGTAAGGCTGATGGTGGGGAAGGAAGATCCGGTCCAGGCTTGCTGCTCTCAGCCAAAGGACTGCCTCAGTGGGTAGGGGACATGGTGAGGCTTGGCTGCGTTTTGGGCCCATCTTTGGCTTCCACAGGGCCTTCTGGGTGGGAGATCTGAGGAAAAAATGCCTTCCCTGAGGGTCGCCCACTTGCCCATCTGCCGGCTGGGCTGGCCTGGAAGCGGCATGTCCCCTTGTTGAATGCGGGACCCAAGGCAAAGCGGAGGTTGAGCAGGCAGCAGCCCAGAGCAGGGCCCAAAAGGCAGCTGAGCCTTGCCATGTTCTCCCCTACTGAGAAGCCTGCAGCCACTGCCTCTTTGCCAGTGTAAGAAGCCTTCAGCCACGGGTCTTTGGCCAGCATGAGAATCCTCCAGGCGTCACTCTTTGCCGATGTGAGAATCCTCTGCCAGCTTGGTTCCAGCCAGCAAAAAGGCAGCAGCTGGAGGCTTCTCATGTCGAAAAAAACTGGCAGCTGGAGGTTTCTCGCCAAAAAAGAGCAGAATCTGGCAGCTTCTTGTGCCAGCAAAGAGACAGCAGGTGGAAGCTTCTTATGCTGAAAAAGAACAGCAGCTGGAGCCTTCTCGATGAAAAAGAGTGGCAGCTGGAAACTTCTCGACGAAAAAGAGCAGCAGCTGGAGACAGCGGTAGCTGGCTTCTCGTGCCTGCAGAGTGGCGGCTGCAGGCTTCTTGCTCCAAAAAAGACCAGCGGGTTGAGGCTTCTCACACCAGCATAGGGCAGTGGCTGCAGGCTTCTTGCACTGGCAAAGAGTGGTGGCTGTAGGCTTCTTGCACCGAAAAAGAGCCATGGCTGCAGGCTTCTTATGCTGGTAAAGAGGCAGCGGCTGCAGGCCAGTGTCTCAGGGCAGTGTTGTGTGCCCAGCTGCACCAACAAAGTCCCAGAAGTAGCCACCCATCATTTATTTATTTATTTATTTATTTATTTATTTATTTATTTATTTATTTATTTATTTATTTATTTATTTATTTTTCATATTTGTATACCGCCCTACTCCCGAGGGACTCAGGGCGGTGAACAGCCATAAATAAATACAAAGACATACAAAAGTTAAAAACTATTAAAAATATTAAATAATTTAGGGTTAGGTTCAAAGATTAAAACATCCAATTTAACTAAAAGAGATTTAAAACCCAATTTAAAGCCAATTTAAAGGCCAATTTAAAAGGGAGAGTTAGGCCAGACCAGCCTGTTGGAATAAAAATGTTTTTAGGGTGCAGCGGAAGATGTGTAGGTCTTGGATCCTCCGTATCTCCAGGGGGAGCTCATTCCAGATGGCAGGTGCCCCCACAGAGAAGGCAATTTCCTGCTGCAAAAACCTTTTTAAAAACCCTGACTGTTGGAAAGCGAGACCCAGCAAGGGATGAGGTGTTGGAGAATCACTGTTGCTGTTGCTGCACAAAGTTAAGTCTAAGGCTCCGGCCATCACCACTGCTGCTTCATCTGTCCTGTGCTGTCCCACCTTGCTATGAGTAACATTAAGTAAGTTGGACATGCCCACTTAATCACATAACCCCCCTGCCACACCCACCCAGTCATTAGGACGAACCAGTTGTTAAATTAGTTGGATCCCACCACTGTCAAGGACCCCATAGTCATCATAGTGCTCCTCTTCTTCTTCCTCCTCCTTCTCCTCCTCCTTCTAGTACTGATGAGGTTACCTAGTCAGGTCATGAAACATCTTCAGAGAGCACGAAGGACTCACAGTTCAATTCTGAACTAAAAATAGTCTCTTCTATCAGCACTTCTCTGAGTTTATATTGCGACTTCCCAAAATTTCATGCAGAAGGTTTTCCAGCCTTTCCTGAAAATTCCAAAAATGTATATGGGGATTTCTTCAAGCTAGAATGTTTCCTTTAAACCACACTTCTTCTTTGGGTTGTTTTTTCTTAAAAGTGCAGATGGACATCTGGATTAGGAATAGAATGGACAGAAAGAGATGATTTCCCCTTTCTACAAACTACATCTAAACACACAACTAAATATGGAGACGTGAGTCTGTATTACCACCATGCCCTAAGACTCTTGTGATTCTCATAAATAAATAAATAAATAAATACATACATACATACATACATACATACATACATACATACATACATACATAAAATAGTTTGCTTCAATGAAGCATTTCACATCACTGTCGCTACCTTGACTAGCACTCTGGAGTCAAATTGAATCACTCCTTTGTCAATCACTTCCTCAAAGATTGCCACAGCTTTACAAAAAATAGTGAATACCAATTGCTTGAAAGTAGGCTGTATATCGATTTAAAACTCAACAGGATTCACAAGATTATAAAGCTAGCAATTTGAGAGAAGAGCAAGTGGGTTACTACTACATAGTTATTAGCATGTATTCATTTTATATAAAAAGAATTTATCTGCATTTAAGAGTGAAAAAGTTATACTAATGAATCTTTCTCCTGTATCCTGTTTACTTTCACTAAGAATGAACAAACCTGCCAAGTTCAATTTCATTCACTTTTAAAAAAAATTTAAAGCTTAAAATCAAGATCCCCATCTGTAAGTTTGTAATTTTTAAAAAATGCATGAAATTTCAGGCACCTCTTATTCTCATTTCTCTGCATTTATCCAGTATATACATATGTGTATTTACTTTTTCTGAATAGATGCATTTAATATGCTTTTAATATGTTCTGTATTGCATTTGACAAAATATTGATTTTCTATTCTTTTATATAGGAATTTGTAGGTATTAAATCTTGGATATTAAACTTTTATTACCTGCAATAATTTTCTTAGATATTCTTTCATTGCAGATCTCAGTTCACCCTTGGCATTTTCTAACAAACTCTTAATTCCTTTCATTATATTTCCTTCATTTACTAAGCAACGTTCTGACTCATTTCCTTCTTTTGAGGCATTAAGACTGTGTTACAGTTCTCAGTACTTCATATGTCTTATTCAAGCAAGTTCACAATGAATACATACTTGGAATTAATTTAATTCTGTTCAGTTCATCTGATCATATCACTATTAAAAGCATTTCATAAAAGAAGCTTTCTGTGAGTCAGACAAATTATGTTTTCCAACACTATAGCAAGGGAAAGTCTATTATATAGGACTGCCTTCCTAAAGAATAAAAGCTACATGCAATTTTTAGGTACAGTTCTGATTTATATGGCATTTCATTGACATAAAGAAGATAATCTACCAGTATTGAGATGCCATGTGCTACACTAGGATGCTTATTGCATGATAATAATGAGAATATCAAGAAATTTGTCCTGGCTCAAATTTACACCTTTTTTTGTCATTCCATAGAAAATACAAAAGCTGACATGTTTTCCTTCCCTATCCCAACTAAACCATTTCACATTTACTTTATTTATTTAGTTATAAAATTTATTGGTTGCCAATCTTACCATAGGGTAGCTCTGGGTTACAGTTTTATTTATTTATTTAGCCCTATGTAGAACCTATTATAGTAGTCTACCTGTGAGTTGAATAGGGACTGAATGATTGAATGCAGGGAATCCTGGCTGCGATTGCCACCTGTTCCTCACACAGCAGTCACAAGTCCAGGAGAACCCCCAATATATTTAACAGTTATATATATATATAACAGGAGCAAATCCCACATGTACTGCACTGTACTGCACAGTGCAACTTGCACTGATGAAGTTACATAGTTGGGCTATGAAAGATCTGCAAGCAAACAACTAAACTCAGAGAGCACCAAGGTCTTCACAATTCATCCCTAAGCTACATATATTGTCTTCTATTTGCATCCACACATTTTTTTTTTCCTGGTATGTAATCAACATTTCCTTTTGAAAGTTCTTTGAGAACTTTCTATAACACAAGGCCTCATTTTTTCAGTGGGAAAACACTACTAATAGAAAGGCCTTGAATTTAAAGAAGCCTGTGCTCAATTTTCCAAACAATTTGCTTTTAAAAAAAATCCAAGGCACCCTGTAATTTGTTCCGCATAAATAGTATTTTAGCCAAAGCTTTTCAATCAGAAAAGTTTCAAATATGATGTCCACACTGATTCATGTGTATTTGTGCTACTGCTACTTTTCCTTTAATCAGAATTTATGAAGAAACACAATGCAAAGGCACTTGTGGTAAGAACTCTAGAAATTTCTGTTTTTCTAAGAATCTCTGAACATTACTATCCTTTTAGGGTTAGGGTTAGGGTTTTCTATGGATTCAAACATTCTGGATTTTTTTTAAAATGTGAAACATCATATCTCAAATATTTCTGAAACTGATTTGTTAACACTGAAACATTGTAGTGGATATGGACAATAGATAACAGTTAACAAAGTTGGAAGGGACTTTATAGGTCATCTAATCCAACTCCCCGCCTTAGCAGGAGTCCCTACACCATTTCTGAGAAATGGGAATCCAATCTTTTCTTGAAAGTCTCAAGTGATGAAGCTCCCACAACTTCCGAAGGCAACTTCTGTTCCATTGATTGATTGTTATCACTGTCAGAAAGTTCCTCCTTATTTCCTTGAATCTCTCCTTGATCAGTTTCAATTCATTATTCCTTGTCTGGCCGTCAGGTGCTTTGGAAAATAGCTTGACCCCCTCCTCTCTGTGGCAGCCCCTCAAATGCTGGAACATTGCTATCATATCTCCCCTGGTCTTTCTGTTCACTAGATTATCCATTCCCAGTTCCTGTAACCATTCTTCATATGTTTTAGTCTCCAGTCCCCTAATCGTCGTGGTTGCTCTCCTCTGCACTTTTTCTAAAGTGGCAACATCTTTTTTATAGTGTGGGACCAAAACTGGATGCAGTACTCTAGGTGGGGTCCTACTAAGGCTTTATAGAGTGACATTAGTACCTCACTTGATCTTGATTGTATCCCTCTGTTAATGCAGTTTAGGATTGTATTGGCTTTTTTGGCTGCCACTGCACGTTGCTGACTCATATTTAGTTAGTGGTCCACTAAGACTCCTAGATCCCTCTCACAGTCACTGCTATTAAGCCTGGTTTCACACAGTTTATATGTGTACTTTTGATTTTTCTTACCTAAATGTAGGACTTTACTTTTCTTTACATTGGATTTCATTTTGTTAGATAGGGCCCAATGTTCAAGTCTCTCAAGATCCATCTGGATCTTGAGCCTATCTTCTAGGGTGTTAGCTATTCCTGCCAGCTTAGTATCATCTGCAAATTTGGTAAATTCTCCTTCTATTCCCACATCTAAGATTATTGATTTTTGATAGATATTTATCAATATCTTTTCACTTTCACTACCCTGCCATAGCTTCTAGATAATTCTGAAGTTAGGGAAGAGATTATAGAATTTCTTTTCTAATTTCAATTGTCCAATTTTCAATAATGTCAGAAATTCAAAATGCAGAAATAAATTTGAAAACAAAGCAACCTCAGAAACCAATTTTATACTTTCTTTTTGCCTTATGCAAATCAATAATTCTAACAACAGAAGGAAAAGTACAAAAAGAGGTATAGTATAATCAAAAATATAAGTAATCATCACACTGGGGACTGAAACACATATTATAAACTCAACAGTGTCCACATACCTATTCTTTTTTCATATCTGTAATATCTGAATAGGCTTACAACCCATCCAATCCTGTGGTCCTACCTAAGGAAAAGTATCACAGAAAAAGCAGATGTAATTCAATTATTAAATAAAAATAAAATAAAGTATCTTAATTATAAGTTCTGTTAATATAGGTCCAATACGGAGAAGGTGTACCATTTTACCATTATCAAATGTCAATTGACAATCCAAACAAAGGCAACAAACCACTCAAGGCAGAAGATAACTGTAATGTGTTATAATAAAGAATATTTCCAACTTCAATTACAAGTAAACAGGATTGTACACAATTTACATTTATCTTTAAAATATGCTACTATTACTTAACAATATCTTTGAATATTTTGTTAAGGAATATTTGCAAGGTTCAGATCCGCTGCATGACATTGCAAAACAGAATTGTTGGAACACTCAAATAATAAAACTATTTTTTAAAAAAAGAAAGAAAAAGATAGGTTATGTTTGCTGAAATGGATCATGTATGAAATTGGAACTAATGTGATTGCTTAGGTCTAACGCTATTAATGAACACAAGTGTAACAATTCAATACCTCCTGATTTTTTAAAAACTGTTATACTGGTATGATATAATGCAGAATGTCATTTTTCACTTCTATACTAATGTCAAGATGCCAAGATGTCTCTGATTCTATCATGACACAGATATTAAGGTACAAAGCACAGATCTTCAAAAGCAGAATTCAGTCTCAACTTCTGTTTGAGACATGCTCATTGGCCCATGAAGATTGGGTATCATAAGCCCTATGTCATCTTATATCCTTACTAACTTTAGAGGTGAACCTTCCAGTCATTTATTCCATTTCTTGCTTCATTGAAACTCTGATAATAGAAAATATAGATATAGTCTCAAGTTCTGACCCCAAATTATCATCAAACAATTAGGAAGCTAACTACCTAATGTTTCTTTTACAAGAGGGGGAAATAAATGACCTTCACTATGGCTAACACATTTTCACGATTATTATTTTAACCATAATACTTTTTTTAAAAAAAATGTTGCCTATATTTCTACTTTAAGATTAACAAACAAGCTGAAACTCCACTTAGAATAAAGTTAAACATACTGTATATTTCATCAAGTAGTATTTTTCTAAGCACATTGACGTCAAAGAGGCTACCATGAATTTAAATTTATGCTATCCATCAGAGATCAGTGTAAAATCAAATCAAATCAAGTATTTATTACAGTCATAGACCAGCATAAGAAGAGATCAATGCCATTTTTGGCAGAACACCATTTTCAATCATCAGACCAAGTCTTGGTGAAATATTTATAGCTGGTGTCTCCCATCATGCATTTCATGCACATGCTTACTTTCTTCTACAACTAAATATTGCTTAATACTGTCTATTTATAACTTTGCTTTTGAATTGCCAACACATGATTTAAGGACATCTGATATTCTGCTACCATGCTACAGTATGCCTTTTTATATAACATATGACACTATTCTTCATAAAATCATAAATCTGCAATCAGACTGCAATCAAATCTGTAATCTATGTTTATCTTAGTTGCTAGCTATTACTTCCTTTCTTCCCCTAGCTAGAATTCCTCAAGATTTTTCATTTAATGCCAGCTTATCATCTGTGAGTCTTACCCTTCTCCTTCTTATGGAAACACTTCTTACAAAAACCAAACTATGTTCTACTTTCAGCTTCCCTTAGTTACCTAGCATAAAGTAGGTTTAGGTTTCTTTGTGGATACATATATATCCACCAGGAAAACATGGTGGATACTGTCATGTAACACCATATAATTTGGTGGCAACAGAAGAAGATAGGTTGTACAATTAAATAGATTTTACAATTTTTCATATCATTTTGCTTCCCCGACCACCAAGTTGTGGAAACCAGTTCACTCAGTCAATTAAAGTTCATATGCTTTGAATGAAATCTTGATTTTACAGCTGGATAAAATTTATTCTGGTGAGCTACAGATTTAATCAAGGTCAAATTCAAATGCTGTATTGAATTTAGCCTTAACAATCCTTTAAGCACAAACCACAATAGACATTTCTTCCCACACATGCAATATTTGATTTCTACTTTCTATCTTCTACTACCACTATTCTGAACATTAGTCAAATATTCTGCCCTTGTGCCAGACCAATCAAGAAGGATCTTTATATCCATCATGTGTGCTGATTGCAGATTCCCCTGGCTAGCTTGTGCCTCAGATAAAATGAACAGGATTTATGTAAACTGGGAATGAGTCCACTGTCAATGTCAGAGCTCACAGTCATCCTAATTTTACTGTTTGTATATATGGATGTTTCTCTGTGTGTACACATTAAATCACATTAAATGAAATCCCAAATCATTTTCTTAAAATTATATGAAACAGTTTCTAGGTATCTTGTGATGTTCTATGAAATTTTAAGTATAATATATTCATGTAGATAATATGAAAAACATTAGAATATTATCATGAAAGTTTTATTTCTACACTTATAAATGATTAATATGAAACATTTTAATACTATGTTTTAATACTTAAAGGTTTTTATTTAAAACTGTAGATAGGTAAACAGATAATTTTAATATGTATTTTTTAATATGTAAAATAAATGAGAATAATCTGTGTTTGTATACACCCACCCCAAATCCCTCCTGTCCTTTAAATCCTGTTAAAGGGAATACCAAATGATGGCTTGTAGAATATGTTTCTTTTATGACAAAAGTTTATTTTTATTTTACTTTTTTCAGTTTGCTAGCCACTCTCTCTCACCAGTTGGATGATACTTAATCAAGACTAATAGGTCTACAGATTTTCTTTTCTTCTAACATGTTTGGGTATATGTGCCTTCAACTCAGTGTTGATTTCTGACAACTTCCTGGACAACTGCCTGAAGTTTTCTGTGCAAGATTTCAGAAGTGGTTTGCTATTGCCTGCTTCCCAGGTCTGAGAAAGAGTGATTGGCCCAAAATCACCCTGGTTGTTTTTTGCCTAAGGTGAGTAACATGTCTCCCAGTTTCTAGTCTGGTGCCATAACCAGACATTAAAATGGGTCTAGTCTTTTAACAAAGCTTTCTTAAACTAGAAGGCGTGGCTGGAGTGGGCATGCCAGCTAGATGTCACTCATGTCGGGGGCACCTGTGATGGCCCAAGCGCTCTGCCAGCAAAAATGAGCTCCCAAGCTCTGTTTTTGGCTGCAACTGTCTCCTACAACTCTTTGGCAGCAAAAAGGAGCTTGGAACGGCCTCACACAGCTCTCCTGAGCTTCATTTTCACTGCAGAGTCACCGTGGGTGCTGTTTCCAGAGTGGCTCCATGGGCCAGATCTAAGCACCTCATGGGCCGGATCTGGGCCCCGGGCCTTGAATTTGATACCCTGGTCTAAAGGAATGGCGGCTATAGTAAATAATATATAGTAAATAAAGTAGATCCTTTAGGGTTTAATGCTTATTTGTTTTCCCCTTTCCAAGTATAACCATAGAAAGTAGTATAATATCAACTTTTTTACTGTAAATATTCTACCCTGAGCTGGTACTTTCTCTCTTGTTTTATTTATTTGCTGGATAAGAGGAATAGTTGCTTCAGAGCAACTGTGGATCAACTGTGGAGCCTTGGTAGTACAGTGGTCTAAAGCACCCTATTATTATTATTTTTTTGCCTGTAATTGCTGCCTGCAATTACTGCAGGTTCGAATCTCACCAGACTCAAGGTTGACTCAGCCTTCCAACCTTTCTAAGGTAGGTAAACTGAGGACCCAGTTGAGGGGCAATAAGCTGACTTTGTATAAAATATACAAAAGTATGAAGGCTATTGCTTAGCACATTGTAAGTCGCCCTGAGTCTCCGGAGAAAGGCGGCATATAAATCAAATTAAAAAAAAAACAACCTGTGTTTGGAGCCAACAGTTAATAATAAAATAATGACAACATACGCTGTATGTTATTACAAATAACTAACCTGTCTTGAAAGTGTGAAAATTGCTTCCATGCATTTTGGCAGCTCAAATATGTTTTATTACATCTTTTAAGAAGCGTGTGTATCTGATCTTTGTGATGCCTTCTTAGATCAATATTGATCTTGATTGTTCATTCATATTTTTCATTGGGCTCAAGTATAATAATTGAGATAGAATAATCAGTCTTTTTACAGAAATATTGTTTTTTTTTATTAAAAAAATTCAGTATGCTTTTCCAACAGATGTTCCCATCAGTGACACTCTCATACAAATTGTTATCCTCTATTTTAATATTTTAACCCTAACCCCCTAAATTTTGATGCATACATTTCCTTAATATAAGCATCTGCATAGACAAAATATTAATATAGAAATGCAGGTGTACGTCTTTATAGTTATTCTTATGAATGTTTACTCTAACATACAGAAGTGTGCACAAACAGGAATATTTTCCTTCCTTCCTTCCTTCCTTCCTTCCTTCCTTCCTTCCTTCCTTCCTTCCTTCCTTCCTTCCTTCCTTCCTCCCCCCCCTTGCTTTCAACTAAAAGTATAGGATTATTTTGGATATTAAGAATTAAGTTGATTTGCTTAAAAAGGCATTTCCTCTCTTTCTCTCTAATTTCAGCTACTGGAGGCAATAGTGCCTTTTCTTCCCTTTACTCATGTGAAATAAGACAGATGATAATCACTAATTATTTTAGGGTGTTTTTTTTAAACTAAAAACTTTGCAAGGCATCTACAGTAACATCCTTTGGTTGGAATTCCCAATATTTTGTTACTTTCCTATTTTTTATTTCAGGTGTCTTGAAACAATGGGAGAAAATCTGTGGGATATGTTGTAGAAGCCCTTATAACTTTGTCATCTACTACTTATTATTTGGGTAATTTTAGACTCCTAAACTGAAAGATACATGATGCAGCTTTCTGTCACTGATAAATATGTTAAACTCTGCCTAGCCAAGCAATTTGCCATGAGATCTAAACATTTCAATATTCATGTTGATGGATAAATATATCCTTTTCTTTCTATGGAAGCAATTTAATACAACATTAAGTTTCCTATAATGTTTGCAATGGTTACAATTTGAAGATGTGAATGCTACATCTCTTGTGTCAAAACTATAATGTATAAAAAAGTTCTAAAGTTAATGAACACTTGCCTAGACAATGCTAGCTATACAAAATCATCTTAGCACCAAATGTAGTGTAGGTATTTCTTTGAAGAGAAATTCAACTGTAAAAAGTAAATATAGCATATCAACATTAAAGCCTTCAGGCATTTGTGGATTCAGTTTTATATATTATACAACAAATAATTCCCTGTTGCATTAAATCTTTAATACAGTAGTTGTTATAGAATTATATGTATTATGCATATATTCCTTCAGTTTCAATTTTCTGCGGAAAACATTTGAGTATAAAATCAGCTATTTTATACCATTTATCATCTCCATTTTATGAAAGCTACAGCTTTTGTCTCATTAGTGGCAATTAGATTAGATTAGAATTGAATGGAATTGGATTCCTGATAAATCACACCAAAGTTCATTTTAATCCAGCCCTCAGCCCTGGCAATAGCAGTTTATGACTTGATCAGCAGCTGTGCCAGCTGGATCTCTAGCATGGGTTTCCCCTTTGATGCTTGCTTGCTATCGGCTGCCATAGTAACAGGACGGGTGGGCATGGCATTGGGGTTTGGAAAGAAAGCTGGTGTGAAGATGACCCATGTGAATAAAAAGGGAAGTTTGCTCTCACAAATTACTGTGCTGCTGAATGGAGTTGTTTACCTTCAGTCAAGGCCAACCGTCCTGGAGCGCCAGATGGATGAAAACACCTGAAGATGTGCCCCACATGACATTATGTGGGACAGGGCTTAGACATTCAGCATGGATCCCTGTGGGGAGGGATTTGGGGAAATTTTTACTATGTAACTTTCACGCCTTTTGGCTCAGATCTTGCTTTTCTTTTGCTGCTATCATTTCAAACTCAGTAAAAGTACCTCTTCTCTAATTCAAAGGAGTCAGGGATTTACTTTTTTAGGTTTTGAACAGAGGCAGGCCCAATAAGATGTTTAGGCTATTATACAATATTTTATGATGTTCCCTTTGGAATATTCAGAAAACATAGCTACCATAAAATACACTGGCAAGATTGCTGATGGGACAATTCCATCAGTGTAGAATGATCTTTAGACCTTTAGTAGTTTTTGATAGGCTTCTGGATGTAATTCAGTGGACTTAACATTGATATAAGTCCTTGTATAGGGTGTATCAAATTTTTCAACTTTTAATTTGCAAACATTAGGGGTGCTAAAAAGTTGTGACATGCCTTGGACATTGTAAATATATTTTGGTTACTTTAATATAATTTAGATGTGCTTGGTAAGTAACTACATATTTTTCATATTTTGTTTGTTTCAAACACAGTTCAAGAATAGAATCAGTTTTACCAGTATGGGCACCTATTTATATTTGTGGAGAGGTTATCTTCCATGTAAAGTACATGGATCAGATGATATGCTTTCTCTGTGTTTACTCCCATGTTGTAAAACACTGCTATCCAAGAAATACATAAAGTTCTCAGAATGCACACTAACAGAAGATAGAAGCAAACTTTTTTTCTCCTTGCAAATGATATTTAGAAAAATGCTCCCTGAATAGTTAGCTAATGTTTTCAACACCAGCAACAGACCTATGTTTCATGAATTAATCCACAACACTTTTAAAGTTGGTGACCATCACCCTCCTAAATTAATGAATTACATCCCCCTCTTTTGAGTTTTCTTATATAAAATGCAGTTGAGTCAGCATGTAGAAAATATCAGCTAATGAATTCAGGATCAAATAAGGAGACTCTCTTACATTTAAAAACTGCAAATAAAAACCTACCATAATTGACTTGGATAACACAAAGAACATACAGTATAGTGACATGTCCTGTTTCCTTCAGTGAACAGTTGGGTAGGCAAAACTTACACAATTGCCTTTTAATACATAAATCTACATATAAATTTGAATAATATAACTTTTCATATTCATATCTTACCATATACTTATAATAACCTATCTAACAAATGAGATATGAATACAAAAACAAGTTTATTACAATAATTTAGAAAATGCTTATAAAAAGGTATGTATAGTGATAATACAATAATACAAGAGCTGTGGTGGCACAGTGGTTAGAATGCAGTACTGCAGGCTACTTCTGCTGACTGCTGGCTGCCTGCAATTTGGCAGATTGAATCTCACCAGGCTCAAGTTGACTCAGCCCTCCATCCTTCTGAGATCAGTAAAATGAGGACCAGGGGTGGGTTTCAACTGGTGTAGCAACCGGTTCACTTTGCATTTCAGAACGCACTTCAGAACAGCCAGGTGCGGCAATCTGCTCTGCCGTGCTTATCAGCTGGGCTAAAAATGAATGAATATAGGTAGGTATAGCGTAGGGGTGGGCAAGAGGGACCAGATGACGGTCAGGGCAAACCAGTTTGCTCTCAGCGCACCATCAGAGCTACTGGCTTGCCCGAACCGGGGCGAACCGGTAGAAACCCACCACTGATGAGAACCCAGATTGTTGGAGGCAATATTCTGATTCTGTAAACTGCTTAGAGAAGGCTGTAAAGCACTGTGAAGCGGTATATAAGTCTACGTGCTATTGCTATATTACTATTGCTATAAGTGTGCACACAATTATATATAATATAAGAAATGTGCACAGAGCTTTGTGCAGACTTTAAAAAATTGAAAGCAAACCAATGTAGAGACTGAACAGGCAAAAAATGAAAAATTAAACAAAATCAGTCCTGAATGATTCATTTATTGCTTCTTAAAAAGGCCATAAGGAAACTGATTTTATTGTCCTTCAGAGCAACTATGACTGCTCATCAAAAGTTTCTTTCAGAACCAGGGTGCCTCTGGTTCTGGTGGTGTTTTATAGTTATAAAGCTTTTAAAGTTATTAAAGTTATTAAGACAAAAATATTGGCAATATGCTATGTTAATGAAAAGTAATCTATGCAATAGTAAACTACAGTATATTTGGAATTTATATTGGTTTTTTTAGCTTGTCCCTATTTCTTTTATCTTTCTGATATAAACAGATTAAAATCAATATTGGATTCATAGTGTGCTGCTAGCATAATCACAAATAATGTGAATTTATTGTAAAAATCTAGATAAAAGTTTACATAATAGTTACTTAATAGATATTTTATCTTTTTAGCTGCTATATTTGAAACTGTTCTTTTCTAGAATATTTTCATGTAATATTTAATATCATTTGCCTGACCTGAAGATCCTGACATAATTGAATTGCAGTATAATAAAAATAATTATAATTAACAATTGTGCTTGATCAAGCATCAATGTACTCTGAATAAAGAAAACTATTGTTAGAGAGCCATATAAACATTTCCAGTTATGTAGTATACAGAAAATTATTTCAATCTCTGAGTTATGTCTATACTATCACTAATATTAGATGTTCCACAATACCCATAAAACAGATACTCACCTTAGAGTCAACATTTGAAGGAATGGGTATACTACATTAAGTGTTACAAAATTCTGACTCGTCTGTTTTTTTTTTTTTTAAGATGGTATTTTTCTTCTAATTTTTATTTCGTATCTTATAATAGAACATTTATCTTTAGGAAATGTTTGTTGGTTTTGTATAACTATAAGTCAGAAAATAATTACCAACAATATCTTCCTGGCATCTCTCTGACTAAAGTAACAAGCTGTACATCTAGGACTTTGTTAATAACCTGATAAATCTCCACATTAGCTGTTAAAGACAGCTAGAATAGAATTCCAATATACTGTATTTCTGACATACTCCCATTAATAGCACTAAAGTTACACCAAAATGTCTTCAGAACTGGATTGTTGGCAATAAAAAAGCCCCTAAACACAAAAACCTGAAAAATCCTTAAGGTTCCTAGTTCCCTTACCTAGTTCCCTTACCCACAAATCCTGTCTGCCTGCCTGTCCATCCATACCAGTACTACCAAAATGATTAGTATATATAAAACTAACTGTAAGATTTTTTTAATTTTAAAAAATCCTATGGTTAAATTAAAATCAATCTGAATCATAATAATTCTAATAATGAACACATCAACTTCCACATAAAATATAAAAAGGCAAAAAGAAAAATAAGAAGACAAGAAGACAATTGCATAGATTAGACAATGAAACCAGTGTATACTCATAAATATGGATAAAGCAAATTACAAAGCAGTATTAAGGAAAATGTTTGTTAAATTTATTTGATTGCAAAATTACAAAGCTACTGAATTATAAAGATTTAAGTCACTTTTACTCTGTGATAGTTTTCAAGCTCTACTGCTATCTGTCAAGAACCAGTTTATTCAATGAATGACCAGAATTTTTTTTCATGTTTATACAGAAACTTATCAAACTATCTTCTTATATTGTAGTAAAGATTCATCAGTGGTTGGATGAAGTATTGAAAATAACATTATATCCTGCTCTGTTTCTTGTAAGATAGCTAGCTAGCTAGCTAGATAGATAGATGGATAGATGGATAGATGGATGGATTGGATGGATGTTGTTTAATAACATCTTATGTATTGTTTTAGGAAGTAAGCTGTTCCATGTAAATCTGACTTTTACAATTGACTAATGGTGTTTTGATCGATGCCAGTGGTGTTCAAGTGATATTCCAGATGTTTTGGAATTGCACACAAGGCATCAATTACTACTGATCCTATCTTTGCTTTCTTTTTGTCATTCTATTTCTATTTACAGATCTTTATATTTTGTAATTTTGTCCAGTTGCTTTTCTTCTATTCTGTTGTTTCAACATGCACTATTTTTGTATTTCTTATGAATTGTTAAATTTAGGGTGTTGTGTTGCAGATGCTTGTTTATGGAGTCCTTGGTACTCTCTGAACGCATTTGTATTCTTGCAGATATTTCATGAAATGAAAGCACCAAAGATTCCACAGTTCAAACGTGAGCTACAAATATTTTCATCTATTGGTACATGCTTTGAATTTTAAAATCCCAGAGTCTTTTAGCTTCTTTATTTTCTATTACTTTGTCTATTTTATGGTCTTGCCAGTTCTTGCTTGCAGGCAAATGGTATTTCTTGCAGATTTTCCAATGCACTATTGTTGCTACTTTGTCATGTCGATTTTTGTATACTCAGTCTATGCAATCTTACAGCAGCTAACTACATGGTCCACTGTTTCTTTGGGTTTTTGCAGAGGCAGCATTTGCTGTCTGTTGTTGTCTTCTCAATTCTGCCTTGTATGCATTTGTTCTTAAGGCTTGTGCAGCCAGAATTTAGCCCCTCTGTTTTTTTGCTTCAGTTTTACATCTCTTAGACATTGCTAGGTCTTGTTACCTTCTTTATGTACTATTTTTGTTTTTTTAATGTCCTGGCCATGTAAAACTTTGCTGTGCTGTGTCTCTTTTGTATTCTTTATTTGGTAATTCCTATAAACCAGTTTGATTTTTCCTGTATTCAGCAAGTCTTTGTGATATACAAGCTTTAGTGTATCTTTTCCACAATGCCTGTTTTTTTTTTTTTTCCTTCTGCTGTCTGGTGCCCTTGCAACATTCCATATTCACTTGATAATAGAAAATAGTTAGTTTTTAGTCTTTTTCTATGAATACTTATAATACCACAACAAACCATCTTCAAATTCCAGGTTCCTATGATATGGTGATACCTGGAATTGGACTTTAATTAATCTGTAATTAAATCAGTCAATTAATCAATTATTTATCCAGAGGCAGTTACCAAGGAACGGTGACATTTTTACCTGCACGCAGTCTGTACATTTTTACCTGCACGTGGCTGTACATAAAACAATTTGTTGCATATATACAATTACAATTTTATATGCAATTTTAATTGTACATGTAATTAAAAATAATATTAAGGGATGTGCTTATCAAAATCTAAGGACTCTCAAAGTCATCCAGTACAAATGTGTAAGAGCTTTGAAATAAGGTCTTTTGTAAGGAATGCAGCTAGTATTAAAATTGTTAATTGCTTGGGGAAGGTTGGAGGTAGTTTGGAACTAAAATAACACCCTGAATTTTTATGTCCGAAAGGTACTTTTTCAAGCTTAAAGTCCAGTTGCCTCTTGAAAAAGCACCTTTCGACAAGTATGACCTGTAATGGTCATAGTGAAAATCTCCATATGCGAATCTCCATAGACATCTGAATTCTGATCTTCAAAAAGATGGGAGATTGATTCCCAACTCCTTTATGACTGGGATGCAGGCCCAAAGACTCTTCATTCTATCCAGCTATCTATCTACAAACTTGGACTTATCATTCTAGAGAGCATTCTTTCTGGTAAATGTCTATGGAGATTCTCAGTCATCTAGGTCATGGTTGTCCCTAAGGTGCTTTTTCAAGAGGCAATTGGACTTTCTAGTTTTTCTTTGAAGACATTTCGCTTCTCATCCAAGAAGCTTCTTCAGCTCTGATTCTTTCTTTCTGGTAGCTTGCCTTCCACATTATTGGAAGGAAGGTATAATAACATAAGGAATAAATATGCCTTGCCAGCTGGCTGACACTGAGACAGTCACAGACATGTTACTGTGTTCCTTTTTCTACTTCAGGAGACATTCACACCTATTAGCTTCCATGCTGTTAAATATTTCTAGCAAGTCATTTGAGAAGACAGTGTCATTTCTTTTGGTTAACAAGCCTCTAGAAAAGTTGTTAAAATTCTTGGCTATTACCATGGCTGTTTGGAGATTAGCGGCTTAAATTCTCCAACTCTCCAATTAAATGTGCAATTATTTTGCACATCGAATCATATTGGATTGTTTTAGCATTTATTTGTGTAACTTTATACCTGTTAGTTTTTATTTGTGTATATCTTCACTGCAGGGACAAATGGTGCAGATTTATTGGAGATGCACTTTGTCTTCTTTAACTGTATAATGCAAATCATTTCTACTACTGCAGCAATTTGAACAGAAAGAAACACTACAGAGACCAGACAATGTAACAGTTTAGTTTGTTCTATTGTATTATACTTCTTCTTCTAAACACTACCTAAACTCCAATAATTAATTTAACCATTTTATTCTGCAACTGAATCATATTAATAAGCTGTTCCTTTAGTCGCCTTCTCTTCCAAATGCTCCCATGTTTTTAGCTGAACTTAGTCTGCATGGTAGTTTGCTGACATCTAAGAACATCAGGCAGGATCTGGAGTGTGTGATACAACAGCAATCTCAGATATTCTTAACAGTATGTTGGTCATGCAGCATAATATTCATCTTCTCACAAATCCTATTTTATGAATTTTGTAATATGTATAACTGTGTACCGAGCACAAGACTGACAAACTGGATATATTTAAATTTCATGGAGGCAGCTCACCCCCAAAATAACCAAGTGGTATCACTACAGCTTTCCACTATCACTTCTTAATGAATAGAACATCACTGTTTGTATATGTGATGCTTTAATGTTACCTATTGAATGTATTAGAGAGCATTATCTTCGGACATTTCATTAATTGGAAAACTGAAGCTGTTTTGACTATGTATTTGAAGCCAAGTTTTGCTCTAAGATTCTAATTCTTCTAGTTTGACAAGGCATTTGCAGACAAATGACTTGTCAGGGATCATTTAAGTTTTGAAACATTTAGCAAAGACTGACAGCTGCACAAAGCTTATAATTTGACAATGCTTTATCTCAGTGAAATGAAGCAGCTACGTGAGGAGGGGGGATATGCCAAATTAAACCTTTAGGAGTCAGATAAGTATTTTTTCCATTAAAAAAAAAACTGATTTAAAACATGATTGTGCATCAAATAAGAGGATTAGTTCCAGAAGTCCAATAATGCCAGAGGAAAGGCGATAGTAAAACCTACCTTTTCAGAGCTAAAAAAGAATATGAGATAACTGTCCAGATTGTGCTATTTGGAATTGAAAGAAAAATCAGAGAACTAATTTGATAATATGTTCATTTATATAATATATTTATGCCTTGTATAACAAAATTATTTTGGAAGCTATTTTCATCTGTTTTCATTTTCAGCCTACTATCTATGAGTAGAATGAAAACAGATGAAAAAAATCCTGTCATGGTAAGGGTAAACTCAATTTTGCCTAATTTTTCCAACTTGATATTTATTTCATCTTGATTTTTAGTTGAGAAATTATACAGTTGTTACTTATTGAGAAAAGAATAATCAAATAACATATAACATATTTTTAATCTGGTTCTTTTTTTTTACTATCTAATTGGTTAAGGCAAGAGCCAATGACTCCATTTAACCTTATCTAAGTCTATTATAACAGAAAAGCTTCACGCACACATGCCCAGGGACTCTGTGTGATGGGATGTACGTATCAAATGAAGAGTTCCTGATCACATATATGGAGAAAGAAGTGCACATAATGCACATATAGTAGCTTATATGAAACCGGATCATTTAACAATATAATAAATGTGTTTAGATCAAGGCTGCCATCACTTCCTTTACCATATTTCAATGGATTATAATATCTGAAAAAGACTAATTATATTTTAATAGATACTGTGATATATCAGGCTATTTAATATGAATATTATACTAATGTATTTATCATTAGATAGCTGTGACAAGATAGAAAACCATTACAGAGGGTGGTGAGCACAGCACAAAACATCATGGGTTGTCCCCTGATACCACTAGACGACATCGCTAGGGCTCGCTACCTTAGAAGAATGAGGAAACAGGGACGACTCACACCCTGTTTATTTTCCTTCCATCAGGAAGGAGATATAGAAGCATAGTCAGTCACACAAACAGGCTGAAGAACAGTTTTTATCTGTGGGCTGTCAGGCTCCTGACTGAAAAATAACTACAACAACATAGTACGATTGACTTGCAGGGCCAGTGCAACGTGCAATAAGTTCACATGGTGCAATAGGATTGGGTGATTGTTAGCAGGATTCACTGGGATAGGAATTTTTTTATTTGTCTTTCACTGTAAGTTGTATTGTGTTGGAGGGGTGCACAAAGGGAGACTCAGCCAATCACATAGTACACATGTTGTACTCTGACAATAAAGGTTTGAATTTGGATTTGAATTTGAATTTGATTTGTATTTTGCAAAGATCACTCTGTTGGGGAAATCACATAAGAAGACATATAAGTTACTATGCCGAAATCTGATTATGTTTATGATTATCAAATTTTCCTGTCTTGTATTATTAATTTACAAAAATAATTTTGTATTTATGTATATTCAATAACTTAATTAATAAAGGACAGAATCTGACATATACAAGATTAGATATCTCTTTCAAGTTAATGTGTTTAAGAGCCGTGATGGCGCAGTGGTTAGAATTTAGTATTGCAGGCTATTTCTGCTGACTGTGGCTGCCAGCAGTTTGGAAGTTCGAATCCCACTGGCTCAAGGTTGACTCAGGCTTCCATCCTCCCAAGGTCGGCAAAATGAGGACCCAGATTGTTGGGGGAAATATGCTGACATTGTAAACTGCTTAGAGAGGGCTGTGAAGCACTCTGAAGTGGTATATAAGTCTAAATACTATTGTTATTGCTATTATTCATTAAATATCATAGTTTTCAGTTAGTTATTAAATTCAGTGTCAGGGTTAGATACAGATCCTTTTCTAGTATCACTAAACATATATGGTGGCATGTTAGTACTAAACTAACAGTTCATAATCAAATGAACTGACATAGAATTGAAGCTGAAGAAATGTATTATTGTACTCTGGACAAAAGTTTGATACATTACCTACATTAGTACATATGATTTTTCTTTTCAGTTTTAGAATTTCAAACTCAAGCATGCATTCAAATATTTTTTAGAGGACTACAACGAAGTTTTCCCCTGATTTTAGTTAGTCAAACTATTATGTTCATAATGAAATAATAACTCCCCGTGAGCAGATTTGGTTTTCACGAGTTCAGATTAATGAGCATGGTTCATTTAGCAAGAAAAGAGTTTTCAGATGGTCTTTCTTTGAGGGGGAAAATATCCTGAAAAGTATCAACACACACCCCCTAAAAACCAAGATTATCTGTGGAAAGGTCTATGCAATTGTATAATGAAAATCAACCAGTTCATTAAAAAAGAAATAACCACAGAGACTATTTATGGTTAATCATGCATGCTGCATTAGTTCATTGTCCTACCGTGTAACCTGAGCAGGCAGATAATATAACTTGTGGGGATCCTTTGTTCAAAGTTTTAAGTAAAACTGAGCCTTATGAATATCAAATTTGTAATGCAGATTTGTTTATCAAAGTTAGAAGAATTTTCTTAAAATGAGGCTTTAAAATGTCAGTCTTATCACTTACTTTGCCTTTGCTTTACATATTTAAGAGTATTGATATAAATTTATTTAGCCAAGAAATCTGCAAAGGTACAATATGTGAGCTGGATATAAATATAAACAGAAAAATGGATGAATTTCAGATGATTTCAGAGAGAAAAATTGATTTTATCGTTTGAACATCATTGGACACCGCACTATCCCAAATGCTTCTGCTGTTCTCCTTGTATTAAATTTTCACCTCTATCAGGAGTAGTTTTTTATACTATGAAATTTATGTAATCATTAGATTTGGTTTTTGATTCTTCATATTGAAACAAATGGTTCTTCCTTTCTTCCCAATGATTTATTCTTGCAACTTTTCATTTTAGTATATACATATTTCTTTCTTCTAAAAGCTGATTCATGTTTTTTTTTTTCCTTTATCGGTACATTTTATGTCGTCATTGCAGTTTCAAGAGAAATATCTGCAGGAAAGTGTACCTGCTGTATTTTAGTACTTTAATAACAGCAACTGTGTTTTTTTTTTTACATTCCTTCAGTTGCTACTGGTAATAAAATGAAATATTAATTTTTTGTCAGTGTTCAGTTAATTGCTATTCTAAGGTAACAGGTTTTTTTTCAAATACATGATCTATAACTTCATTGTTATCAAGGCTTGTAGCTTGATTACTTCAATGCTTTTTCTACATGGGACTTGAAGATCACTTGGACGCTTCAACTGGCACCCTATGTGGTGGTAGTGATAAACTCTTGGCTCATAACACACTAGCTTTAATTGTGGTTGAAAAGAAGAAAGTATGGATAATAAATGTTGCAATACCAGGCAATGGTAGAAAACAAAGGAAATCACAAAGTGTCACGATTGAATATCAAAATTGAAAGATATGGAATAAACATGAAGTTGTCCCAATGGTTATCAGCTGGTGATCTGATTATCCCCCCAAATCTTGGATGTTAAAATTTTCATCTTCCAATTACAAAAGTCACACTGATTGGATCCACAGGTATACTATAATATATTATGGCATCCTAGGCTCTTGAGAAGAACTCAGTGTCCAGGAAGGCATTTTTGTTTAAATAATAATAATAATAATAATAATAATAATAATAATAATAATAATAATAATAATAATAATAATAATAATAATAATAATAATTTAAAATCCCCAGTGCCAGTTATGGGCATCATTCTGAACTCCCTAGTAAAAAAAACATGCTAGAACAGCAAATCACAGTATAGTACGAAACTTTGGCACTTTCACATACACAATATGTTCATGAAGGCTCTGCATCACAGGATACAGATTGTTTTGGCAGAACAGTCATTCTTCCTAATCAGGCAAATTAAAATTTGAAGAGGGATAAACAGTTAAGGAAAAATCTATAGCCATTCTAAGTATCATACATTTACACACACACACACACACACACAAAATGGATACTATCCAAGGGAGTGAAAATAGTCTCCTAATAAAGAGTAACAAAATCTTTTTAGTACTGTAGATGAAAAAGTAGCAAAAGCTATACGAGACATTTTAAAATTTATTCATGATTTGGAGAATTGTATGATTTTGTATATAAACCTTTCAAATAAACAGTCATAAGTTTAGGAGAACTTATTCAAGTGGGTCATTTGGAAGGGTAGAAATACTATATTTCTACCAGCTGCATTATTTTCAGTGAAAACATATTAATGTTGTTATCTATGCAAAAAGACAGATATCTTATATTCATACTGTAGATTGTGGACATCACAAACTAGTAACAAAAAACTGCAGTCTTTGATTCTTGGAAAAAAGGAAGGCTGAGCATTTGAGAAATTATGAAAAAATAAAAGCTTTCATAAAAGTATACAGAATATATGATTTATAATGTTCTTTCAGCTTCCAAGATATTACTATAATTAACTAATTAAGTATAATGACCTCTAAATCTGATTATTAGCTATAAAATAAAACAGCTGTGTGACTGCTAGACACAGTTGGTTATTATAAGAGTTCAGCTCATGTTTCACTTCTCTGAACATGGCATATGTCATTTGCTGAATTGCTCATACTGACTCATGTTTGCTTGACAGAAAAGAATAATGCGTTTGATTTTTAAGATAGCAAATTGGCTGAATAATACCACATAGTAATTGCTCAAAAGTAAGCTGAGTTGCAAATTATTAAGAAAAGCTTAAGCAAAAGTGGCACCATCTGTTCCTATAGGCTTCCATGACTTGTCATCCATCAAGCAATCACAGCCCATTAGAGACACATTGCTCCTCCTTTTCCTTTTTCGAGATGCAGACTGGCAGGAAAAGTAATATATTCAGTGAAAATACTTGGCTAGTGGACAATATATATATAACATTAATCTGGGATCACATTATATATACATGACTGAAACCAATTTCTAATATATATATATTCAATATAGTATTTGAGTTTGTCTAGATAATCCTAAATTATAAGATCTACATTAAGATTGATAGAAAGAACATGGTAAGTATCTTTGTAACTTTCATGAAAGTTCATAAATCAAATTCATAATAATTCAACCTTGAAATTCACTCCCATGAAAAGACCCCACCTGACTTCGGAAAAAGAAAAAGGTTAGATCAATTTATGGAAGACATGAGAATAAATGACTGATAGATCTGAATAATAGTTATCTATGAAGGCTATCTTCTAGGAGATAGCTAGTAGGCTTCCTTGTGCAGTTAATTTGTAATAACAGACTGCTGGAGTAGAGGGACACTGCTTATGTTCTAAATTGTTGTCAGGTACCTACTGTGGTTGACCAATGGTAGGTATGAAAGCCTACAAGCAGTGTTGAAGTTCCAGTTGTAAAGGTCTAACTCATTAGTACCACCTTCTTAATTATGCTATTCCTATCTCTGATTTGCATACTTCAGTAATGGGACTGGCAACATAAAATGATGTTGGCTTCTGGTTATCTAAATTCCAAGTTGTGTTGTCCAGCACTTAGGTATAACAGAAATGAGTGGGAGTACATAAATGCTGGTACTTCATATCATGGTTGTTGCTCTGGGGATGAGGAGGAAATCTGAATGACATTTATGCTGACATTATGCCACCTATAAGCCAGAATGTATTATTTTCATTATATAAAAAGGAAAGCAAGGGAAATGTGGGGAACTTCCGGTAGCAGCTTCTATCCCTAGTGTTTTTCTTATTTATCCATGTGGCTTTTTGGTTCCCAATGGAACTCAAATGAAGCAGAAGGTTTCGTGCCTAGAACTGATATCTGAAAATAAATTTGGCATGTGCTTGTGCATAAGATTTCTGCCACTGTTCTACTCCATCTCTTTTTTTTTAGTATACTGAAAATAATAATTTAAAAAATCAATGTGCTATGCAGACTTGAATTTATGTATATATCTGTAGTTTTCTCAATTGCTATCCTTTCAAGAGTAAAAATATTCCATCATGAAATACTACCATTGATATATTTTTAATTAAGAAATCTGTTCAATTATTTATAAGAAATGTAGAATGGAAATGTAAATCACTCTTTAGCTTTCTTTTAGCTGAAAATGAATCATTCATCATAACTTATTTACAAATGTAAGCAAAACTTTATATACACTAGAATCAGGAATGTAAAAATAATTTATTAAAAAGCCGTAATCTAAAAGCAGATGGTTTCTCATATAAAAACCTTCATGCTACTTTAAATAGAGTAAAATATTTGTAGTTCATGAAATTTGCAGTTAAATTTTAAAAAGAAACGAAAGAAACAGAATCCTTTTGATACAAGATGGGTGGCAAATAAATTTAATAAACAAATCATTTAAAAGAAAGACCAAAGATTTGTTAATTTATTCAAAATAGTCCTGAATATCCTTGATAACATGCTAATTTTTTCCCATCTTTGCCCTTTAAAAGAATTTTTAGAGTTTTCTCAAATTGGTTGAAATTCAACAGAATATTGTGTAATAAATCATGGAATAATGTATTTAATAAATATAAGTTTCATGGGCATTTAATTTAAAGCTAATTGACATTTTAAATATTTTCTGCTATTGAGTCGTATATGGAGTCAAGTAGCTGCTGAGATACGAGTTTCATATCCATTAGCTTTCTTTCGCTTAAATAGAAGAAATAGCTGTGTGTGCAAAACGGATGGGAATAAGGAATATTTTCATACGTCATAATTCAGTGAGAATAATGATATAGGTTTTTGCCACAACTTTCATGCTTATCAGACAGTGCATTATTGATCAGCAGAAATGAAATTCATCTGCAGATGAAATTTAAAAAAGTTATGATAGTACGCATATAAAAAAGAGGATGGGGCTATGTACATGAAAATGTGGCTGATTATTTTTCACCCATCCCTGCTGTGAATTCCCCTGCTGATATCTGTAGATTCAATTTATAGATGCCACCAACATTCATTGCAATGCAATCCTTGAAACATCCAGCAGCACAGTAAAGTAACCTTAACAATTGTATTGAAAATTAGAAGCATATTATTTTAAAAAGTAGGCTAGCCACCTGTTTTTCCCCAGCAACTTACACAAATTGTAAATGTTGCAAATAGCTTTCATTTAACTAAATCGGTTTTATGTTGACAAAATACAAGGTGACAGAACCTCATTTCCATTGTGACAAGTTTTACTGTGATATTTATTACAATTATTACATGTTGATAAATATCTGTCATATAAATGCAAGTTTACCAAACATTAATTTTCCTTAATTACCAATGGGAAATCATATATAAAATAAAATGTAATATGCAACAATGTTAACACCTTAGTTATATCTCCCCTAGGCAAAAATCTACATTGCCATTTCAATTTAATCCATATAATTCAGTGTCAGCTAAAATAGTAAACAATATAAAAAATCCTGCTTATTAAAGATTTATGAACTAAGACAGCAAACAGCCCTAATGGGAGGTAATTTTTAAAGAGGGAAATGCATGGTTTGAGGAATGAATGTGCAGTATGAAATGCTGATGTTTTCATAACTTGTTGAAGGTGATTATAGAAAGTATAATTTGACAACAATTCATGTCTGTTAATAATTTAATTAATGGTTAGTTCAACAATGAAAGTCTTTTTGTTCTAGCTGACAACCTTTATGGGCATTTTGTCAAATGATCAAAATAATTACCAAAAACAGCATTCAAAATATGTAAATATCTAAATTGACATAAATATCTATATTTACAAAATTGTGCATTCATTATTTAATTATAAGCATTTGTAGCCCTTCTATTGCACAGGTGTCAAACTCAAGGCCTGTGGGCTGGATCCGGCCCACAGGGTCCTTAAATTTGGCCCATGGGGCTGGCCTGGAAATAGGTAAGGACTGGCCCTTGGTGCCTCTGCAAAATGAGCCATTTTTTGCCAGCATAGTGCTGCTTGAAGCAAGGGAGGCCAAAAACGGGCCTCGCAGGTGCCTTGTGGGGCCTCTGTGTGGCTCATTTTTTGCCATCAGAGTGCTTCAGAAGGCCATGCAAGCCAAAAATGAGGCAGGGTGTGTGTGTGTGGCCCCCAGTGCCCCATTTGGCCGGAAAAGTGCTGCAGGAGGAGTCTATCCCACTCCCCCGCTCCCAACTTCCTCTGCTGGCCCATGGAGGAGAACTACAATGCTGATCAGGCCCTTGAAGAAATCCGGTTTGACATCCCTGTTCTATTGTCTCAAATTCATTTCTATCCAAAAGATACACTGAAAACACAAATTAAAGATAAAGTATTCAAAAAATATTTCTATGTCATCTTATGAGAAACAGAACTTCCTTGACTATAGTTTGTTTCATGATTGCAGAATGCCTAAACATAGTCAAATTAAAACCTCTTTAAACTATAGTTTTGTTGGTAGTCTGATACAGTTGATACAGTCAGATATTGTTGACAATTAAGAAAAACAAGCTATGGTCATATTCCAAAGATCCTGCCATTGCCCAATCAGCTATATCATGAATTATTGTTGGGTGAGTTACATTCTGTGCAAACCCTCAGTAAAAAAAAGTGTTCCATTTGAAATTGTGGAAAGATCAAATTATTATTATATATACAACAATATGAAATAACATTTGCCAGTACTTTAGCTCATTTTGGCCTTCATGTGCATTGAATTCTTTCCAAGAATATAGGATGTCATAATGTATTGGCATAATATATATGCAAATCCAAGCAGCGTGGCCTTTTGTAAGTGATATGGAAATTTTGACAATATGCATATTTTCTAAATTTGAATTAAAAACCTATTCTGTTTATTACCTTATTTATGTGTCTATATTATTTATTTTTTTGAATTATTATCTGATTTCAATATTCATGTTTTGTTTCTTGTATATTTAGTAAGCTCCGATTTTTAACTTACATCAATGATTGTTCTTGGCTACCTTTTATAATCAGCCAATACATGCTTTGCTGCTTCAGCTGTTTGACTTGAACTAAAGACTTGATCTTTGCATTTCTGCAGAACAACTATAATCCATTAATATCACTGGGGGCAGAGGTGGACTTTAGCCGGTTCGGACCGGTTCGGGCAAACCAGTTGATAAAATTCTGCCCAGTTTGGCCAACTGGCTAATCCCACCACTGGCTGGCCCTGCCCTTCCCATTTTTTGGCCCGTTTTTCGGGCCATTTTTCAGGCTGTTTTGGCCAGTTTTGGAGCTGTTTTCGGCCATTTTCAGGCTGTTTTTGGGGCCATTTTGGAATTCAAAATGACCTGAAAATGCCCAAAAACTGGGCAAGAAACTGGGCAAAAATGGCCCCAAAAACAGCCTGAAAAATGGCCAAAACGGGCCAAAACCAGCCTGAAAATGGCTGAAAAACAGGCTGAAAAATGAAGATTTCAAATCTTCAATTACCTCTCTTGAAGCTGTACAACAATCTGGATTTGAAAGGAGAAGAAGAATTTGTAGCTTGTGTGGGCATACACTTCAGACCTCTCACTACCTCATATCCATTGTGGTTTTTCCTGCCCCGCTGCACAAATCTTTTAAATATTTGCTGGCAAACACAAAGTGAGTCTTCATCCCAAAGCATATTACCCCTTCTGAATTTGGATTATTACACACCCATATGAAATACTATAAAATCGCACTACAAAGCACAATAACACCTGGACTATAGCAAAACTTTGTGAAAAAAATTGATATAAGTTCTCATACCCCATATATAGATTATGTTGAACAAATATAATGTCTTTGGGTTGATTTAAAGCCAAGATATGAAAATAAGGAAAACAAGAAAACTTCCTCAAAAAACTTGAATTGCCATAATGTTGTCTCCCTAAAGCCGATTGCTTCCTTCTTTGTTCCTATTACAATTTCTGTACCAATAAACTTTACGTCCAGTTTTAGAACCAATTCTGAGAAAATAAGCTTGAAAGAGAGTCAAATATCCTTCCACTCACTTGGACCTTTTCCTCATATCAGTACATCTCTTTGCAAAACAGGTTGTGCTTTAAAACACACATTTGTCTCTAGCACATTTAGTTGGACAGCAAGCAGACTCTTTGCAAAGAAATCAAGGAAAGGAGGGATGAAAACCAAGAGCCCCCCTCAAAAAGTAATGGGGTAGGGAAGGAATTTTAAGTATCAGTGTAGAAGTCCCTTTTTTCCAGTGATAACAATTCTAGGATAAATCAGATCAATAATAATGTCTGTCCATGTATCTCTCCTGCTCAGCTTTTCCTCATTATCTGACTATTCCAGAATATAAATAAAGACAGTTGAGGACAGTTTTATGATTGGAAGAACTTTGTGTCCATTTTAAGGGTCCCATACTATAAATAAAGAGAACGGAGGACAATTCTTGTGATTGAGAGAACTTTCTGTCTATTTTTAGGGCCAGAATGATCACAGCTCAATGACAGAGCATAGATAGTGCATATTCAGGCAAAGCAGAGCTGAAGAAAACTTCTATTGAGATCATTGCAAACCTCTTCTCAAAAATTATGGTCCATGAAGGTGGGGAGATTAATTATCCTTAGATGCCTTTCTATATTTTTATGCATAAAGCATGTTTCTATTAGAGTCTTACTTCATAGATAGGCAGGAAGCAATGTTTGTTGTTTCATCAGTTAGGAGCGAGCAGCTTGACGGCAGGAGAGGGAGAAAGGCTGTAAGGAGCTCTCCCAAAAGCAAATTAGGTTTTTCTTTTTTTAATGTTTTAAAGTATTTTTATATTTTTAACTCATTTTAAATCTATTTTTAATCTATACAGGACTCTTACAAAGCACATATAGTGTGGCTACTGTTTGTTTTAGACATATTTTAACAACACTACAGCCTGCATTTCCTGGCCTAGGCTACTCCCGTGACTCTTCCTCGCAAGGCCTGAAATTCGGATTATCGGACTTGTTGACAAACCTCACTGGAGGCCCTAACTTTGGAGGGGATTTTGAGCTGTTTGTTTTTGGAACGAGTACAGTAAGGAAGTGGCTGCAGACGCTCCCGGTAGGACTGCCTTTAATGAAACCCTATCAGCTTTTTAGTCTCCTTCCCCCACATATTTCCCTGTGAAATAATTTAAACAATTTAAACAATTATGAAAATAGATGATAGCAAAGAAGTAGGAGTAAAAGACAAGCCGTTGTTTGGAAAGGAGATTGGTTTTTATCTCTGTGGTGCCTTGGCTGAGACCATCATTAAGGCCTATCTTAACTACGATGGCTGAGGGAGGATAAATTATTGCGATATTTAATTCCGCTGGGAGAAGCTGGATCAACTGCCTACCAGAATGGGAAAGAAAAGTAAGAGGCAGAGAGCTTGTTCTCTCTCCCCAGAATCTATGACAGAACTTAATTACTCTAAGCCTCTTAACAGCTTAAATTGGATGACTTTATGGAGAGGTGTAATCCAGAACCCCAATCTGAACTTCAAACTTTGTCTCTGTCGACTGTATCACTGGGAGAGGGAGATACAGAAGGGGAGTTTTCTTCCCGGATTTCAGATTCAAACTTGCCTGCTAGAATGGGTGATTTTTCAAGCTCTATCCCCTCACCTACTTCTAGCTGCTTAAAAGAAGTTCCGACAGATTCAGACCTCAGAGAGATGCTCTGTACTCAGAGTATGTTAACTGCGCACACAGTAGATTTAATATATGACTTACTGACATTGAACAAAAGAGACATCGAGAGGATCTTCCAATTCTTAAATGGCCCTCACTCTGCAGCTAAGGAGGGTGAGATTGCACACCGTCCTGACGCGCGGAGAGAATGGGAGGGTGTAAGACCTCAACCCAAACAACAAAGCAATGCAAGTACTGATGCTAACCCTCATCAAGGAAGAAGGTTGTTAAAGAAATAAATCGCTTTAAGGATAAGGAAAATCCCATGCAATAGAGGACGATGGACTTCAAAGAAAGGATAATCCTCTCACTTGCACAGCTATTGAAATCTGATCCTTTATTAATAGATCTACTCAGATATGAAAAACTTCCCCAGCATAGCAATTGTGTCCGACTAATACTGCATTTTGACAGCAATACTATACCAAATGTTGTAATGAAAAGAAAAGGATCCCTGCTCAGATTTGAACTCATTCCTACAAGAGTCTTCTTGAGTGAGCCTATTAAACCACTTTTACAAGGATTTAACCAAACATCAAAAATGGTACCTAAGAACCACTCTGCTACCTCCAGGGTCTTTCCTCCAGAATCCGGAGAAACTATGGAGGCAGGCCAGATCAGGAAGGTCCCATATATGAAGGCAAGCACCGACAAGCCAGAGGATGTTATAATCAGTGAATTTGTCACCTTGTCTCCAAAGGAGCAAAGGTCAATGTTAATTGAATTTGACTTATTAAGATCTTCGCTAGCAGAAGCCTGCAGTTCAACGAGAAGGCTATCCAAATCGGAAGAACGGGGAAAGCATGTGCAGACAAGGCCTAAAGTCGTAAAGTCCGTCCAGCGGGATAGAAGGGAAGGCAAAAGTCTTTTCAAAGAAACAAAGACTATGAACGTAGCGGCAGAAGTTCACCCTCCCCCAACAGTGCACTTCCGCAACAAACAGAGGCCACTTTTGACTCCTTTGGCACTCCAGAGAAGGCGGTGGTAGTAATTCCGGACCCCTCCACCAGAAGGGTGGAGGAAGAGATACAAGGAGTAGTGCCTCGGGGTGATTGACTAGACAACAAATGGCCAACAACTAGGGTACCTTATATCCCCAGCCTTTCCCTCCTGTCCTGGAATATAGTGGGCTGGAAAGGCATTGCAAACCGGATGGATTTTATAAAATTGATTTCAACACATCATCTCATCCTCCTTCAAGAAACCTGGCTGACTACTAATGATCCACAGATCAGCTTACCGGGTTTTGCCTCATGGCATAAACCAGCAGGCAAAGTCAATTTAAGAGGGAGGGCAATTGGGGGCTTAACCACGTTGGTCAAAAGGGATACGGGATGGAAGGGTGAAGAAATTTATTTAGATCCTCAATTCCAATATATTCTGCCTATTAGATGTACATACAGGGGGATGGACTTAATCTTAATCAATGTATATATCGCTCCTTTTTCATTCCACCTTCTAGGAACGGATTTGTGGGATGAATTAGACTCAGTATTAGCTACCTTAAAGGGACGCTTTCCCCAAGCAAAAATTATATTAGCTGGAGATACTAATGCAAGACTAGGTCCCTCAATGAAGAGCTATGCTAACCGAGGCCTGGTACCAACTGGATACTTTTATAATGAGTTCACTTGGTCCTCAATGGACAAGAGGACCAATAAATATGCCCAGAGGTTAATTTCCCTCCTGTTTATGAATGATATGCAAGTACTAAGCGGCTCGAGTGATAGGTATATATATCCCTATACTTTCTCATCCAACAAAACCTCAACCTCTATCGATTATATCTGCACTTCCTCTAGTTTAGTACACCATTTTTCAGAAGTAAGAGCTATATTTAGAGAGGAAAGTGACCACTTTCCCATCACGGCTCTGGTTTCACTCTCTTCAGAAGTTAGGCCTCATTCAAGAGAGGAAATTGACACCTTAGCAAACGCCCGGGTTTATAACTATAAAAGGTTATATTGGCACAGACTTGATGTCAAATCTGTTACCACTTATTTGGGCTCAGACGAAGCCAGACACCTAGCAAGGGAAATCTCCCAATCTAAGCCCGGAGACAACACCCCAATGCCAGTTTATACAGAGCTAACTTCTACTCTTAGGAACTTAATGATCCAGAATGATAGAAAAGTAGATGGGATCTCTAGAAAGTGGTTTGATGATGATTGTCATAACTTGAGGTCAAATCTAAGAGCCGCAGTTAAGAAAGTTAACCGATCCAGACAGGATGGTGATTATTCGAATATGGTTCAACTCAGGAGAGCATACAAATCCCTCCTGAAAAACAAGAAAAGTATCTATAACATCAGGATGTGGAAAGAGGTAGAAATGGCAGCAAAATCCCAATTCCCTACGATCTTTTGGCATAAGATAGCTGGTATATTAAAACAACGTTCCCCATTTATGGACACTGATATATCAGCAGTAAAATGGGAGAAGCACTATCTTGCTTTATTTGATGGTAACAATACAACAAATGTCTTGCAATTGGATATCCTCCAGCAAGAATTAAGGAAATGTCCGGAATGGACACCAGTTACCCCTACCAAAATTAAGCATATAATTCAATCCTTAAAGGCCGGGAAGGCCCCTGGAGAGGACTTGTTGCCTCCTGAACTCTTTAGGTCCAACATTGACTTTTGGGTACCGGTGCTGGTAGCACTGTTTACTTATATCAATAAAGTAGGGATAATTCCTGAAGGGTGGAGGTTAGCTATAGTTTTTCCAATTTTTAAGAAAGGTGACAGAGCCGCCCCATCCAACTACCGACCCATCAGTCTTCTTAATATAATTTCAAAAATGTATACAAAACATCTCCTAAATAAAATAGAGGACTGGTGCTTGGATAAGGAAATTCTGGCAAATGAGCAGGCAGGTTTTAGATCAGGTAGGTCTAGCATAGACAATTGTTTTGTCCTTTCCCACTTAATCAATAAATACAAGACCCAGGGGAAAAAGCTGTATACCGCCTTTATTGATCTTACTGCTGCTTTTGATTCTATAGATAGGAACCATTTGTGGAAGAAACTACAAGTTATGGGGATGGACCCCAGATTTATTTTGTTGATCAGGACTCTCTATACTAATACGGCAATTAGAGTCAGATATGCAGCAAATGGGGCCTCAACAAAGAGCATACCGACAACTAGAGGAGTGAGGCAGGGCTGCTTGCTGGGCCCTACTCTTTTTAACCTTTATATAAATGATATCCCAGCGCAGCTGGATGATCTTCTGATGCACAGCCCCCAAATAGGCTCTAGATTTATTAACGTATTAATGTATGCCGATGACTTAGTGTTGTTTTCTAGAACCCAAATAGGAATGAGGAGACTTCTTGACAAGCTCACACGTTACTGTACTGTAAACCACTTGACTATAAATGTAGCTAAATCAAAAGTTTTAGTCTTTGGCAACAAGAATAAAAAGCACAATTGGCAGATTAACGACACAAAAATTGAACAAGTTACCCAATATACTTATCTTGGAATTGTTTTTTCCAGTACAGGAGGTTGGACTCCGCACCATCAATACCTTTCTCAAAAGGTTAGAGCAGGAGCAAGCCTTGTATCTAAATTAAGTAAACGAATCCAACCAACCTCCATTTTACCTCTTCGTAAAGTCTTTCAGGCTAAACTTGTTCCGATCATGCTCTATGGTGCTGAAATTTGGGGTCTTACAGAGGCCCCCCATATTAGAGAGAACTCAAAATAATTTGTTAAGGAGGATGCTTGGGGTAAACAATTCCACTTCAGCTGCAGCCGTCAGAGCTGAATTGGGACATTTCTCACTGTACACCTATACAATCACTAGGGCGGTAGCCTACTGGCTAAAAATGACCCAGATGGATGCCAGCAGACTCCCTAAAATATGTCTAGAGGAACAGCAGATTTCAAATCCTCAAAGGTATTCCTGGCTAACCCGGCTGTCAGAAATTTTGAACCGATATGGCGTAGGGTTCCCATTGTGTGACACACTGAACCAAGTTAAACAACGGATTAAAGATATACATGGGCAAATGGATATGGCAACCCTTTCAATTAATCATTCCCTTAAACTGCTGACAGCAGTTAAAACAACTTTCACCCTGGAAAAGTATTTATATTTAGAAATGCCATCAGTGGAGAGACAGTTATTTGTTAAGTTTAGATTCGAACTTCTAGATACCAACGTTAGATTCGGCTGTTATCGGAAAATACCGTATGACAAAAGAATATGCATATGTGGGGTAAACGTCGTGGAGGACACGGCGCATATAATATTCGAATGTAGTCTCTATCAGGAAGTTAGAAATCAATATCTGTCCCCAATTATAAATAAATTTCCCCACTGGAATATAAGCCAAAAATTAGCATTTCTGTTGAGGGCTGACTCTCCTCCCCTGGTAAGAGCGATCACTCGATACCTTAAAAGGTTGACGGCAATACGAGCCAGTTATATCAAGGAAAATTTTATTGATTGTAAGAAAGATGAGCTCAGTTAGAGAGGAGCTATCCTATTTGGGTTATCTAGTCTTGGCAACTTAGCTATTGAAATTTGATATGGTAAAATTTTAATGTCATCTATCATATATTTTTAGATTGCTATTTTTGTAACTGTTTTATCTTTTTCCCTTTTTCTTTTCTGTTTTGTTTGAAAAGGCCTTCGGGCTATTCAATAAACTATACTCTACTTCATAGATATGCTGTTTAGGATAATCTATACGTTGTTGTTGTTGTTGTTGTTGTTGTTGTTGTTTTTAAAAAGGAGACCAAAGCATAGATCCCTAAAAATGATCTTAATTTGCCTATTTTTGACAGGGTTTTTCAAACTTGCAATCCTAAAGTGTATGGACTTCCAGAATTGCCAGACAGCATTCTGGAAGTTGAAGTCTACACATCTTAAAAGTTGCCAAATTTGAAAAACACTGATCTTAAAGAACATCTAGCTAAGGGGTATCCAACCTTGGCAACTTTAAGACTTGTGGACTTCAAAACAGGCTGAAAAATGTGCAGGGGTGGGGCCAGTCAGTGGTGGGGTTAGCCCTAACAGGTCCAAACTGGCTGAATCCCACCTCTGCCTCTGAGGAAAGGGCCAGGAGGCAGGGCTGGGTATGATAAGTGATGTCGAGTTGGCCATGCCCACCCAGTCACATGACCACCCGGCCATGCCTACACAGCCAGTCATTAGGGCAGAGAATCAGTTGTTAAACTATTTGAATCACACCACTGACTATGGGGATATAACACGTACACCATTAACCTTATTTTTTAGTTCAAACTATTCAGTTCAACTTTTGCCCAATTAATAATTCTATCAATGCATTGTGTCACAGGTATGAGCCAGCTATTGATGGCTTTCATGATGTTTCCACCTATCATTTTTTGTCTTTATCAGTTTGCTCACTCCTTGGGTGCATTCTTTACTATTCACATTTTTATTTGACATGTTTTATGTTATCCAGCTATAAACTACCCAAATACTTGTAGGCTTTATCTTGATGGCTCCTGATGGTTTCAGCACTTATCATTTACCATTCCATTACTATTATTATTGCATTTACATGTTTCTGTTTGAAACCCAAGTTTTGTTTTTTTTAAAAAATCACTGAAAGAGGGATCACAATGATAAACAATAAGGGTGATAATGTGTCAACCTGGAAGATGCATCTCCTAATGTTGACAAGGCCATTTTTTTTTGTTTGACATCACCAATTCTGTCTTCTACTACTTCATTAATTTTTCTATAAACATTGTCGTGTTTTTACTAACCTCATTTGCTTCAAAACTTTTGATGATGATCCAAGTAGTTGGTAATGAATCAAATATCTTTTTACATAGAGCATATGTAAATTGTTTTTTTGGCTTTGCCAATTGTCCAAAACTATTTTATCATTTGGAAGTTTTGTACTCCTGTTTTAGATTTAGATATTTTTAATCTAATCATAACTATTTTGAAAAATAATTTGAAATGCTGATCATACTAACTACTCCCTCCCCTCCTGTTTTATATGTTATATTGTTTTAAACAGTCTTGAATGTTGTCTGCTATTATACTCATGAATAATTTAAATATTGTAGGCAAGCATGTTATCAAACTTTAGTTTCTTGGTATTGCTAATTTCACTTGGTGATTTTGAATTAGATAAGTTTTTCTAGTTATTAAACAGTTGCTGAGGTATCCTTTATACAATATTTCATTAAGCTGTTTGGCTATAATTAGATGTAATCTAATCAGATATTTGAGCAAAAAGCCATGCAATTGATCATTTCCAGGAGATGTTCAATTTTTATTCCTTTAACTCAATTTTTAACCATTTCTACTTTTACTGTTAGTTCTTCCATCTGCTTTTTACTAAATTCATCTTGAAATTCTTTATTCATCCAGTATTTTTATTATAGTCTATTTGAATATCCAATAGATATTTCCAAAATATTGAAAAAGAAAAGTTGGAACTTTGACATATTGTTATATTTAAAAATTAAAATTTGAGAAAAATAGTCTAAATACATACAGTATATCTTTCATTTAGTCAAAACAAACTGAAAACTGAAACATAAAGGTCCACAAACAGCATATGCAAATAGATAGATGATAGATAAGTGGACAGACAGACAGAGAGACAATATTTTCATGTTTTCATCCCTGATTTTGACCATATCATCCTTTTTATCCATACAGTCAGGTCCAGAAATATTGGGACAGCGACACAATTCTAACATCTCTGGATCTATACACCACCACAATGGAGTTGGAATGAAACAAACACAATGTGCGTTAACTGCAGACTGTCAGCTTTAATTTGAGGGTATGTACATCCAACTCAGGTGAACGGTGTAGGACTTACAGCAGTTTGCATATGTGCCTCCCACTTGTTAAGGGACCAAAAGTAATGGGACAATTGGCTTCTCAGCTGTTCCATGGCCAGGTGTGTGATATTCCCTCATTACCCCAATTACAATATGCAGATAAAAGGCCCAGAGTTCATTTCAAGTGTGCTATTCGTATTTGGAATCTATTGCTGTCAACTCTCAAGATGAGATCCAAAGAGCTGTCACTATCCGTGAAGCAAGCCATCATTAGGCTGAAGAAACAAAACAAACCCATCAGAGAGATAGCAAGAACATTAGGGGTGGCCAAAACAACTGTTTGAAACATTCTCAAAAAGAAGGAATGCACCGGTGAGCTCAGCAACACCAAAAGACCTGGGAGACGACGGAAAACAAGTGTGGTGGATGACCGAAGAATTCTTTCCCTGGTGAAGAAAACACCCTTCACAACAGTTGGCCAGATCAAGAACACTTTCCAGGAGGTAGGTGTATGTGTGTTGAAGTCAACAATCAAGGGAAGACTTCACCAGAGTGAATACAGAGGGTTCACCACAAGATGTAAACCATTAGTGAGCCTCAAAAACAGGAAGGCCAGATTAGAGTTTGCAAAACAACATCTAACAAAGCCTTCACAGTTCTGGAACAAGATCCTATGGACAGTTGAGACCAAGACCAAGTGATGGGAAGAGAAGAGTATGGAGAAGGAAAGGAATTGCTCATGATCCTAAGCATACCACCTCATCAGTGAAGCATGGTGGTGGTAGTGTCATGGAGTGGGCATGTATGGCTGCCAATGGAACTGGTTCTCTTGTATTTATTGATGATGTGACTGCTGACAAAAGCAGCAGGATGAATTCTGAAGTGTTTCGGGCAATATTATCTGCTTACATTCAGCCAAATGCTGCAGAACTCATTGAACGGCGCTTCACAGTGCAGATGGACAATGACCCAAAGCATACTGCAAAAGCAACCAAAGAGGTTTTGAAGGGACAGAAGTGGAATGTTATGCAATGGCCAAGTCAATCACCTGACCTGAATCCCATTGAGCATGCATTTCACTTGCTGAAGACAAAACTGAAGGGAAAATGCCCCAAGAACAAGCAGGAACTGAAGACAGTTGCAGTAGAGGCCTGGCAGAGCATCACCAGGGGTGAAACCCAGCGTCTGGTGATGTCTATGTGTTCCAGACTTCAGGCTGTGATTGACTGCAAAGGATTTGCAACCAAGTATTAAGAAGGGAAAGTTTGATTTATGATTATTATTCTGTCCCATTACTTTTGGTCCCTTAACAAGTGGGAGGCACATATGCAAACTGCTGTAAGTCCTACACCGTTCACCTGAGTTGGATGTACATACCCTCAAATTAAAGCTGACAGTTTGCAGTTAACGCACATTGTGTTTGTTTCATTCCAACTCCATTGTGGTGGTGTATAGAGCCAAAGATGTTAGAATTGTGTCGATGTCCCAATATTTCTGGACCTGACTGTATTTTCCACTTCCAAGCTGTATAAACTTAAATGCTTAATAAATATAAGCAGATCAGGTGATATGTATTTGTATAATGAGGGAGGGTTAGGGTTAAAATACCCTAACCCTAACCTAATACCAATACTGCAGGCTACTTCTGATGACTACTGGATGCTTTCAATTTGGCAGTTTGAATCTCACCGTCTCAAGATTGACTCAGCCTTTCATCCTTCCAAGGCCAGTAAAATGAGGATCCAGATTGTTGGGGGCAATATGCTGACTCTGTTAACCGCTTAGAAAGGGCTTATATACCGCCGTGAAGCAGTATATAAATCTAAGGGCTATTGCTATTGCTATCAAGGTGTGCATAATTATTAGGTAGCTTCTTTTCCTCAGGCAAAATGAGCTTAAAAAGGATTTAACTGACTCTGAAAAGTCAAAAATTGTAAAAAGTATTTCAGAGGGATGCAACACTCTTGGAATTGCTAAGATATGGGGTGTGATCACAGAACATCAAACATTTTGTTGCAAATAGTCAACAGGGTCACGAGAAACATGTTGAGAAAAAAAGATGCACCTTAACTGCCAAAGATTTGAGAAGAATCAAACATGAAGCTATCAGGAACCCATTATTCTCCAGTGCTGTCATATTTCAGAACTGCAGCCTACCTGGCTTGCCCAGAAGTACAAGGTATTCAGTGCTCAGAGACATGGCCAAGGTAAGGAAGGCTGAAATCTGACCACTATTGAAGAAGCTACATAAATTGAAATGGCAAGGCTGGGCCAAGAAATATCTGAAGACAGATTTTTCAAAGGTTTTATGGACTGATGAGATGAGAGTGACTCTTGACTGACCAGATAGAACACTTAGCTTTCTGGGAAAGGTTCTAATGCTGGTAATGGAAGGTGAGGAAAAAAACAGCAAAGAGGACAACCAGAAAAAGATTTCAGTGGTGATAAGTCCACAGTTGAAAGTTCTGAAAGACCAAATTATGTATAGATCATCATAGAAAAAATATGGTCACCAGGAGTTGAAAATGATTTGATGGCACATCAATCAATGAATAATATGCATATATCTTTTAATACATATTTTAAATTATAATTATAGCTTATAATTTGCATCCAACAGTGTTTGTCTGCTGCAGCAAGCACTTATTTGTCTTTTTCAATGGAACACCTAACATGAAAAATATATAACTTTGGTACAGCAAATTTGAAGTGATCATCTATAAAAGAAAAAAACAAAGTATGTCAAACTGTAAAGGCAGAACTCTCATATTTATTTGCTTTGATGTCTAAAATAATCCTATATATTCAAAGCTAAATATTATATAATGTTCATAGAATTTATAAACTTAAATTCTTTAGGGAAGATGCTAAAGTACCTAAAGATGAACAAAGCCAAGATTTAAGGTGTGCTTAAATTTCTAAGCATAGAACAATGGTAGTTCTACAGTTCTGGTTTAATTTTATATTTCTTTCATAGACCAGAACATATAACATTGATATATAGACCAATGGGATGATATTTATGCTAACAAGTTCAAAATATGTCATTTAACTGTTGATCATTCAAACATAGGATATATGTATATTGAAATGTCTTATTGGGTATGCATATACAATATGCTATAAAGCCTACTTCTTCAAATAGTACCTCAAGATTTTTCAAATATTGTACATTAGTAGTGTAATAATTTAGGCTCCTGAAAACTGTTCATAATTCACAACTGCTTCACTAACTTTAAAGGATGCAAATTAAGGAATTATTTGGAGGGAGGGTGGCAGTTTTGCTGAAAAGCATGACAGCGGAATAAATCATGCAATTTGGTCACAGCTACATGTTGCCTTGAACACAATATTAAAGCCAACGTTTTCTACAAGAAAAGCTGTGACTGATATTTTATTTCCCATGTGTGTCATATCAAAGCATATAGGATGTCGTACTAGACACCTGTCATTTGTATAGAGTCCTTGAAGATTTTAGGTGCCAACATGTAGCTGAGAGTGATTAATGAACTGTTCAGGGTCCCAGAATAATGGCCTGCTATAGGATTGCCAGATATCTTGACCCTAATAAAACTGCTCATGTCATATACTCAAGATTCTAAAGATTTATACTCCAGATACTTTGTGATTATTTGAGCCTCATCCACACTTCTGCATGCAGTCACAGGGGGTACAATATCTGTTACAGTAAGAAAAGGTATTAGAAAATTCCATATATAACAGTCTTTTTTTCCTTTCTTTTTTTCAGCTCTGTTCATCGCTCAAAGTGGATGAATACTATGAATATGAATATCAGGCACAGCCCATAGGCTTGAAAGGATGCATTTAGCCACATAAGGTAATAGTCCACAGATCTAAAATAATGACTTTACTCTGTCTGCCATATCATAATTTCCAAACACAGCCATGTTTTAACAATGACATCTACTCCTTTTTTCAAACAGCAAAAATTTTATAGAAATTGTCCATAGTAGCCCATCACTATGGACAAATCTATTTTTTAATGATTGATTGAAAAATTGGAAATTCACCAAGTAAGTCATACTTAAGCTTCTTTTTTCTCAAAAGAAAAGAAGAAAAGGAAGAGGAAGAGGAAAGAAAAGAAAAGAAAAAAGAAAAGAAAGATACTTTTTATACTCATACTTTTAACTGATTTCAATTTCTTCCCGGTTCTTTGTTCTTATGCTGTAACTTTCATACATGGAGATTTCCCATGTACTTCAAAGAGTAAAATAAAGAGAATTAAATTCTAAACCAATAGAATGAGCTACATACATCATTTCAAAATATAGATGAAGGATTGAAGGGATTCATTATTAAAAGGTATTGATATAAAAGGTTCATTAACCCCCTTTTCATTTTGCCACTTTTCCTCTTCAATGTTGTTATGATGCAAGGTGATTTTAAAAATATAGCATTTCCTTGCAACTGTAATTTGGAATAGTGCAATCATATTGTACCATACTTCAAACTGTTCTAGTTCATTTCATTTCATTCTGCCTCTTTAGTATGTTTTTAACAGCATTGAAAAACCTCACATTTGCCCATCCTGAGTGTTTTAATAAATAATTCTATATTAAGTGATATGGACTAGGGATATTGCAAAATTTTATTTGGTCCACATTTTTAGAAGGACTGACATAATGCAATTTATAGAATTCAACTATTCTTTGGAATCCACATTTCCGCAAATTGTCTGGGGAATATCTCAATTCAAATCAAGCATTTTAATAAAAAAATGTTATGAACAGTTGTGTATAAAATCAATACAAATTTTCCTAAGGCATTTTAAAATTTTACTGAACTGCTCCTACCTATGTATTGCAGACTTAGCCAATATCCAAAGCAGAAATTGTCTGGATTTGAACTGTTATATGTAGACCCATGTTTTGTATTCTAAATATAATTAATTTTAACTGTCATGGATTGATGAATTTTAAAAATAGGGTGGCTTTTGTTATATGAGAATTAGAACTATGTCAGAGAGTTTTAAAGATTTTGGGTGGGAGAGTCACATTCCAAAAACATAGAAAGAGGCAGAAACCAGTACAATGACAAAAAAGCAAATGCTAATATATATAATTTCATTTTCTTGAATTTTGTTTTTCTTTTTTTACATACTAGTTGTATTGGAACAATTTATCAATTTATAGTAATGTTTTCAGTATGAATATGAGTACATTTTAATGTGTTTCTTAAATAATCTAAATGTTTTTTTAACAGTTTCATTTGTACAGTATTGAAATCAATCTCAGATAACATGTAAATATTTTGACTGCTAATTTATCATTTTTATTTTTGGTATATATCCAAGATTTTAAAACCTTTAAAAAAAAAAGTTTTATGTATTTAGACTTTGGTTTATTTTCTTCATTTTGCTTTTGGCTCTTAATTTCAACTGTTTTGTTTGTAAAAACTTCTGGATTTGATCCTAGATAGAATAGGAATGGTTGTGTATTGATTCTTTCTTGCTGCTTTAGCATAATTTGAGCACAGACTTTAAGCTTCCTGCCCAATAAGTAATGTCAATTATCCTTGGTTTAAAATGAGCTCTATTCTTCAATAAAATAAATACAAAAAACATGTAGCCAATATGTATTCATAAGTAATGAAAAAATTGATATGTAGCACACAATAATAGAGAAGATGACTAGATACTTTAGGCACAGCTACTAAACTATGTTATCTGATGATAACCCATTGTTAACTGAGCACATTTAACCTATTATAAAATGAAATAATTTTAGTATTCCTAAAGTACTTTTTTTTAAAAAAAGGTAATTAAAAATATGTTTTCCTTCTGAGTTTTACAGCAAGCAACAAATATATAATATATATATAATCCCATTGTATTAGAAAGGATATTTTGTTTATTTGTTGTTGGATTGTTTATTTATTAATGCAATTCTACGGCCAATGACCAATGCAAGAAACTCTGGACAGCAAAAAAAACAAAGGAACAAAACAAAACAAAGCAAAACAACTAAAATTGTACTCAATAAAAACACGAAGTCATTAATTACATATACCCATGCATCAGTGGTGGGTTGCTCCTGGTTCGCATCGGTTCGCAAGAACCGGTAGTAAAAATTTGTAGTAGTTCAGAGAACCGGTAATAACATTGGCTGGCCACATCCCTGAACCAGTCCCTAGCCCGGTCGCCACTCACTTACCCTGCCCACATCATCAGGGGCTTTTTTTTTTTTTTTTTTTACTTTTAAAAGCATTTTTTCTACAAATTCTTCGGCCAAACAAAATGCTTTTAAAAGTAAAAAAAAGCCCCTGATGATCACGCGGTTCAGCTGGGATCGTCAGAGGTGTCTGAAAGCATTTTTTCTACAACCTCTTTGGCCTCTTTGGCCGAAGAGGTTGTAGGGGAAAAAATGCCTTTAAAAGCCTCTGGCGATCCCAGCTGAGTTTCCTGATCGTCAGAGGCTTCTAAAAGCATTTTTTCCAACCTCTTAAGGTTGTAGAAAAAATGCTTTTAAAAGTAAAAAAAAAAGTTGGCCATGCCCACCCAGTCACATTACCCCCCACCAAGCCTGGCCCACAAAATAAGCCATGCCCACAGAACTGGTAGTTAAAAAAATTTAGAACCCACCCCTGCCATGCATGTTCTCTTAAACATCTCAATCCCAATACCTGGGAGAATCCTTCCATAATATAAAGTACTAGACAAGGGTACCATGGGCAGATCAAGCTAGTTTGTAAAGCCCAGATAAATTTATTAGCTTGAAAGTTTCAGTTTCTTTTTTTAACTGAATATTGCATACTACAAATTCTATGTAGCTTCTTAAAATGTTTTTCCACAGAACCATGATCACATATCCCCTTTTGTGGAAAATGCCTACACTTGCTCCTATAATGCATTATTTTACAAGCAGAATGATATAATGCATTCTTATACATTACTTTCTACTGTTAAGTTTTTGCATGTAAAATTCTTCAGTCTTGGTATCAGAGAGCAACTGCATTTCAGTTCACTTATTGATTCAAAAACTGTGCAACTATCCATATTCAAAGCAAATGAAATTGTCTCCCACATACAGAATGTATGTTGTAATTTTCCATGGCAAGTTTATATAACTGCAGTACTTCTGACATGCTCATTTTACTTCTGTAGCCAAGTAAAATTGGAAGAAAGCACAGTTTGTAATGTATGCAAAACACATTTCTCTCTAATTAAATAATGGCTAATAAAGTGTCAAGCATAATGTATGGTGCTTTTTAAAACATTACACTTATGGTATTACTTGACTCACAGATGCATTATGGTGCTGTTGTGAATATTTCTGCAAGCAATAACATTAGCTTTACCAATAGTCCATATGCTTCATGCATACTTTGTGACTTCTCAATTTTGGAAGAAGGAGTATTATGAGTAGTCATGTTCACATACAGAAATTTTCAGGCTTTCTTTATAGGTGACTTCCTTCGATGAAGCCTTTGATGGTATTGAGTAGGCTCAGTCTTAGCAGATGATGGCAATGGACAGCTTGCTTCTCCTAGGGACAGGACATGGGGACTTGAAGAGTTTTTAATTCCAGCTCAGTTTGGTGATCAAGATGTTGGCAGCTTGTGAAGAAATTTGACAACAGCTTAGGAAACCTAGAGCCTTTTAATGTAGGAATATTATTAGAATTTTCTAAGATTTATTTCCTTAATTTACTTCTAGAGAGGTAGTTAACAATCTAAACTAAGATAGATTTAAAATAAGTAAAATTTGCTAAAATTATAATTATTGAGCTTATTGAAGAGGAGGATAACAGAATAATAGAATTGGAAGGTCCTATTCACATGAGAATGTCATCTGAGAGAAGAAGACAGTCTTTTCTGCTGCAGTACTTGACTTTTGGAACAACATCCCCCCCACCCACCATGGTTAAACTGGCCCTCTCCTTGTTGACTTTCTGGAAAGCCCAAACATACGGCTTTGCCACCTTACCTGGGGATCCACATTAGTGGAGAGCCTGCTTATTATGAGTATCTTAATACTTTTAAGAATATTAATGGGGTTCTCCTGCATATTGTTGTTGTTTTTATGATAATTGCTTTCAGAAGTTGTAGGTGCTCCATCACTGGAGGCTTTTAAGAAGAGATTGGACAGCCACTTGTCTGGAATGGAATAGGGTCTCCTACTTAAGCAGGGAGTTGGATTGGAAAACCTCCAAGATCTCTTCCAACTCTGTTATTCTGTTATAATATGTGTGTGTGTGTTTAATGCATTTTTTTTGGATGTTTAACTTTTTTTTAAAAAAAAGAAAAGAAAAGTCATGCCTACATTTTCAGAACATTATAGTGCCTTGTTGGGCCCTGGAATATGGGAAAATGTTGTTTTGCATTATTTCTTTTTCATTTTTCATGTTGCCTCTCTTTTCCCACCTTTGTAATGTTTTGGGCAAATGTTAGATGCTGCTTGAAATGAGTGTGGCAAAATCATTACATAATTGTTTTCCAATATATTGGGTATAATTCTCTCCACTTAAAAAGTTAGAAAAGGGTTCATAAAACAAACCATAGGAATGATCTCCATTTATATTTGCTCTCCACTTATATTCCTTTTCTCAATTGTCCAATCATTTTTCCTTACCCCTGCATCAATGATTCTTTCTTCTGAAAATTATTGGCACTATTTCATCACAGCAATATACATAAACTTGCTTATATGTAATACTGATTTTTATATGTTTCATGTGAAGAGAAGATAAAGTTACTCTTTATTTCTTTGTTTTCTTATTTTCCTACTCCTCTGATAGGGTGAATTATATTGTGGCCCTAGGATCATATTCCTCCAAGTTTCTCTATTTTTCATTTAGCATCTTGATTATTATACATTCCAATATTATAGGAGAATTAGAATATTATTATTCTATGTATAAGTTGGAAAGAAAGAGTAAGCTTAGTATTGAATTTTTATTCAAGCATAGTTAATTTCTAATATTTTCAAAATCACATCTTTATGAATGTAGTGGTGTTCTTTAGTAAAGGCTCATACAGATATATTCATGACATGTACTGTACCAGGATACATTTATATGAAAACTTATACAAATATTACCAGAACCTTTCTAAAATTAAAATAGGTTTTAGATCAAACTCAATTTAAGATTGGAAAAAATAGAGAAAGCAAATTTAGAAGATTTAATCAATTCTTATTTTGTTGAATGGTAAAGTAATCACATTTATTCCTGAAAGAGTATAAACAAGCTACAAATTACAATAAGGAACATTGTTGGTAATACCGTTTCATTAATGGTGGCCTTATTTCATTCATTTATTTCCACTGCAATCAAAAGACTCTACGTGCATTACAATGTAAACATTAAAATGCCCACAATATAAATAATTCTAATTGAGGCATGAATAAAAATCAGAAAACAACCAATCAAAAAGCAATAAAAATAAGTGATATCTATAATATAAAGACCCTCTTTAACAGTTTGGTTCGTAATTATTTTCTGAAGCTGAATAAGCATTAGAATTTATGCAGTCTACAGCAAGAGTTCCACTAACGGTATATTTTTTTCATATATAAAAGATTGCACAAGAAACAATAATTGTTTTAGATTAATGCATGGGTTTTCATGCAAGACTTTAATGCAGAAGATAAAATGGCTTTTTTTATGTGCATCTCCCTAGGTACCTCCAATTCCCATCTGATATTGCTTTCACAAATACTATAGTGTCAAGGATATGTTTTATTTAAACTCAGAGACCCACAGATACACTGCAGGAGCCCCTGCCCTAGGAAACACTCCTTTCCCTTTGGATCTGTAGGCTCACAACCTTTTAGTCTTCTAGAGAGCAGTAAAGTGTTGGCTTTCCCCTTAGGCACTGTGAAATGGTGAGGTTAGAGCCCGAGGATTTTATGGTTTGACAGATTGGAAATTATGGGTCAGGTGTTTTATTCTTATTGTCAGCCATCCAGAGTTCCGTCTTACAAGATGGATAGCTATGTATGTATTTAATATCAGGTTGCTTACATTATAACCAGCCCCTTCTGGAAAATTCTAGCTTTTAATCATTTGCTTATTTTTTTCCCCTCAGCTTCCGGCTCTACAACATCCATATTTTCACATTTTTCACAACTACCCAGTATATATCCCAAATCTCCAAATTTTACAACTTTAGAAGTTGCAGACTTACATAACTTTCTTCAATATAAAAATGAAGTCCAGTAAAATAATAGTAGTTTAATTACTGTCACACGAATAGAATGAAAATCACTAAATAAATTTATGAATTAATATTGAATGAGTTGAAGAGAGAAAGAAAACTGACAATCTGGTTATATGGAGCTGATGAAGTTATTAAGACAAATTTAAAAAACAATGTACATAATAGTATGTAGCTATGATAGAAACAAAAATGGTTTGCAAGCATGTAAAAATATGGCTCAATAGTATTGTTGTAAACCAGGTATAGCTATATTTCTTTTTCTTTCTTTCTTTTTTTCCCTTTAATTTCTTTTTCTCATTACATATTACACAAGTTGTGGAGGAGATTCCTCGGTCAAAAAAGTAAGCTGAATTGTGATATATAATTAATCCGATATTGTTGAGGAACAGGGAGAATGTTTGATAAATATTATAATTTATTTATTAGACAGAATATTTTTAATTAAGAATAAAGCTCTTTTCTCACTGTTTTGTTTCAAGAAACTGCAAAACATTGATTAGTGTTAGAAGTATGCCATGGGAGCAGATTTGTTAAAATTCTGAGAAAAGGTCAGAGGAAACAGAGTAGAACAAAAATACAAAAGGGTAATTGCAGAATGCTTAAAGCTATACATTTTTAATATACTTACGTTCACAGAACAGTGTGTTGTGTGTGTGTGTGTGTGTGTGTGTGTGTGTGTGTGTGTAAGCTAGAGCTCAAAGTATTACTGCTAGATTTTAAATATACCATAAATGAGAGTACTGAAATCACATTGATGGAATCATAATGCTATTATAAATTGGACTTTGCCAAAAGTGTTTTATGGCTGTGTTCATGCAGGTTCATTCTACAGATCTGTTCATCACTTTAAAACCAAGGGTATTGTTATGATGCTAACTCAGGTAATAAATATTTCAAAAGATAGTTGTCTTCCTTTAAATCAAAAATAGCAAGCTTTCAGGATGTTGTATTTCATTGTAGAATGGACTTTATATATTAGCTTAAGGCACTATATTTCAGATAGTTATTTTCTGCTACAGTGAAAGGAAATCTGTATTTAAAATAGCCTAAAAGAGCATGTAAGTTTTTGTAGCAAAAAGCCAGAATATTTAATGAGCTATAACCAGCATTTATAGAAATGTATTCAGCATTTGTATATGTAATAATTTTAAAAGCACAACATATACTGTTACAGTTTATGGCAGATCAAGAAAAACAGTGTCAAATGCAAACCACCAGATCTACATGTGAAGAGTTTAATTAGATATTTTAATCCTCAAGCAATAAATCTCAGACTAATGGTTTGCATCTAGGTAAGACTAGATAAAGTATTCAAGGGAATGAAACTTTGCTCCCTTGTACTACATAGGGATTCCAGATTAATTCCCTCTTTGACTCCTCCAGATGACTCACCAAGTCTCTCTCCAACAAGCCGAACTGTAGTGGTATTGCATTTTATTGAACATTATAGTCATGGAGAACACTCTGTACAACCCTTTTTTATTTCCTATTTGAATATATGACTTGAGGACCATGAATTCAGTTTGGGTCTTCTATATTATCTAGCCATGTTGTCTTCTCTCAACTTGTTTTTATCTTTTCCATTGTCTTTGCCTTTTCATTTACTATTTTAGCTTTAGTTTCATTATTAGTACTTCTAGTTCAGTGGGTTTCCTTTCTTCCAGGAAAGTCATCCTTTCTTCTCCCTTCTCCACCAGAAACTGACAATTGTTCTCTCTTCAATTTTTCTTTCCAGAAACTTGATTCACTCTGTACAAACTTTTATCTCCTTCATTCTTTGTGTCTCCAATTTTTAGTCAGACCAGCATTATGTCCTTCAGCAACTGTGTCTCTACTACCAAATCTCTATATAGCAGGATGGGCCAATGGGCCAGGTGGCTGCCAAGTTGCTTGTTTTAATGTCAAAAATTACAAATGTTCTTCCATTTGTTTTGAAAAAGGAGAAAAAGCACAATAACCTTTTCTACTAGGGGATATAGTAAATGGCAGCCAGCATTCCAAAAAACAACCTTGCCTGACAATTAAATTATTCATATGGTCACAATGTTTGGAATCTATCATCTTTCTTCAAAGTTTGAACTATATCTTAGAAAAGAGTCAAGATTTATATTAGATTTTCAAATATCACTCATAAACCTGAAGAGAGTAGCCACAAATTACTCATGAATTATTCACTTACCATTTTATTAAAATATTTTATTAAATGATTTATCCTTTGCTTTATTCAATTTTATTATGAATGCTAATGAACAGATGAAGATGAATACGAAAAAGATTCACAAGAGAATTAATTGACCTATTTCTCTATTACTCTCCAAAAACATTTAAGTAACAATATTTATTGAATAATTTGACATTTGCTTTTCAGAATATGACTAGCTCTAGAGTCCCAGTGACAAATTATATATGCTGTTTTGTTCTCTGTGTTAATGCCTTATGCCATGCTGTTCTCTATATACATTTCCAGTGGGATATTCATCACATTCATAATTTGGCTAATGATATTACCTATATAGATACAAATCTTTTCTCATCCCCAAGTGTGAAAGGTATTTAAAAGCCTGCTGACAATGCTTAAATTATCTGGTGCAGATCCCTGTCATAATCTACATATTCAGTGCACCAAACTGTATTCCATAGAGTCAGAAACACAACTACCCATAATATAGTGTTTCTAAATCAGAGAATAGAAATGAAAAAAATTCACAAGGAAACAACTATAATGAAATAAAGTTTAGCATACAAGAGAATTTGAGAGGAAAAGGCACTAGCTGAGTGTAACCCTTTGATAGCTTGAGGTTTGTTAAAGATTTCCTATAATTTCACAAGGCATGGCTAGAACTGACTCTTTATTCTAATAGCTGAATAGGGCCTCTTTTGCAGCCATTGGTACACTCAACATTAAAGCTGATTCTCTATTTTACAGGCTTTTAGATCTAAATTTGGTATTGTCTCATGTTTTCCATAGTAAACCCAATGTACACACATTATGCCTAGTCAGTTCTACGTGACAGTTGTATGTTTATATTTTGCATTCCAGTCCTGGAAAATGCTAACTGCTAGCTTAATTATTTGCTAGATATTACATATCTGAGTTTTTTTTTTTCTAAACTAGAGATTCAAAATGTCACAATTTAGTTGGCGTTTGTACCATATTCTAAGGAAGAGTAGTTTAATCCAGTTAAACTGGAATAAATTAGGCAATCATGATCTGATATTTTAAAATTAAGGCTGTAATAGTGAAAAAATAAAATGATACTTGATTTATTTTACTTTATCATTGTTATAGACCACTACTGTGGATAACATATATATAATGGCTGATGTTCTTGTCTTGTCAGGAACAACATTAATGTATAACATTTCATTAACATGTAAAAAACAAAAATTAAAATTTATGGTTATTTTTTTTTAGAGATCTCCTTCTAAGGAGAGATTGGATTAAAGCTTCATTATTATTTTATATTGTCCATTCTTTTTACTTACCATAAGTGACTCTGTGCTATTAGTTTCTGCTATTAAACCATATTGAATTGATAAGGAATTTTCTAATGATTTTGAGGGATTTATGGGGTTTATTTTCAAATTAATACAGAATATTCAATATAGTGATTTCCACAACAAACTGCTTATGAAAAAGAATGGAGAATTTGAGGCTGTATTATTATCCCTAGATATGTTTGCATATTATTACAATTAAATTAATATTTCTTCTTATTATCCTATTGTTATCACATTCACATTTCCTTTTCTAAAAAGTCTACCTTATTATCTACCTTTGGTATTATTATTATACCAAAAACAGACTTGGTATTTTAAAATATTTTATTAAATCAACACTATTTTCAATGACATTTTACTTATAATACTACAATAAACCATCAAACAAATAAAAAATCTTAACCTCTCCAATGCCACTTTTCAAAAATATATTCTTAAAAATATCTGACTACATTTGTTTTTGCAAAGAAATGCTTCCAGATGGATAGCTACATGATAAACTGTATCTTCTATTAACTCTGATTTCAGTTTGAGATTTGAATGAGTGTTGACAAACTCAGGAAGCTCAAACAATTTCCACAAGCATTCATAAATCTTTCAGACCAGAACTTACATGAGATTGTATTTTTATTTATTTGTTATTAGATTTCCCCTCCAAAAGGCATCCATTCCAAGCAAAGTACAAAAGGGCTTCAGATGATCAGATATTGATTTCTGCTACCTGGCAAGAGAGCATAAATAATGAGGATAATAGTCTGCATCACTGATGGAGAAGCAACGTCTGGCTCCAAGCTGAATGGGCGGCAGACAGGATGTGTCACATACTCAAACTTATTCAATGGATACACTATTGTTTTAAAACAAATGGTTGCCTTGCTTTCTCTAATGAAAGCGTTTGGAAATCCCCAAAAGAAAACCAAGTAAATATACTTCTGAAAAATACAAAAGTAGATGCTGATCTTTTTCTTCATTATTTTATATAATGTTATATATACATTTTCACAATTAAATTCATCGAAGACAGATTTTTGCTGGTACATTTGTTTACAACCCTCAGTTTATATTTATTATTATTTTGGATGTATTTGTTCTGAAAACTTTCAAGGATTTTGTTGTTTTTGTCGTTCTGTCAGGTGCCCATTAACAGCCCTATCAAAAGTGTGTTTAGCTTTCTATACTGCTTTAAAATATAAGATGATGTGCTTGTTTTGGGCTTATTTATTTTTTTATCAGAAATAAATCCAAAATGGAGTAAAATAATAGAAAACCAACAAATACAGAATTTTGAATGTTAACAATCTTACATCATTGTAACAATCATAGGAGTAACATTAAACAACGCAATGAAAGGATTGCTATGACTTAGTGTTGTGTGGAAATCTCTCTCTCTCTCTCTGTCCCTTCTCCCTGTCTCTTTTTCTCTGTCTTCCCAATACTTAATCAGATAAAATAGAATTTCATCTTCATTTTTTTTTAAAAGATAATTTTTTGAGGTCTTCCATTTCTTATATTTGTTTATGTGTTAATTTCCTATATTTTTACAGTTATCTGTCCTTAAAACTTTCTGTTTTCCAGCACTTCCATTAATTTGACACCCCCCCCCCAAAAAAAATGCCATGATATCTTAGAAAGGGTGTCAGAGGAAAATAGATTAACTGAATCCTTCCAGTCAGGTTTCAAGTCCTGGAACAGTGGTCAAATAGAACTGATTGTGCTTGTTGATAATGCAGAATAGAAATAGCACATCCAGCATTGCTATTCTTGTTCTCACAGTGGCTTTTAATGCTATTGCTCATGAGTTCCTTCTGGAGTAGACTAGAAGTTGGGGGAACAATATTGTGCTGGTTGTCTTCTTTCTTTTCCGTTGTGGTAGAGTAGGCATGAGAGTACTCCTGTTTCATATCTACACAATCCAGTAAATCCAGGTCAGTCAATGATAGAGGATTAAGAATTTTCATAAGGATCCAGTGATCCTTACCCTTGGGAATAGGATGGTACAACAAAATTAGATACAGTATACAATTCAGAGCAGTGGTGGCTTGCTACAGGTTCATCCTGGATTGGGCGAACCAGTGGTGGTGGCGGCAGGAGGCTCCAGCCAGCTACCCTGAATGAACCGGTAGCAACGGGTTTTGAAACCCACCCCTGATTCAGAGGTGTTTCTATACTTCACCTCATGCTAAAAGTGACCAAGATGGACAGAGACTAAGAAGGCATTTGTACAACTTTAGATTGTGCTGCAATTTTGCCCCTTCCTAGATCAGAAGCATATGCTTTGGTTGCCTCTTATTTGTGTAACTATAATAGCAATAGCACTTAGACTTATGCACCACTTTACAGTGCTTTACAGCCCTCTCCAAGCAGTTTACAGACTCAGCATATTGCCCCGACAATGCACTGTATATGGGACTACTCTTGAAAAAATCCAGAATATGCAGTTGATCCAGAATATTGCAATGCAAATAGTTATGCAAGTTTCTAAATATTAAACCTTTGCTTTAATAGTTACATTGACTTTAAACAGGCTTTTGCTTGCAACTCAAACACACACACATCCCCCAAGGGGGTTAGGTGAACCTGTGATATAATGCCAATTATTACTGATGGCTATAGTTGACTAACATTTTTTGTTTTATTCTTATTACATATCCTTGCTGTTTTTATATTATAATAGTATTTTATCTGTGCACACCAATTAGAGTTGTTTATGTAATAATTGCCTTGTTTGTTTGTTTACTATTTGTTTGTTGTTTGTTTCACTTAAGGAGACTACAGATGATAGAAATCTGTATAACAGCAATACCTTAGGAAACAATAAAGTAATTTGTTAATACATTCTCAAACATTTTGAGAATAATGTATAAAAACAGAGAAAGAACTTCTAAAAAATTGCAAGTTAGATTTTGGCAAAGAAAACTTTTCTTGGCAGGTTGTAGCTGCCACCACAGCAGTAATTTTTATCTTCTTTTTTTTCAGCATTTTTATCTTTTCTATTGTTACTATATCTTGCGAGGGATTAAATGGTAGATAGATTTCTAGCTATAACTGAGGTATAAATATAGTCATTTTCAGATAATGATACCCTTGGATGGTGGACTAAAGGTTTTAAAGCTTACTCAAAAGTATGTCTCATTGCAAAACAGTAGGGTTTACTTCCAACTAAATATAGAGAGACTCAGACCGTAAGACTGAACTGCCTGTTCATTTTGGCAGTCCCAAGTTGAATATGGCATATAACTTTTTATATAGCATGTAATATATAAAGAGACAGACACTTAGAAGGTTGCAGCTGGTGATTCTTATTCAGCTGATTTAATTTCAGCTCATTGATCTGAGTTTCCCAATTAGCTAGAGGAAAATGTGAACTAACCATGAGAAGAGGTTGAGTTCAGCAGAACAAATTATATTCTGTCACACTGGATACAGAAGCAAATGGAAAATTTCTTATGGTTGCTTCAGTTTAAATTCTGATTTAATGAGTTTTAAAAGATTCTCATAACTCTTCTCTCTCATCTTCTCAACTAAATCAAGTATCAAAAATCCATTTAGAAATTCTTAAGGTCCTTTGGCCCTGGAGTTGAGCTTTCTTCCTATGAGGTGTATATAATTGTTATTTTTTTAATCCACCCCCCCATCCCGCTCCCACACACCTGATTTCACAGAATGAATATTTATTCCCAAAGAGAAGAATGCAAAATGTTTATTCAAAAGGACTGCTGGGAAAGTACTGGGCTAAAATGCATATGAAATGATCTGCGGTAGAGACCATTCTTTTATTTATTTATTTTATTAGATTTTTATACCGCCCTTCTCCTACTGGACTCAGGGCGGTGAACAGCCAAGACTAAAAACATCACATACAAAATTTAAGATTAATTTTAAAAGAATTAAACAAGTTTTGGCCCAATATAAAATTTAAAACACCCATCTAAAATCAATTAACAATTAAAAATGTCTGGGGGGGGGTCAAGCCAGCCCAGCTTGATGAAATAAAAAAGTTTTAAGGCCATGGCGAAAAGAATGGAGATCCTACGTATCTCCGGGGGCAGGTTGTTCCAAAGGACAGGTGCTGCCACAGAGAAGGCCCTCCCTCTGGGGGCCAACATTGCCTGGCCGACGGCACCCTGAGGAGTCCCTCTCTGTGGGAGTGTACTGGCCGGTGGGACGCTATCAGTGGCAGAAGACGGTCCCATAAGTATCCAGGCCCTAAGCCATGGAGCGCTTTAAAGATGGTAACCAACACCTTGAAGTGCACCCGGAAGACCACCGGGAGCCAATGCAGCTCGTGCAGGAGAGGTGTCACATGGGAGCACCCCATCACTCCCATAATCCCTCATGTGGTCGCATTCTGCACCAGTTGGAGCTTCCGGATGCTCCTCAAGGGGAGCCCCATGTAGAGAGCATTACAGTAGTCAAGGCGAGAAGTAACGAGTGCCTGAGTGACCATGCTGTAAGGAGTCCCGATCCAGAAAGGGATGCAACTGGCAAATCAGGCAAACCAGATAAAAAGCCCCCCTGGCCATGGCCATCATATGCTCTTCTAAAGACAGCCGTGCATCCAGGAGGACACCCAAGTTGCGAGCCCTCTCTGTGGGGGCCAGTACCTCTCCCCCAATAGCCGGCGATGGCACCAGCTGGCTATATCAGCACGCCGGCAGCTACAGCCACTTGGTCTTGGAAGGGTTGAGTCGGAGCCTATTTCTCCCCATCTACACGGGCTCCAGGCACCAGGACATCACTTCAAGGGCATCATTGGGATGGCCTGGGGTGGAGATGTACAGCTGAGTATTGTCAGCGTACTGATGGAACTCCACCCCAAAACCATGGATGATCTCACTCAGCGGCTTCACATAAATGTTGAACAGGAGGGGTGAGAGGACCGATCCCTGCGGCACCCCACAGACAAGGCACCTCGGGGTCAACCTCTGCCCTCCTGCCAACACCGACTGCGACTGGTCCAAGAGATAGGAGGAGAACCACTGTAAAATGGTGCCCCCCATCCCCAACCCCTCCAACCGGTGCAGCATGATACCATGGTCGATGGTATCAAAAGCTGCTGAGAGATCTAACAGGACTAGGATAGAGGAACAACTCATATCCTGAGCCCTCCAGAGATAATCCACCAATGCGACCAATGCCATTTCCGTGCTGTGCCCAGGCCTGAAGCCGGATTGGAGTGGATCTAGATAGACAGCTTCATCCAGGTACCACAGAAGCTGTTGCGCCACCACAGTCTGAACAACCTTCATTACTATTGATCTTCAATAGTAATGAAATTTCTACACATATACTTATTTTTACTCCATTTTGTTTTCTATATCTCCTATTCTTGTTCCCTAATTGCTTGATTTTTCCAATTTGTTACAAATCCATAAAATCAGATTTCAAGCCTTTTCATATGTTTGATTTTGTATGTGTGTGTGTGAGAGAGAGAGAAAGAGAAAGAGAGAGAGAGAAAAAGAGAGAGAGAGAGAAAGAAAGAAAGAAAGAAAGAAAGAAAGAAAGAAAGAAAGAAAGAAAGAAAGAAAGAAAAAGAAAGAAAGAGGGGGTATTATGGAAGCTGTAATCTACATTTATGTATTTGAATGCTAAAAGAGAACAAAATAATATGATCATGATTTTGCATAAAGGAATGTTAAAATATATACAGCAATAATATCTTTTTAGATAATGGCATGCATGGAATGCATTTTACTGCTATTCAGCACAGGAGCACTATTTTCACTTGGTTTTGTAAAGTCTGAAGCTAGAAATGAAAGAGCTTCATATGTAAAAGAGATGAACAAGGAACAGATGACATAACTGATTCTGATAACCAAAAAATATCTCGGTAACTAAAAAGTGGTCCAGGCTTTGAATTCTGATTGATGGAGAGACAGATTTCCTGTATGCTGCTAAATAACAAACTTTTTAAATATACATGACTAATTTTATGCCATAGCTTCTTCTCAAGGTTTCTTATGTCTGCTCAGAATACGATCGGACAGGAGGAAAGGATTAGAGTGTATTGTCCCTCCTATGAAGTTTTGTAATCTACATTGCCATGTAGAGTATACTGTGAGAAGAATATAGCTATCACTTAACTCAAAATAAGGTATAGATTCCAACTATTCCTTAACACTCACTCACAAATCTAAGTCTCTTAGTTTAGCCTTAGTCCTACTTGCCTGCATATTTATTTGACTGTTAGTGAAACAGTCTTGGCTAAACAGGCTAGATATGAATTTGGTTATGCAGTCAAAGTCCAAACCATACTAAGAAAGAAGGTTCCTACTGAAAATGCTGCATGGTGAAATTGTGGTTACAAAAGTTATGTGTTCATTTACTGGTGAATGGCAGAGGTTGACTTCTTGGAATAAATTCTCCCTCAAGTAATTCCAGGAAGAAATCAGGTAGATGGGTAAGTTATTTAAAGCAAGATAGAAGAAGTCATGAAAATAAGAGATGTCCTTCATAATTTTTATGCTTTATCATTTTTATGCTAGAAGATCATCTGCTTCTTGTGTGATGGGAAATAGCTGAATTTTAAATACTACTGTTGTCAGCTGTTGTCAGCTGTTGTCATATAGTTTTGTTTACTGGATATTCTATATTTTTACAGCATGAATTTTGTCAAACCAATACAGATTGTTTAAAGCAAAGATTGAAGGCCTAAATATTTAGTAAACTTTTGTTTGTGGACGACCATTATGATTCAGATCACTAGATTCAAGAATAAATTGTTCATAGGCTTCCTTTTTAATACAATTAATTTGAATTTGAATAGGAGGCACGCAACTTCCTGGAAGCAGAATATTGCAACATTTTCCTCTTTTCTATTCCATGCCATGCCATGCCTGCTTAACTTATCCTTATCTGTCTCATCTGTGGTGCTTTACCTTGTCTTTGCCTTTGATTTATGAGACAGCTGACCCCAGCCTAACCCTGTCAGCTTTAGTTCAGAGGACTTTCACAAAAGATAGGTCTCTGATCTGACAAATTGATTGGCTGCAAGAAATAGTTTAACTGGAAAAGGATCTCCCTAACAAGTGATAAAGTGTTTTTTTCTTCAGAACTTACAGCAATGGTTATGTGGCAGGAATTAATATTCTTCTCCTAAAGGTAAAGATCTGAATATTGCCGGGGAAAAAAAATCAAGTCTAACAACAGATAATAAAAGCTTGCTGTCTCCGGCATAATGATAGGCTTGAGAATTGGGACAAGTATATTTTATTTTAAAGCTGTTAAATGAGGTTAATTACAAATGATTATCCTAATTAGGTAACAAATATTGAGGCTTTGAAACAGATTCTCTTGAACTGAAATGATTTGGCACTAGAATTACCAATTAAAATACATTAATTAGGAAACACCTTAGCTTTTTAAAATGCAACTTAATGGGGTTTGGGACTTTGGCGGGGGTATATACCTTCAGTTCTCTAAGACTATTCATTTCCCTTTCCATTGCTTGTTCCCAATTATTTCTTTCCTTCTGGGCCAGTTTTGTTACTTCTTCATATGAGTTGTGGGTTAGATTATCGGTTTGGATGGATAAAACATAATCTTCTAATCTTTGGGGTTTTTGGTTTCTATTGGTTCTAATTGGTCTGTCGTGTAATATTTCTGAGTCGTGTAAATATTTGGCTTCTTTTTGTGTTAGAATGTCTAATTTTATATCTAGGTGACCTTCCTTCCATTCTTTGATGTGAATATTTTGGAGTTTGTGTTTCTCTTAGTTTATTATTTTAGGGTAAGGTTTGTTCTCTCATATCTTGTTCATTATTATGTTGGTTTTGACAGTTATGTATTTCATTTAAGTGTATTTTCGACCAATTTGACTGTTCATGAAAAACTGCATTCCTGGACACAATGAACCTATTATGATTATACACAAATCTAAATCCTTTTGTTCCTGTTTCATAACCCATAAATCTTAATCTCCTTGACACCTTTTCCCCTTTATGTCTTAATTGTTTTGGTATGAGCACCTCTGCTGTTACTCCAAAAATGTGTAAGTGAGCTATTTGAGGTTTTTTATTATACATTACCTCGTAAGGTGTTTTATCCAATATGCTAGACCAAGATCTACTAAGTGTATAATTTGAGTATACAACTGCTTCAGCCCAAAATGTTTGTCCTAGTCCTGAGTCTTCCAAAACACATCTCATCATTGTCTATAGGGTGTAATTTTTATGTTTAACCACTCCATTTTGAAAAGGTGAAAATGGTGAAGAAGTAAAATATTCCGGGTTCCTTTAGCCGGATTGAAAAATTTTTGGATAGGAATTCTGACCTGTGGTCAGTCATAATTTGTTTGATTTTAATGTTATTCTATACTTCTATTCTTTTATAAAATTCTTTAAATTTTTGAAATGCCTCACTTTTGTGATTAAGAGTATACACAAAACCATAGCGACTGAAGTCATCTACGATAGTTAAGAAAAATCTTTTTTTATATTTTATGGAAGGTTTTAGGGGACCTACTAGGTCCATGTGTATTAATTGGAAAGTGGAACTGGTTGTGCGTGTTGCTTTTCTTGGTCTGGGTTTGGTTTTGATTTTAGATGACTTACACACAGAACACTCTAGGTAATTTTTGCAATTTTTTACTTTTAGTCCTTCGGAACAATCAGTCATCTTTTGAATAACAGGAAAACTAAGGTGTCCCAGCTTTCTGTGTAGTAAATGTGCGCATTCATCGTGCAAAAGTTTCCCTATTAGAATTTTATCCTTTTTTGGTGTATTATAATTGTGAGAATCTTCTTGGGTTTCATTTGAGCCTAAATTGGCATTAATGCTAGATTGATTGTAGCTTTCTGTGTCAAGATATGATAGATTTCCGCTAATTGTAATTCCCTTTATGTCTACTTTATCTTTTGTCATGTATACCTTCCCTTCTTTAATGGTGATTTCTATGCTTAAATCCCTGCTCAGATTCAATGCTGCAAGTATGTTATGGGGTATTTTGGGGACAAGAAGTACCCCCTCTATTTCAGCTATCCCATGTATATGTATGTTCCCTTTCCCAGTTACCAAAACATTATCTTGATTGGCTACTTTAATCATAAAGTTTTCTTTTGTAAAAGATGTGAGTAATCTCCTGTCATAAGTAGTGTGATTAGTGTGATTAGTGGCTCCAATGATTCTCCTTTTTTATTGGATTGATGTAGAATTTCTGATTCCCTAGTCCATAAAGAGTTCCTGATTGATTTTCTTTGGAATTATCTCTGTATTTTCTCATATCCCTTGGGATGGGAGAATCATTATGTCTGTATCTGTAATTTGAGTGTCTTTCATGGGGTCTATGTCTATTTTCTTGTCTGTCTCTACTTTGGTAATGATCTCTTCCTCTAATGTTTTTTGGACAATCACTTTTGTAATGACTCTTGGAGCCACATATGTAGCATTCAGGCATGTCCCTATCTCTACTATGGAATTATACCCTTTTAATAATTCTACTATCTCTGTTGTGTAGTGATCTATCTTTTCTTAAATTATCTTCAGCAATTAATTTGTTCGTTAGTGTCTCTATTGATAGATGCCCCATTGTAATACTGTCTAGTTGACTTATGAAATTATCCCAACTAGGGTCTAGTGAATTTATAATATTGCTCTTCATGCTTTCTTCTGTTATAATTTCCCCTCTCTGTAATAATTCTGCCCTGGTAGCCTTTAAATTCAATATGTGTTCGCTCATTTAAGTTCCTGCTCTAAGTCTAGCAGAATGGAAATTTCTAGAGATTCAAGTTGTTGTTGCCACACTTTTGCTGTAGAATAGGTCAAACATACATTGTATTAGTTCTGGTACAGTTAAATAATGGTTAATACTAGGGTAAATACTGGGGGAATACTAGCTATTAGTAGGTAAAATGCTTTGTGATGTAGGCAGTCCAATTCAAGTGTCCAAGGTTTTTTTGGAGGGTCAGTAATCATGAAAAGTAAGTTTTCTCTCAGAAAAGTGACTTGGAGTTCTTGATTCCATTCTTGTAAATTGGTTCCATCTAATTTTAAAATAGGGAAGTTGATGGGTAAAGTCCCTGAGTTGTGTGAGGTGTTACTTACTGAGAGTGGCTGTCCATGGTTCTGAATCATAGGAAAGCAGCAATATGGTAATGGAATACTTGCAGGCAATTTAAAAAGACAGGCTTGAACTTTTTTGTCTTCTCTTTCCTTTAGGTCGTTCTGCGCATGTGCGAAGTTTATTTTTATTCTGAAGTCATCAAGAGAGGTTCCTGTCACCACTGCTCCTGGGCGTGGGCCTACCTCGACTGGATGAGGCCCATGTTCAGTCTTGGGGTGCTGGTCGTGGTCAGCTGGGAATCGAATCGTCCTCTGGATCATTGATGGATCGTCTGGGTAGATGTCCTGGTCAATCGGGCGATGTCGTTGTGATGGTAAGTATTTTTCGCGGTCCTTTGGTATTGGGGATTGCGTTAGCGGTGGAAGGCTGTAGTTAGTGTCCAGATTTAATAGTGTCAGCGGTTTTTCTGTGGTGATGTCTGCGCCCTTTGTATAGTGTTTGTTTATTTTTTCTTCAATGTCTGTAATTTCTCCGGACATTTTTAGTGCGTTAGGGTAATGTAGTGGTAATTTTAGTTCCAATCCAAAAGCTGTGGTGAGAGTTTTAATAGTGTTATCTATTCGGCTTCGGTGGGTTGATTTTGTGAGTGAGGTATTGTTTTTATTTCTTTTATTTTTAAATAGGTTGAGTCTGTGTCGGCCATTTTGGATTCGGGTCATTCCTTAGTATACGGCCGGCCATCTTTGTTGTTTGTTCGACTAAAGATGGCTGCCGTTCGAAAATGGGTGCCAAAATTTTCCCGCCAGTTTCATACTGGCGGTTGTTATTTGGTTCGTCTCTCACTGGGCTGGTTTCTGTGGCCTTCATGTTCAATTTTTGAGCTACATCTGTGGCTTCGTGTAGTTTAATTAGTTGTCCAAGGTTTTCAATGAGTTCTTTGTTGTCGATAGGTGAGTTTAGTATTTTTAATATGTTTTTTCTCAGTTCGTTTGAATCTGCTGTGGCATCTGTCTCTTCTTCGATTGTCCTGTCATTGTTTTCTGGCGTAGTTTTGGAATTTAGTGCTGGTTTTCTTTTGTTTGTTGTTCCCTCTGAGATTGCTTCGGGTGGTGACAGTTGCACTGCCATTAATTTTGAATATTCTCTGGTAGTCATTCTCTTTTTGCTTTCAGTCATGTTTCAGCGTTATGGGCATAAAACTGACCTCTGCTACCAATTTGTTACGTAGATTCAAGGAACAAACCCAATAATTCATAGAAGTCATCCCTTTTCTAATAAATATATTTATTGTTTCTATTAAACGTCTTAACAGGTATCATGACAGGAGAGAGCACAAGATGAAGGAGCGGGATGGGGCTTATATACTAAGGAGGCGGAGTCAAGGTAAGAAGGAGTTATGAGGGAGTGGTTATTGGAAAAGGGAATTAATTTTACATCCTTTTGATATATATACATCAATCAATCACAGGGTTAGTCATTTACATGTGACACTTAACAAAGAAATTTGATCAAACAATGTAGAGAATTTATCAGGTCATAGTATTATGATTTAAATGAGTCATGCTACATAGAAATTTTTTGCTTTTTTAATCTTTCAGAAAAAATTAACAAGATGAAAATATGCTAAGGGTTTGGAACAGCCATAAAATGAAGCTGGGGAGCAATTTGGTTATTCAGAGAAAACACTGCTTGATCTCTGAGTGAAGAAAAGCTTGAATCATTAAAAAAAAATAGAAACCCAAAGTACCTATTGATTAAAATATAAAGTAACAAAATCTCCTATATTGGGGGGGGGGTTAAAATCCAGGATTAAATGAAGGAACATCTCTCTTTGATTTTTCCAAAGGAAAACCAATTATTTTTTCTTTCAGATGTTGCCATTTTTGTATGAAATAAGGAATGGTCCTCACTGCCAGAAAAATAAAATATGTTCCATGCTCCTAATGCAATAAAATTCTAGATAGTGCAGTAGGATAGGATTCTTGCTTTATAATTTCCAAGAAAAGAGGAAAGAGAACATATTTTACATTTCAGGTACATATTTGCTAGCAACAATAAAAAGTATAAGAATAGAAAATGAAGCTGGGGATTTGAATAAAAGAATATTTGTTCTTGGGGTTCTTAATATATTTCTTTGCTATACTTTACCAGAAATATAAGGGGAAGGTAGATAGCTAAAATACAGTAGATCCTGTGGTTTCACATAATCTAAATCTCAGACTTCCACTGTCCCAGAGAACCTTGGTACTGATTGATATAGTGTTCATTTTAAGAAATGTAATCTCCCCTTTTTTATTTTGCATTTTACAGCTTTGGCATTATTTGACATATTAGATAATATTTATCTCATTAAATGGTGGATTATTGATTAGAAAGAATGCTTTTATCTGTTTTAGGCCGTTATGCATGAGCTATTGTTCCAATTTTACCTTGTAAATTCTGCCTCCTGGGACCAAATACTTCTAGTTTCTACATGTTGTTCATCAGGTATATGCATATCTCTAAAAAGCACTAATGAAATTTACAGGCATGAAAGAAATGGGAAATTGATTCCTAAGCATCTCAAATCAGGGTATTAATTCATCCAAAATACCTACTTTTTTTGAGAATTATCTCCTACAAGTTCTAACATATATTGTGCATTGATTCATTTTGAACATACTCTTTCCAGCATGACTTCAAAATACTTCGACAGCAGTCCTATTTGCATATATGAATATAATATAAATATTGTTCATTTTATATAAAACATTGTGAGCGAATACATTAACAATTTGGTAGAAGTTTTTTTTCCTGTTATAATGGATGTGCAGGAAAAAAGAAAGAGAATTTGGAAGCTACATATAGCTTCAAAATTTATTTATTTTCCAAATAAATAAAACTGTGTTTTATTTGTATTAATCAGGGCATCGTACAATTTAAAAAAGGAGAATTAAAAAGCATTAAAACACAAATAAAACTATAATTATTGGAGATTGGCTTGTTCAAAATAAAAATAGGACCTTACTGCTCAACTTACTGATCAAAGCTGCTATGTTGCACTTTTAGGAATGTGTCTGTAATGTTTTCCCCATATTGAAGGATATCCTTTGCTTGTGGTTATCTTGTTTTCCTATCAGTTATAAAGCAATTATTGTCCACTAGTGTTTGTGCAATCACTGCCTTCGATCATCCTACTGTGTAAGATCAATGTAACCTTGTGGCTTTCGTCCTTTCTGGGTACAAGACACCAGTGCCTCACTTTATCTTGCTACTTTGCACTAATAAAATTAGTGTTTAGATCTTCTCCAGATTGTTGGTTTTCTTGTCAAGTGATTTTTTTTACAATGATAGCTGGCTTTCTGCACTTCAGTTAAATCCTAAAGGAAGACATCATAAAGGGATTTTATTCAATGCTCTTTTTCAGTAGCCCTTCTGTTGACAGTGCTAAGGAGAGTTTTTCTCTTTAGAAACTGTAAATACATTTGAAGAAATCTTACAACTAACTTCTTTGCCAGCAAGTTTGGTCAAGAATTTTGAAGGGCCCATCATGTCTCATTCTGTCTATGTACATACAATTTGGCTTTTTAAAATAAATAAATAAATAAATAAATAAATAAATAATACAGGATAGCATCATAATATTTAGGGATGTACAAGGGTAACCACACAGTTTCATGGTATTAATGCTTTTTGTCTGCCATTAACTTCACAGAAGCAGTGCTTTAAACTAGATTCATTGTAGGGGAAGGTGATAGCTTTCCCCTTCCAGATTCTCTTGCTGATGGCAGTAATAAGTGTGTGCGAACATGTGAAAGTGAATAAGTAGGTAATAGTTTTATGTGTAGAGACTTCCAATTTATCAGGAGACGTGGCCTTCAATGTTGAACATGCTAAAGAGTGACTTTTGGGTGACGAATTGCAAAATAAGTTTAAATTGAGAAAAAAAAAATATTTCTCTCCTATTCATCACAGGCCCACGCTATGCTGATAATCACCACTGTGATTTCTGAAATAAATACTAAAATGACCTTATGGATGTTAGAAGGAGAAAGGTAAATGCTTAATCTCATTAGAAGATATCAAAAGATTTGGAAAGTACTGAGCCTTAATCAGCTCTTGTGATTGGTATTAGCTTTTGAATTATCACAGATATCCTTGGTAGAATAGGGAAGAGGATACATGTTTTTGTTTGCAACAATGTTAACTATATTTAGAAAATAATAATGTGTCAGAAACAAGAGAATTTCTTTAAGTTAAACAATCCCTAGAACTAGAATAATTTTGTTATGGCTATGTTTTGCATTAATGTTTGCATTAAACATGCTTGTAAAAGAGCTAGATTTAAAACAAAACAAAAAATCTAGCCTTCTAGCTTTTCTTAGTAATTGTTTGATGAAGCTAAATTATGTGTTTTATAAATAGATGTTTCCAAGAAATGAAGCCTTACAGATCACTGCTAATAAAATTAATGCTTGAATCTCTGTCTGTCTGTCTGTCTGTCTGTCTGTCTGTCTGTCTGTCTGTCTGTCTGTCTGTCTGTCTGTCTGTCTATCTATCTATCTATCTATCTATCTATCTATCTATCTATCTATCTATCTATCTATCTATCAGGGTTGCCAGGTCTGCTTCCAAAAAATAGTGGACAAGCGGGGGGTGGGGTGGTTTAAGTAGTAAAAAAAAATTACAATTAAATTATATATTTTCTTACAAACATTTTAACATGTATTAAAATAATCACTTCAAAACTTTACTTAAAATTCAAAACATCAAATATATTATAATAATATGTAAAATATTAAATTACATTTTACTTTGCTGTCGTGTGTATTTTTTATTTGACTGTGCAGCTTTGATCAATTCTTTATGTTTAAGGAATAATTCTTTAATTTCAGTACGTTGAGAAATATTAAAAAATATACAAAGTTCACTTCAAACTGATGGTACAAGCAGTCAGTTACGTTTGTCAGTCCACAAATTTCCCATGACACTGAAAATTCTTTCAACGTTTGCATTTGATACCGGAATTGATGCACAATACTGGAACAGTTTCAGTAAACTCAGAGCTGGCTCTTTCTTGAAAAAGTATGTCCACTTATCAAGGGATGAATCGCCCTGCAGATGAACATAAACTTCTTCTAAGGCAGAAATTTCATCGAAGAGAGTGTTGGGTGGAAGTTTTTCTCGCCATGGTGATAATAACCAGATGTTTGTCATTTCTTCTAAAGTTGGAGGATTATTGCGATCAATTAGATTGAAACAACTTAGCGTCTCATATACTGAATCGGTGAAATTATACCACTTTTCTAGGTACGCAATGGCTCTTTGATACACGTTGATGGCTTCTTTCTTGAACTTTTGCACGGCATTCTCAGGCAAATGTTTTTTACGTAAGGCAAATAAAACTTTCATTCCAAAAAACTGCTCATCGTATTTTTTTTGCAAAGAATCACACAGCTTACACATGATAATGTGAAGATCACATGCAAGAATTTTCTTGATTTCCAGCTTCATTATTGACATGAAGAAGTGCGTGAAATATAAATACAATTCTGAAATTGTTGGTTCATCGTCCTTTGCGAGTTCATTTTCCTGATCTGAAATAAGGTTCCAGATAACCTTATGGCACTCATCAGATCCAAGAGAAATAAAATACAATTTTAGAGGTATCCAGTTTAAAAGAAGTCTTTCGACCACTTTAAACAAACTTAACCAACGTGTTGGAATATGGCACAAAACTTCATGGAATTCTGACTCGCAAAATTCAAAAAATGATTTCAATTCTTCTCGTTTCTTCGCAGAATTCGAAAATTCGGCAAAAACCTTCAGCACTACATTTTCAATATCAAAAGATAACTGCTTTAATGCATTTTTTTGCGCTGTTGTGTAAAATGTGATTATTGCAATGAGCAGCTACAATATTGTAATTTTTCAGCAATAATTTTTGGTAAACAGATTTGTTCACTCCATAATTGACCGATCCATTATCTGCTGAGTAATCCTCATAAAAGTCTAAAATTTTCACACACAGTCCTTCTTCACAAGTAAAATATTGTGCAACAACAGGATACATTTTGCGATTTCCCTTGTTTGATGCGTCAGTGGAGAGAGAAAATGGAATTCCAGTTTTAAGATCATTGAGAACCAACTCAATAGAAAAAGGATGCAAAACCTCATTGACAATAGCTGATGATTTGGTTCTTCCACAAGACATCTTTTTTACAATTTCTGAATCATCAAAAATTTGCTTCATTAACTTAATACCGCAATCTTGAGCCAGGAAAGAAATATGGTGTTTGATCCCATAAGTTTCAGCCATTTCAGCTACAGTCACTTTCTCACTGAAAGAGGAGTCTTTAACAATGAAAAACGAATTGATTCGTTTGTTGCTGGAAGCTATTTTTTCCTTATCTAAATGATTTTTTGTGCTTGCATGCTGTGTGACAGCTTTTATATGATTATATTCAATTGTGAACGATTTCTGACACAATTTACAGTAGGCCGTCGTATTTGTTCTGTCGGTTTTGTTGTTGGTAATGCATGCAAAAGTAGCTTCCCAGTCTTTAGTGTATTTGCACACTCCTCTCTTTCGTTTTAAAGAATTCAAAATCTCGCTGCTGTCACTCTCATCACTCGACGCCATTTTAGGTCAGTCGACACAAGCTACAATACATTTTAAAAATGTGAACTGTACATAATTTTATAATATGTTTTTATTTTAACCTCATCATTAATTTTTTAGGAGAATCGAGTTCAATGGATATTTGATCTTTGTCTCATTCTAACTTATGAAAAAAAAAGACAAAACGCGATTCTCCTATCCTTATTCTCTTAGACTGTACAGCTTTTAGATTATGTATCATTTCATCATAAAGCTTTTGAATAAAAAAAATGTCCACTATTTTGTGAAAAAAAATAGTGAACATAATGTGAAAAAAGTGAACTGTCTGCTCAAATAGTGGACACCTGACAACCCTACTATCTATCTATCTATCTATCTATCTATCTATCTATCTATCTATCTATCTATCTATCTATCTATCTATCAATACCACTCATGTATCATCACAAAATCTCCAGAACTGTAAAGCCTACAAACTTGAAATTTGCCATATATGTTCTTCTTGACTTCTAGATGCTCACTAAAAAAAGGATTTTTCGAAATGACCATCAGAGCATTAGTATTTCCTATATTATGATTAACACATTCTGATGCTAAGGAGTTCTACTTCCACTCTCCACCTGAAAAGAAATCTGTTCCAAATGCAAAACACAAGAAGAGGAGAGGAGTTTCAGTTTCAGTTTTACTTTCACAGCAGCAAGCAGCTTTACTACAGAACAGTTGAGCTAAGCATGGCCAGGCTCCTTCCTGTGTCCTTCTTGCTCACATAGCAGATACTGATTCACTTTCCAAACAACCCTCTGATGCTAAGGAGTTCTATTCCCCTGCCCATCTGAAAAGAAATCTGCTCCAAATGCAAAACACAAGCAGAGGAGAGGAATTTCACTTTCACAGCAGCAAACAGGAGATAGGATAGGGGAGCCTTCTATGGGGCAAGGCTGAGGGAGAGAAGATGATAGGATAGGGGAGGTTTCTGTGGGGCAATGCTGAGGGAGAGAAGAGGGATAGGATGATAGGATAGGGGAGACTTCTGTGGGGCAAGGCTGAGGGAGAGAAGCGGAGAGGAGAGGACGATCATAACTACTCATTAATTTTCAAGCTGTAAGTGTCGATTTATGAAGCCCGATCACATAGTTTTGTAGCAGAGCACAGTTATTCAGCTAGTTAACTATAAAATACATTTTCTTTTAATCTTCTTTAATACTTTTCACATATGTTGAACTATAGTTCCCATATTTCACAGTTAACATATATATTGGATTTATGTAATTGTAGTTCAAGCTATACAGATATCATCAGACAGATGATAGGAAGGCTGATTTAGTATTATTGGACTTTTACTTGTATAGTTGCAGGCATGGTGCTTTTTCAGAAGACCATTATCAAACACATACTGTACATAGCAGAGGACTTTCTCCTGGGTTGTTTCCAGGCTGTGAATTACCCTACAACTACCAAGAGTTCTCACTTATTGGTCTTTGCTTTTATGAACCTGTAAAAGTTCTCACAGGCAGAATTTTAATAATTCTTATTTTAATTGCCTTTTATAGGATTGGGACAGAAATGTGTATGTTGTTTTAAGCTGCAAGTTCTGTTGTCTGTTCATTTTGAAATATGGTCTACTTGCAACAATTTATTTGCATAATTGTCATTTTATGGTGTGACTTGTCTGTTTCTTTAGATTCCTTTTTTTATTGGAATTACAAGCAATTTTATTAAAATTTAACAAATGCATTTCAAAATAAATGAGATAGATAATATACATGTTTCAGGATTCTTTTCAATATGTCACAGGAACATTTGTATGGAATGGGTTTCAGCTATAGCTTTATAAAATGTTTATTTTTTCATATTGAGAAACTAGGCCATGGGACAATTTGTTTAAAGACAGTATGCCACAAATCGAACTACAAACAAGAAAGATATAAATATACTTTGCTCTTCTTTTTTGTATTTTTTTTTTGAGGGGAGGGTTATACTTTTGTTGACACTTTCCTTCACCTTATAGTTGAGTATCCATTTCATCCACCATTGACTTGATTCCCGCCTTCCCTCAATGGTGCAATGGCCACTATTAAAGATTTTTTTAAAAAAACGCATTTGTCTCATGACCAATGGAATTTAGTAGAATTTAACTTTATTTCTTAATGAGTGTTAATTAATTTTAAAATCGATTATTTTGAATCATTGAGATGCTATTTCTTCTCAGAATGGCTATCTATGCTTATTCCAACTCTTATTTACTTGGGATAAACAGAAAACCAATGTAAAGTTAGTGGAATTTGGAAATAATATAATTAAGTAAAGAGCTATGTGATAGCGGAATAGTTATATTGGAGAGAATAAGGGCTAGGGAGGAAGAAAGCAAGTCAATGAATGATCAAGATAGTACAGAAATTACTTACCAGAAAGGACATGTCCCATGTCTATATTCTTGACACAGGAAGAATTCCAAGACTGCAGTCTGAGGATTTGGGAGTGCAGTTTCTAATCTTAATTAATCCTTAGTGTATTAGAGAAAAGGATGTCAAGAGGTACAACTTGAGCAACTTGTCAAGAGGCATAACTTGAGTGGAGGCATTCAAATAATTTGACATCCAGTTAATAGCAAGCACAAGAAGTTAACTGTCCTATGTCATAGTACTTTTAGATGATCTGTGAACTGTTACAACTAGTTGAATGTTATACCTGGTTGAAGTATAATGTCTATAATATCTAAGATATTGTGAAATTAAAACCAGAAGTAGATCAACATGGAATTAAAAGTAAAAAAAATATTCTGAAACATTAACTATATCAACAGGCTTATAAATAGGAAATATATTTGTGAACACACATTAGAATTAATCCAATAGTCATACAAGTGAAACACAAAAGATATTCAGATTACTGAAAAGGTAAGGTATTTAGGAATATAACTAACAGCAAGGTGTGTAATGATTAAAGAAAATAATTACTATAAATTGAAAGGACAAATCAAGACGGATTTGGAAAGATGGAAAAATTTGCAATTATCATTAATGGAAAGAATAGCGGTAATTAAGATGAATACATTAGCTAGATTGTTGTTTTTATTTCAAACAATACCAATAAAACTGGAAAAAAATATTTTGAAGCCCTGAATAGAATGATAATGAAATATATATGGCAGGGGGAAAAAGCGAGAATCAATATGAAAATGTTACATGATGCAAGACGAAGGAGAGGATTTGGACTACCAAACTTGGAATTATATTATCAAGCAGCAGCACTATCATGGATGAAGGAATGGATTCAGGGGTGGGTTCTACTTACCTTTATTACCAGTTCACAACAGGATCACGTGCGTGCCGGGCTTCTGCGCATATGCAGATCGCCTATGATGACATCTGGAGCAGTGGGCGGAGCCTCCTGCTGGTTTTACTACCAGTTCTTGTGAACCTGTCTGAACCAGGGGCAAACCACCACTGAATGGATTGTATTAAGAAATACAAGGTTATTGACTTTGGAGGGGCATGATTTACAATTAGGTTGGCATTTTATGGTACGGAAAAAATAAGATGAATAGCTATTTTCAAAGACATTATGTAAGGAATGCTTTATTATTAGTATGGGAGAAGGTTAGAGAAAAAACATTATTTGAAAATACCAACATGGCTTTCAACAGTGGAAGCATTAGTACATCCAAATATTATTAATATGGAGAATATTATCAGATATAAAGATATTTTATCAGAAAAGTGGGAATTGAAAACGAAACAAGAATTATTAGAACAAGGGATTGTTATGGATTGGTATACACAACTGCAAATACAATCGAGATATGAAAAAGATACAAAGTTATATGGTTTTTATTTGGAGATGACAATTGGATGAGATACTCACAGGAACAGATGAGAAAATGATTTTAAAAATTCTATAGTTATTTACTTGGAGTTAAATTAGAAGAAGAACAAGTAAAAGAAACAATGATAGCATGGGCAAAATTTTTTGGATATACAATAGAATTAGATAAATGGCAGCAACTATGGGAACGAAATTACAAATTAACAATGGCTACAGCATATAAAGAGAATTTGTATAAAATGTTTTATAGATGGCACATGTCACCGGAAAGATTGGAAAAAATGTTCAAAGATAAATCAACTAAATGTTGGAAATACCACCAGATATCAGGATCGTATTATCACATGTGATGGACATGTTCAGAAGCGAGAAATTATTTGGCAAAAATTCAAATATGGCTAGAGAAAATGACACAGCAACATATTGAACTTAAACTGGAACTGTTCCTTTTGGGTATCTTACTGGAGAAATTTAGTAAAGAAAATATATATTTGATTATACATGTAATAACGGCAGGAAGAATGGTATTTGCATTCTAAGAGCCTTGGTAGTACAGTGGTTTAATGCACCCTGTTATTAACACAGCTGTCTGCAATTTCTGCAGGTTCGAATCTTACCAGGCTCAAGGTCGACTCAGCCTTCCATCCTTTCTAAGGTAGGTTAAATGAGGACCCAGTTTGTGGGGGCAATAAGCTGACTTTGTATAAATATACAAAAGTATGAAGGCTATTGCTTAACACATTGTAAGCCGCCCTGAGTCTCCGGAGAAGGGCGGCATATAAATCAAATTTTAAAAAAAATAAATTGGAAAGCAGAAAAAAATCCTACAAAGGGAGAGCTAATTAAGAAAATATTAAAAGGTGCAGAAATGAGTAGATTAACATTAGCAATTAGAGGGAAGGAAGAATCAGAATATTACAACATATGGGGGCAATATTATCAATGGATAGAGACTAAATATAGACAATAGGCAATGTAAAAATAAGAAATATGGAAAAAATATGTTGTAATACATTAAATTTAAATGTAAGAGGAAAGATAAATATGTACTAAGAAAATAATGATAAATGTTGAATATGATGACACAAAATTTTTTGTACCCAGATGTTACACTGATTGATTAATGATGAATTGTTTGCTTAAAAATTAAAATAAAACATTTTTCCAAGAAAACAAATATTTCAATAACATTGCTCCTTCTATTAATAAACTTATATCTTGTATTTATTACTGAAAGAAATATTTTGCTTTTTCAGCTTCCACTGTTTTTTTATCTTTAGTTATTGTTATTATTTTGCATTTATTTCCCACCTTTCTTCTGAGAGCCTAATTTTATTCCCACATTAGCCTGAGCTGAAAATAGATATGAACTGTGATCCAATGGGAATTAAACTGGATTTCCCAAGTCATAGGGCAACTCCTTAAGCACTACATAAAACAAATTTCCACTTTGTTGTTTGCAGTTGTGACATATGCATCTGTTAGGCTATGTTTAGCCAGATGAATATAATCAAGTATAAATGTTTGGCAGTTATAACTTTATGTTCCAGGAGAAGAAAGGAGCAGCTTTTGCTATCTAATTTGTCAGATAAAAGCCTGGATGTCAGGAAGGGGTGTGTGTGTGTGTGTGTGTGTGTGTGTGTGTGTGTGTGTGTGTGTGAGTGAGAGAGAGAGAGAGAGAGAGAGAGAGAGAGAGAGAGAGAGAGAGAGGTGTCACATGCATCATCACACAATCATGCAATAAATAAAAAAGATTTACTGAACATAATACCTGGCATAACTGATGTAAATTTGTATTGTTTGCTCCATAATTTTATGATATCTGCAGGATCTTCATGGTCGCTATTAGATCCTTTTGAACATAAGAATTGGAATGGATAAATCTGCAATCATGTTCTCCACAAATGAGGTACTATGATGTGCCTCAACTGCCCATCAACCCTGACTGAAACCAACCACAGAGGAAGGGTGAATCACTGTAGGAACCCACAAGAAAGTGCTCCAGGCACCTCAAATGTACCTAATGAACCTAATTCCAAATCTGTATGGATCTACATCAGCCTCAGAGAAAAGGAGGCACCATTGGAAAAGAAGATACACAGAATGTGGAATCTGCAAATGAAGGAAGCAAACAGTATTGAGATACAGAAATGCTGGGTTATTGGTTAATAAGATTGAAGCTACAACTGGGAAAGGCAAATCACAAGTTAGCATGGAGAAAAAAGAACATAACCAAGTACTTCCAAGTTGCTTGGTAAAGCTATTTTCTCTCTTTCTCCTGTCCTCTCTAGGCTTAAATATGAAATTGTTAAACTATTTAAGAAGCGAATTAATACAACAAGGTAGTGATAAGTAACATCTAAGAGAATAAGGGAATGTGTGAATGAGACAATTACAATAGAATAGAATAGAATAGAATAGAATAGAATAGAATAGAATAGAATAGAATAGAATAGAATAGAATAGAATAGAATAGAATAGAATAGAATAGAATAGAATAGAATAGAATAAACTTCTTTATTGGCCAAGTGTGATTGGACACACAAGGAATTTGTCATGGTGCATAAGCTCTCAGTGTACATAAAAGAAAAGATACATTCATCAAGAATCATAAGGTACAACACTTAATGATAGTCATAGGGTACAAATAAGCAATCAAATCATTTTAGGAAACAGTCAATATAAATCATAAGGATACAAGCAACAAGGTTACAATCATACAACTATAAAATGCTTTGTATACCAATACACCTAGTATTTATAAAACTAAGGCCAACATATAATAAAAATAATCACATGTTATTTACTTGCCTGGCCATCTAACAATAAACATTTTTCTTTGCAGATATAACTGCAGTGTGTGTTTGTGTGCCTGAATAAGACACCATCCAACTACTTGAGCAGCACAATGTCTAGTGTACCAAACTGCTCCGCAGCAATGTTACAACTGAGATTGAATTATTCCTAAACAAATATCACTGTTTCTCCTATATCATGTGTGATAAATATAGAATTTTGAGGGGGAAAGCATTGAAGAATGAGAAGGAGATGGTGGTGATGATGATAAGCAGGAAGTATTCCAAAATTGATTAATCGTCAACTACACCAAACTGGTTTAGGCATGGTGACCAAGACTGAGCATGGTTATTTGTTTGTTTCCTCTTTTAGAGCAGAGTCCATAACAGTGTATTAGCTGCTGAACAAAGAAATCTTGCCAGAAACATAAGGGAATAATTTTATGTTGGTGCTGGTCATATCTGAACTAAAAAGTTATTAATTCTGAAGCATTGTGGTCTTAAATAACATTTTGTAAGTGCAGTGACTTGTGAATTAGCTAGTATGCCGTAACTGCTAATACTTAATTTAATTATTACAAAAATTTCATCGCTTGCAATTTATACCTTTTTTAGGGGAGGGCATGCAGGACAAATGTTATTGAACTATTCTGTTCTGTAACATCTCCCTAGTATATGTGAAACATGTCTACACTTGGGAAATCATCTTTAATCACTTCAGTTAAATGTCTCCACTTCTACTACTTCATTTTAATCATGAAATGCATGTGATCAGAGAAGATCATTACTGCCATCATATTATCAGTATGGCATAACAAATAAACATTCTCACTTTGTTCAAAAGGAAAAAATTCTTCATATTTCACATAAAAAGCATACGTGGTTTAAGGATTAGTTCCTTTGCATTAAATGATAGAATAAATAAAATCATAAGGATAGCATAGCTCTAAATTCCAGATTCTTGGATGTTTGTATTTCTATCTAACAAATAGGGATTGGGAAGAATCCTAGTACCATGGTTTGTCTAACTATTTCTTCTAGATTTGTATTTAAGGTATTGTATGAAAGTACATACTGTACTACTGGGTATTCAATTTAAGTATTCCCAACTTGGAAATGGTTCATAAAGTGATTAAGTGTTCTTAAAGGTATTCTCTCATGTACCTTTATTGAATCCTCTTCTAGTTTTAAAATAGGATGGATACATATTGAAGGCATGAGTGGTGTGGGACAAATTTCACAGAGATTCAAATCAGGAAATGATTTGACTAATTCAAAAGCTATGGGTGTTTTTGTGACAAGACACACTTTTTTATATGGTGGTAGAAATGGATGTGAAAGTTCAAAGGATTATTGTTTTTGAATGTTGAAGACAATTGAAGTCGAGTCATTTGTAGATAGTTTATGTTGGGTTCCTTTATTGCACTAGCAAGGGAAACTGGATTGTGGTGTCTGGTGATGATTAGTACAGTGGTAAAGGTACAGCATTACAGTGATGCTAGAAAGTGTTTCTGGCTTGTTGGTGGCACTTGATGACTTGGTGCTCAGCAATTCAGCAGCACCTAACTAATTGAAAACAGTGGCAAAGTGCTTGGCCTCCTGGAGACAATGGTACCTAGCTATTCAGTGAAATCATTTGGTTATCTGGTAACAGCAATACTTGACAGGCAAATAGTAGCTTAGCACTACAACCTGTTTAGGAGATAAACAGATTGACAACAGAAAGACTGTTCTGACTATTCTAGAGTCAAGTGCAGATCTTGGTGCAGCAGCAGAAGTAAACACAAGTCAAGAGAATGGTTTTGTTGTAGGCCTATGTTTTACATCTGTTGTCAATCTCTTCTCTGTGGCCCAGGTATCCATCTTGTCTTCCCTCTTTTTTTCATCCAGAGTGACAGTACAGCAGCCATTTTGTGTTCAATTTTTAAGGCTGCCTTAGGACTTTATTGAGGAGGCAGACTATGATGCAACCATCAGGATAGAGTGAGATGTTGTTAAATGATTTGTTCTTACTTGTAAGGAGTAGGCTGCCCTCTCTCCAAGTGAGAGCTAGTTGGTGGGGTAAGTGGTGATGATTGCTGTTGTTTTATGGAAGGTGTGGTGTGGGAGGGGGTCTTGCAAGTAGGAGGTTGTTATTTGACAATCAGAGATGCTGAAACTAAGAACTGATATCTGTGGGAACCAAGTACACTTTCCTCAGTGTGTATGAGTTCTGTGAATTATGAGGTAAGGACACCGTCTCTTAGGCTGGGGTGAGGTTGAAGGGAATTTCAGGAGGTTTGGGGTAGTCCAGATCATAATTGTGGTGATAAGTATGAGGATATCGAGCCGTCTATCTGCTGCTGCTAACAGAACTCGACAATGACTGCTGAAAGCGGCGTGTGTGTGTGTGTGATCGGGAGGGGATGGTCGCGTGTCACTGGTGTTGATGATGGGTTTTGGGACATGGATAGGGCTCTGCTTGCACGGTGATGGGCGGAGTGGGATCGCGTGGGGCGATGGGTGTGGGACCGATAGGGTTAACAGATCTGGGCTGACGTCAGCACGGGACGTCCCTGGAAAACCCTAAAGACAAAATAGAATTAGAAGATAAAGGCATATACGAAATCCCGTGTGCTTCCTGCCCCTCAACATATATTGGACAGACCAACAGAAGAATGAGTGTGCGCATCGAGGAACATAAAAATTCAGTACAAAAGAAAGAACACATATCATGATTAGTACAACACATAAATGCCACAGGACATAATATTAATTTTAATAACACAAAAACAGTTGCAAAAATAGAACATCTCAATGGCAGAATAATCAGAGAGGCCATTGAAATAGAGAAAAGACCATATTGTATGAATAAATGTGATGACGCTTCCCGTCTGCCTACTATTTGGAAACCTGCTCTCATAGACAGACGAATCTTAACACAAAATATAAACCATAGATCAAAGATTCATCATAATGCTTGTGTTGCCACCATTTCCAGCATAACTTATCCATTAACCCACAACCAAGCAACAGCACTTCCACCCAATCAAAATACAGCTACGTCATCAGCCAATCAGAATATAACAACACTGTCGACCAATCAGAATACACCTTTGCCGCTTTTCATAGAAAAACGTTGGTTACGATCACACAGTTTGCCCATAAGCACCAAACCAAGAACTTCAGCCAGAAGATGATGAATGCGATTTCATTGAAATGTCGCTACTACCCTTTTAAGGATATGTTTACAATTACACGGGAAGAAACCCGAGATATTAACTGTACACACATATATACCCATGAAAACTTACCTAAATATATATATATATATATATATATATATATATATATATATATATATATATATATATATATATATATATATATATATATATATATATATATATATATATATATATATATATATATATATATATATATATATATATATATGAAGAGTCACTACGAAACTAAATTAATGGCTTCATTATTTCATTTACTTAGATTATAAAGAACACAGTTTACCAGTTAAAACTTTATCTTATTCTGTATGCAATATATATAGTATCATTAATAATGCTATTAAAAATAATGACTAACTTAAAAGTCTACAGAATAGTCAATATAACTCTCCTTTGCATAGGATATAGTATACTTTGTCAAAAATGCCTAGGAATAGTGATAAGTCTTATGATTATATCTCAAAGGAAAGTAATTTCATGCTTTACTGCATCTAGGAAAACAGGACTTCAGAGTCCATGGACACCAATGATAAAGTCTATGTGCAACAAATTGCATGTTTTAAAGAGCTTTTAGCTCACATCCTTCCATTACCATGACAGGTTTGAGAAGGAGGTGGCCAACATCCAAAGCACTCTGGTTGCACATACTCAAATTATATCAATAAGTGCACTTTCCAGTGTTTTTTATTTTCCCCAGCAACACTGGATATTGCTGGATTTCAAAGGGAGATGGTCTATTGCTGGATTTCAAAGGGAGATGGTCTACTGAATAAAGCTCTCGGTTCATATAGACAGCAATTATGAAATTAGAAAAATGAATAATTGAGATCTAATTCCGTTGTGACTATAATTTTCCCTAGATGGCATTCTTTAGTCAATCTTTCTTAATTGGGTATTGTCCAGGTCTATTGGGGCTACAGCTCACATAATTTTCAGCTAATGTGGTCTTTTATCATGATAGCTGAGACACTAGGATTTCTGTAGATTTAGTCCCAATGCTATATTATTTTGGCAAAGGCTGCCTTACTATAATGTAATTCACAGATACAGTATTTAAAAAGAATTTAGAAATATGTCTATGTACCAAAAGTACAGATCTGAACTTAAAATAGAAAATTAGGAAACTATATTTGATTGCTTTTTGAGTAATTTTAGATTTACTTTTGGGGTGGGATTTATCCTCCAAAAATATTTCCTATAGCTAATATAAACATCAAGAATACAAGAATGTAGATTTGCTAGCTATGAAAACTGATGAATATCAGTAAAGTTAATAGCAGTGGGATAGATCCAGATTTATTTCTATTTAGAGAAAGCCTTTTAAAACCAGTGTTTATATTTAAACATAACCAAGTCTGGATCTAATTCTTTACATTTTGGTGCCATGAATTATAAATTACAATTTTATTTAGCTTACTGCTTCTGGATGGCAGATGGACATTTGGAATATGATAATGGTATACAAAGAGACATTTCTAATATATACTACAACTGAATTTACCTCCAATTTTTATACTTTGAGTGAATCTTCTGAAGAATCACATTGAGATCTGAGAAATGGTTCTGTGTTGTGTCTCCTTTACTTCTGCTTATGCCTAAAATTCATACTTTTCAAATACCATTATCTCTATTATAATGGTATTTTAAAAGCATGAATCCAATCTCCAGGCTCCAAGAAAATTCCCTTAATTTCTTTCACACAGTAAAATACACATTCCACCAGATTTTTACTGTCAAGCATATGCATATGGGCTTTATATCTTAAAAGGATTGAAATTCATTATTTCATTCTATTTAACTCTGACCTGCCATTATCATCTGTCAGATGTAAACTGTTACATCTGTTTTAGATGTTTAAGGTTTAAAAACTATTTTTATCTATTTTTTTAATTTGTTGAACGGCAATGCTGATCCAGAATTGTGTATCATCATGCGAATATATTAGGCTGAAGAATTGTAAAATAAATGTATACAATTAAATAAATATAATGTCATCACTTCTTATTTCAGAAAATAAGTATCACTAGTCAGGGAATGGCTAACCAGTGAGATTTTATTTAATCCTTTTGTGAATGCTAATGTTGGCTTTAACCTTCCCTTTCAAGATGGCTGCTTCAGTAAGAAGTTTTTTCTCTCTCTTACAGATGATTTGCTGATTTCACTGCTAAAGCTGGTTCTCTGGAAGTGCTGCTCCCTGATTTTGAATGGAAGCACTTAAAAGTGACCTAAGTGATCTATGATCTTTGGATGATCATCGATACGGTGGGCAAGGTGGGTGTCTTGCAGATTTCAATTCCTTCTGGAAGCAATTGAAAAGTCACTGGGCATATTCATCTTTTTGTCAAGCAGTTTCATTTTCTAAGGACACTGGAATTTTAACTTTCACTTTTCGACTTCATTGTTTTATTTTCCTTATTTTAAAAGTTGATTAATGGTTGGGTGCTGATTTATTTCAACCTCTTGCTGGACTTGAATTGCTTTTTCTCTTGTTTTCTTTTGATTCTTTTGTTCTGGATAACCTCTGTCTCTTCTGTATGGAAAGCACAGTAACGAATGTATGGAAACAGTTCTCAGACTCCCACCACTGGATTCTGTATTTTTTTAATTTGCAAATCACCTGGAGTTTATTTCCATTTAACTTTTCTTATAATCTTGGGTTGAAATATAGAGGCAAACATATTGTTTTATTCTTTATTTCCTGGCTATGTTTCATAGATTAAGATGGCTGAACAGTTTCTGAAAGCTAAGAAAGGAGGGTGGGAGAATTACAGCTCCTTGCTAGATTTCTCTCTTGAAAGCTTGATCAAACTTTAATGATTGTTAAAATAATATTAAGATATGAAGCTTTATCTTTGGATGTGGCTGAAGATACACAAAAGGACTTTGATCCAGTTCCCGGTCAAAGAGATAGTCTCACAGCTGAAGAACCAGCAAAGTGAATTTCAACTGCTGTTCCGAAGTTTAAATCTGCACATTCTTTCAACATTATGATATTGACTACAAGGAAAAGAGACAGATTCCAGACCTCTATGAAGTCTGTGGGAGACTGGACATTATTACAGTTAATTGACAATTACTTCTGCTTGCACATTGATCAGAAGATAGACTTATTTTGGAGATTGGATTTACTATATTTAATTAAACAGCAATTGACTAGAGATGATATTAATTGTTTATAGCTTTGATTTGATTTGATTTGATTTGATTTGATTTGATTTGATTTGATTTGATTTGATTTGATTATATCTTTTGGTATGACTTGGGATAGATATCATGCCGAGGTAAGGTTTCTATGAGTGGATTACAATAATAGGCTGTCAACAGAAAGTTTTAAAACTTTAATTTTTGTTTCCCTAATATTTATTTATTTATTTATTTATTTATTTATTTATTTATTTATTTATTTATTTATTTATTTATTTATTTATTTATGTAATTTATATGCCGCCCTTCTCCCGAAGGACTCAGGGCGGCTTACAAAAGGAACATAAAAAATTACATAAACATTAAAATCAGTTTAAAATTGATTAAAATAGATTCAAATTAAAAAAAAATGTTTTTAAATCAGCCCTACGGATTTAAACCATTTGGTGAAAAAGCCACATCTTCAATTTGCGGCGGAAGGAGGTCAGGGGCTGTCCTGAGGCCGGTGGGCAGTCCATTCCAGAGGGTCGGCGCTCCCACGCTCCCACAGAGAATGCTCTCCCCCTGGGTGCCGCCAGCCAACATTGTCTGGCTGACGGCACCCTGAGGAGGCCCGCTCTGTGTGAGCGCACTGGACGATGGGAGGATGGCAGGAAATGATCCTGCAGGTACCCTGGGCCTAAGCCATGTAGGGCTTTATAGGTGAGCACCAGCACCTTGAAATGAACCTGAAGAACCACGGTAGCCAGTGCAGCTCGCGCAGGAGAAGTGTCACACAGGAGTACCGAGAAGCCCCCGTAACAATCCGCACGGACTAACTGTAGTCTCTGGGTGCACCCCAAGGGCAGCCCCATGTAGAAGGCGTTACAGTAGTCCAACCAAGACATAACAAGGGCATGAGTGACCATGGCAAGGGCATCCCGATCTAGGAAAGGGCGCAACTGGCGCACCAGGCGTACCTGTGCGAAGGCCTCCCTGGTCACAGCCGTCAAATGATCTTCTAAAGATAGCTGTGAGTCCAGCTTGTAAGAAGGGAGTAAGAACCTCCCCTCCCATCACTAGTGACAGGGCCACTAGATCACGAGATGCCTGTATTCACAGCCACTCAGTCTTGGATGGGTTGAGGCTGAGTCTGTTTCTTCCCATCCAGGCCCGCATCACTTCCAGGCAATGGGACATCACAGAAAGGGCATCCCCAGGGTGATCCAGGGTGGATATGTAAAGCTGAGTATCATCAGCATATTGATGGTACCTCACCCCGAAACCACGAATGATCTCACTCAGCAGCTTCATATAGATGTTAAAGAGCAGGGGGGAGAGAACCAACCCCTGAGGCACCCCATATGTGAGGGGCCTCGGGGTGGATCTCTCTCCCCCCCGTCCATACAAACTGTGAGCAGCCCGAGAGGTAGGAAGAGAACCACTGTAAAATGGTGCCTCCTACCCCCAACCCCCCGAGTCGCTGCAGGAGGATACCATGGTTGATGGTATCGAAAGCAGCTGAAAGGTCAAGAAGGACCAGGATGGAGGAGAAACCCTCATCCCTGGCCCACCAGAGATCACTCACTAGGGTGACCAATGCCGTTTCTGTGATGTAATCACGCCTGAAACCTGATTGGTATGGGTCTAGGTAGTCAGTTTCCTCCAGGAACTGCAGGAGCTGCTGTGCCACCACGAACTCAACAACCTTCGCTATAAAGCGAAGGTTGGAGACTGGACGATAGTTGTTAAGGGAGTCTGGATCAAGGGTGGGCTTCTTGAGGAGGGGACGAACCACTGCCTCTTTAAGTGTGGCGGGGAAGACCCTTTCCTCAGAGAAGCATTGACAACCGCTTGAATCCAACCTCCAGTCACCTCTCTGGCTTCAGAAACAAGCCAGGAGGGACAAGGGTCCAATAAACACGTGGAGGCATCCATGATCCTGTCTACTTCATCCATCAAAACAGGCTCAAACTCAACCCAGATGTCAAGACAGGCCCCTGTCGCCTCGCCAGACTCTGCCCAGTCAGAGTCCAACCCAGTCCGAATCTGAGCGATTTTATCTTGCAGAAACTGTACAAAATCCTCAGCTCTGACCTGCAAGGGGTTCTCCCTCGCTCCATGATTGAGAAGAGAGTGGGTCACTCTAAACAGAGCGGCTGGGCGGTTTTCTGCATATTGTTTTTTCCTGTTAACTACTTGGTCATTATAAACTATAGAAGACAGTTCAACAAGTTGCAAATATATTGAGTAGTTTTAAATTTTTTGGAGAACTTGTTTTGAAAGGGATGGGAACTAATGTTGTAGTAATATATTAATCAGTATTCAGCCATAGGGGATAATATGTGTATAATATCTTTTTGTGATGCAGCTTTTTAATGTTTTGATTGTTTTGTGTTTTCTGTTATTTTTCTTTTTGTCCTTCTGGAATTTTTTTTTTTTTGAGTTCTGTATTTTGTATTTTAATTTTGTTTTCAATAAAAGAAAAACATATAAAAGTGAATGCTAATGTTGACTTCTAAGCCTTTTCAAATCTGATTAGATAAAGAATAATGTGTATATATTCTTAAGTGTTCTTTGAGATATAGATTAGTTATTTGAGAAATACTGTGCCAGAATTTATGTGCTTTTGTGCGTGCTCATATGTGCCTATATGTGTGCTTGAATAGTAGAATATACATAAAAGAAAAGAATTGCCCAATTTGATTGATTTTAAAGTAACTCAGTCACTTAAATTCTTCCTACACTCTTTCTTCTTTCTACAATGCCATAATATTGAAAGGATATTGTTTTCATTATAGTTTGTCTACCATAAATATTTAGAAATAATTTCCATGTTTATGGCCACCTGGTACTCTCCATATGTTTTGGGACTCCAATTCCCAACCATAATTCCTTGCTGCAGAAACTCTGGCTTACAAATATAGTACAGAAAACACATAATTCTTGCAACTTTAAAAACAACAAATGATGTTAAACGTCACGTTAATGCATTTCCCACTGTCTTGAGACATTGTTTTGATCTACTTTCTCTCAAGAGATCCTGTTCAGTAAATAAATGTAACATGATATTTATATCTTTATTCATTCACTTGAAAATCTTTTGGTTGTTAAGAAGATGCTACTCTAATTAAGTAAACTGCCAATCTCTGATATAGAAAAAAAAATCTATTGCATAGTTGTAGAAAAGAATTTGTGTGTGTGTGCGCGTGTGTGTGTGAAAATATATATGAGCAATCACACCCTATATGTAAATAAGGAACAATACAATATAACTACAGAGCTTTTTGAAGATGGTGAAAATCTTCAGTGAGTTTATTTTCAAGTTTTTTTTCCAATGTTTATTCATACTTATGGGAGCAGTGTAATGGCCAAGTGGTAAAGATGCTTGTTTCTCACTTGGAAGACTGAGCATTCAATCCTAGACAGTGGCAGATGTTTCTCTCTTAGGGCACAAAGAGAAAATAACTGCTGCGAACTCCACATGATGTCAGGAAGGGCATCTGGCCAGTAAATGCTCAACTCTATCCAGTTGTCCCAACTCTACCCTGAATTAAGGGATTACAAAATGAGGCTGTTTTTTTTTAATTCATACTTATAGGGAGTCTTAGCTAACCAATTCAGCTCAGTATTTATATCATATAGAAAGAAGAAATAGAGATGAATTTACTAATCAGGCAGGCAGATTATTTTCTTTCTGACTGAATTGGTACTACTGCACATAAACTTTAATTGTAATTCAAATCTGCAAAAGATACCAGATTCAACTGTACCATGTAATTTTATAGAACAAATAAACATAAATGTAATTGATATAAAGATATATGCTGATGACTGTGAGAATACATTTGTCCCAATATTTTAAAAAAGATACTTTGAAAGAGGAAGAAACCAAACTTGGGAAATATTCAGTAATGGTTTGTGTGGGCAATAAGCTGACTTTGTATAAAATAGAATACCACTTGGAGGGGGCCAAAAAGCCCTACTAAGCAGGTATATACAAAAGTATGAAGGCTATTCCTTAAAAGCATTGTAAACTGCCCTGAGTCTCCGGAGAAGGGCAGCTTATAAATCAAACAAACAAACAAACAAACTAACAAACAAACAAACAAACAAACTAATAAATAAATAAATAAATAAAGGCTTTTCTATACAGTAGTCCTAAACTTACAACCATTCATTTAAAAACAATGAATGGTTGCAACAGCCTTGGAAAAAAATTACTTATGACCTATCCTCAAAGTTATGACCATGGCACTATCGCTGCAATCGCCTGATTTCCAATTTAGGATGTTGATAACTGTCTCACATTTACAATGTTGCAGTCAACCTTGCAGTCACATGATTATGATTTATCACTTTTTCAGCCCACTTCCAATAAGCAAAGCTAATTAGGGAAGCTGGATTCACTTAATGACTGTGGTAAAATTATCATAAAATCGGGTCTGGTCCAGAGTTGAAATGCTCCCAGATCAGACCGGATCGCCAAGTCCGGTAGCGATCTTGGCCAGTGGTTCAGCGATACGGTAGCCCACCTGCCCGGATATCATTACTTCCTGGTTTTAACCAAGTCATTACTTCCTGTGTTTTTTACCTTCTGTGCATGCGCAGAAGGTTTTGCGCATTCTCAGAAGGTCTACGCATGCACATGACGCACATGCGGCGCATGCACTTCCCAACCGGTAAGGAAGGTAAGTAGAGTTCACCCCTGGTCTGGTCACATGACCATTTTCCTTACAACCACACGGACTTATTTCAGTCCCAATTGTGTTTATAAACCGAGGGCTACCTGTATCAATAAAGAGAATATTTGTAGCTCAGGGTTGAAATAAGGGGTCCATGGTGCTCTCTGAGCTTGTTTGTTTTCTTGCAGATGTTTCATTACTAACTAGGTAACATTATCAGTGCTAGTAAGGAATACTGTTTGCTGTCAGTTTATATTCTGGTGTTTTATCTGTGTTGGTGGGGAAGTCTTAGAGATTCTTTATTTATTTAGGCTACCTATATATTACATGTCACACAACAAAGCAAACTTAAACTTAAGAGCATATTTTTAAAGAAAATATTTGATGTAACCCAAAACAATTTTACTATTTATGAATATTTTGATGTAATCATAAACCAGGTACAAAGGGATGGAATTTATAATTCAATACTCTTTTCACTTTTAAAATAATATTTTTTCACTTTTTTAAACATGATCATATGCATATATATTTAGGAATAAATGTAAAATAATGATAATATCAATACAATCATTAATGTTTAGCAGTCTGTTGTGTTTTGCAATTATTTCTTAAAGTAATAAAAGGAGTCTAGTTTCATATCTATATACTATAAAACCTTTTGTGTCTCTTCATTTGGCCAAAATATGCATCATAGGGTAACAAATTTTGAATCAATGTATCTCAAGTTACAAAACGAATCCCAAATATGGAATCCATAACTCCTGTGGTATTCAAATTTGGCAAGGTTGTGGCTGCTTCAGCGTTACCACATTACCATGGTCAGTGCTGGTCATGTGATCATCATTTCCAGGAGTCCCTGCCAGCTTCCTACAGATAAAATCAATGGGGAAGCCATAAGGAAGTCAGAAGTCATTCCCACTCCTACTGCTTTTTTGTCCTCCTTTTATCATTCTGTTTCTCTTTTAGGTAAAGAAATATATCTGAAGCAATGACCCAACAGGTTACAGATTGTTTAGTATTCAATTACTTGTATAATCAAAGAAATAATAAAAGTAAATTTTGTGATAACTGTACGTCCTCTGTTTATTAACTGACTTTTTTTCACTAACCCTTTTCCTTTCTTTTTCCTTTCTTTTTTAATGTTTAATAATTTAAATGGTTTTTAAAATAAATTTTTAAAAGGAAAAAATGTACTAGGTAGAAGTTGTACATCTTCTTTTTATGTAAGGGTTCATTGAAATTTTGAGTTTAAACAAGGTGCTTAAACATTTGTATGCAGTGATTCAACCGTACCTGTCCTATTGCATTAACTCACAGGTCTACCTATGCAACATTTTGAATTCAAAGTAGTTGAATTCAATGTGGTTTTTTTTTTAAAGCTGTCCACCTACCAACTCTGCTTTTTTAGGCAGCAGCACATTGTTTCCTTAAATGTTGTGTCAGTGTGATAAACATCTATTACATGTCAAAGTGAAGATAAATACATGTTTTACTGCATTTTGCACAAATCGTATCTTGGAATAACATGAAGTGGTAATGTTTTTTTTTCAATTGGTACTGCTGTAGCAAGAACTTTGTGATGTATAAAATATGTTAACGTTTCAAGGATATAGTTTCTTTTCAGATCATATGCAAACAGATATTTACAAGGAAGCAGCAGGTTTCTGGCCTCATTTCCAATACTCCTCTTTGTACTGCCTTATCTTTCAGACCCTTTACCTTACAGAGACAGTCTACTAAACACCAGCAGAGCCTCTTTAATCCTCTTTAATCCTCAGAAATCATATAAACATAAGATTCCTGATTATATGGCCAACTCTAAAATATTCAATTGATTGTTAGGCTCTTCTCCCCAATCAGTAAAGTTAGAATTGGAGATGCTGACGGCAAGTACTGTATAAAGATGTGCAGATAATGTATAATACTCGAAAGATACAATATTATTTAAACATGACTGGATTTAAAGATTCTGCAATATATTTTTAAGTAGATGAAATGTTGTTGAATGGCACTATATGTTAATTGCAGTGAAACTCATAAGAAATTTTATGGATGTTCATGAAGCACTGCATCCTTTGTTTAAATTTCAACTGAGAACAGAAATCATAAACTGGAAAAAAAAACCTCATTCCTTTTGTCTCATAATAAAGACACCAAAATAGACTTTGGATAATTATCTTAAAAACAATTTACCTTTTAAAATTTCAGAGTAAAGGTAAAGGACTAGAAGAAAAGTCAACAATCCTTTTAATATGCAAGCAACCTCTCTATTAATACCTCCTCCTCTTGATGCCTTATGTGAAGAAGGACTGTTTTTCCAAGTGGGCTGACCCTTTTCGGCAGGCTCTTTAACTGTTCCCTGGGTCTTTGCTCTTTTTTCTCTTCCTTATCCTGAGTATGGAATTTACCCAAGTCTGCTGTATGGACTTTAGTGGGGGGTGCCTGTAGCCCAATGTTGTTCTTGCAGAAAAAGAGCTGTATCTTTTTTCAGTGTCTCTACATCATGTTGAATGGTTATTAGTTGCTCAAATATTGAAACAACTGTTTGTGCTGTAAGAAGGCATTGCTTTGCCATAAACTCTGTTGTATTCTCCCACGGTAAACTCTCCACATTCTGGATTAGTTTGTTGTTAAACTTTTTAGACTTTATCTTGGTCTCCATACAGGCTGTAGCGGGACTCGTTTGTAAAAACAGCTGGCTGTCATTTTGCTTCCCTCCCCCCAGATCGGGAAAGTCTAGTATCTGCTGTTTTGTCAAATCTCTTTGCCGGTCCTGTTCTAACCTCTCCAGATTGTTGGAAATGAAGGGAGGGATATTTTTACTTACAAATCTCTTGTCAGCAAAGTGATCGTCAATTTTTGGTTGTTTTACATTCTTCATTGGTGGGAGAGATCTCGGGCTGGTTCCATGGCGCTTCTTTCTTTTCCCCATGCCTTATTAGTCCTTATCAGCCAAAACTTTGTCTATGTTGTGGTCTACTCTATTATCGTCTCCGAAAAATATTATTTAAATAAAAAGACTCCAGTGGGTATACTAAAAATTGATAAAATAAAATAAAACCAAGAGGAGCTACTGCAAACACGCTCCGGCAGCAGCAGCAGCCCTGCCGCCTCCCCAATATGCAAGCAACTATTTCTTACTAAAGAAAATTTGTAATCAAAATCCTCTCTGATTGTAATATACCTGAAATGTTTTTCTAAAAAAATCTATCCTTTATTTGTCATTGCCTCAGATTAAGCTCAAACAGAACAAATGCAAATCATGACAATTTTTTTTTCTTGATTGATTCTGCTTATCTTTTACTTTTGTGGTGGATCATTTAATTACTGCTTCATAAGAAGAATACAGCTTGTTTTTCTAATGTGACTTGCTAGCCTCTACTTGATAGCAAGTTTTCTTTCTTGCCAGACCTGTTTGTATGAAAATATTATTATGTTTGAAGTGAAAGCCGTAATTGCTGATCATGCACCAGAATGCTTCCAATCATATGTGACAAAAATGCAGTCAACCTGTGCAGAAGGTAACTGGGATAAATGTAAGCTGTTATTTTACTTAGCATTGTACACATGAAGAGAATGGCTGTGAGAGGGTTAATTAATTATTTGTTTATTTATGCCGCCCATCTTCACTTAGAAAATCTTACTATGCACATAAATTAGTCTAAAACAAACACCCAAGTCATAATACCTATGTATTTTTTCAACATTATTGAACCTGAAAAAGAGGGGGGGATGGGTTTTCAGGAATGGTGGAAAACTAACAGGGGTTTTTGTGCTCAGATTTTGTTAGAGAAAAATAATTGTTCAAAAAAGCTGATAATAATTCTCTATATACTTCTTTGGTATGATCATCAGATATTTAGGATGTATTAGTATCTGGCCTTGCATGCACAGTGCTGGCTTGAATCCCTGGCTTCCTGAAGCAGGAGTCTCTAAACCCCTCCTACAAAAAGCTTACAGGAATAGATTGGTAGTTATTAGCACAGTTTCCTCCTTATTCTGATTTTTAAAAAGTAAAGGTAAATATTTCACCTTTATGCTTAACATTTCAGTAGCTTAGCATAGCAGTTGGATGTACAAGACTAAAAGTTCTGCCAGAATGAGGGTAATGATTCCAGCAGTCTTTATTAGATTTGGCCCTTTTCTTCTGCTTCTCCTAATAACCTTTGAGTTAGGGCATTTGTCTCTTGCTTACAGTGACCATGCTAATAAAAGATGCTCTGTCTTTTAGGATTAAAGATAAAAAAACAAAACAATAGGTGTTTGCCTTTTTGAGTTGTCAATCGTTTTCTAAAGCTCATAAGAATTGAATCTTTCTTGTCCTCTGGGCCCTTCAAAAACCATATTTTCCAGGTTTTGCTGATCACACTGATGCTATCTTGATTGATAGAATTAATGATGTCTTTTGTGTGTGACACTCTTGGGATGAACACTTTTTCCTCTCTTGCAGTAGAGATGTTCTTTTTTTTTTTTTTTTTCATATTTTCATTTTATTGTAAGGAACTTTTTAATATATTTATAAACATCTGTTGATTTTAGACAGAATGAGAATGAAAGCAGTCAGAAAGCCAGAATCTTTAAAAAGATTACATTTCAGAAGAAATGGAAGGTGTCTTCATTATATAAACACTATATATGTCTCCATTATATAAACATAAGATATTTTCTTAAAATACTTTGTTCTTTCTCATTTTCTACAGAATTGAGAATAAAATTTTGGTGAAACCATTGGGGGAAAAAATGGAAAGAATCAGTTCTACTGATTAGATTCTAAATAAAAGAAATGAGGATGAAACCAGATGAAATAAAACTTTATTTAACACATTTTATCAACTGACATCAGAGTTAGAATGAGAATATTCCAGAATGAAAATATTTCTTGGCTGGTGAGAATATTAATAGCTTCAAGTTATATTACTCTAATTTCTGTAAATTTACAAAGAAAAATATTTAGATTTTGAGAAGGATAAAACCATGCCATTTTTTTTTTTTTGAGAAATGGTAAGTTGTTCATGCTATATTGAATAGTTACGACACCATGACATTTAACAGTGAGATTTATGGATTGAATTAGGTTTTACATCGAGGAGGACCACTTTACATCGAAGGGGGCTGTGTAGAGAGAGTTTCCTCTTTTAAATTCCTGGGAGTCCATCTCAGTGAAGACCTCACCTGGAAAAACAACACAATCCAGGGGGCCAGAAATGGAACACGATCCATTTCCTTAGGGTCTTGCGTAAAAACAGGGTGCAAAAACAACTGATGACCTGCTTTTACCGGTCCACAATAGAAAGCATCCTCATTTATTGCATCATGGTATGGCATGCCATTTTGACAGCCATGGATAAAAAAACATTACAGTGGTGAGCACAGCACAAAACATTGTGGTCTGTCCCCTGATACCACTAGATGAGAGAGTTAAGGCTCACTGTCTTAGAAGAGTGAGGAAAATTCTCAGGGACGACTCTTACCCTGATCATCACTTCTTTATCCTCCTACTATTGGGAAGGAGATATAGAAGCATAGCCAGCCAAACAGACTGAAGAACAATTTTTATCCATGGGCTGTCAGACTTCTGAATGTGATATAACATCATAACTACATAGTATGATGGACTTGCAGTGCCGGCGCAACGTGTAACATGTTCACACTGGTGCAATAGGACTGGGTGTTTTGTTAATATAATTTATTGGGTTAGAGATTTTCTGTCTTCACTGTGAGTTGTATTGTGTTGGGGAGGGGGTGCACTGAGGAAGCTCAACCAATCTCATTGTGCATATGTTGTGCACTGACATTAAAGATTTGAATTTTTGATATATATTTTTTTGAATTTTACAGTCAAGAAGAAGGAAGGGCAGAAAAGAACCTTTGACTAAAATCTAAGTATCTATTTCTCTTACATTAGGGAGCTTTCATATATTCAGAAGAGGCAATCTGCCAGCAAAGATAAAATAACTTGCATTTGTTGTTTTTTCCAGATTTTGCCAAAACTTTAGAAAACAACAGAGTCAGTCCCCATGTCATTTTCTTCTTCTCTCTTTCCTTCTCACCATGCAATTTTTTCTTTTTAGTTTGGATGAAATTAAAATATTTACTGCTGAAAAGAGCATATAATTGCTCTATTATGGGTGAGAAAGCTATAGACCGTCTGCCAAGAGCAAAAAATGATTCTCTATAATTTAAGTATTGTAGAAAAGATTATTTTGGCAGGAGAGACTTGTTTGGCAAAACTATAACTGATGAAATATTAAAGTAACAACCTTTAAGTACCTGATATTTTTTATCAAGCCTCATATTTTAAAGTGTTGAAAGAATCCTTTAAAGAGAAAGATCCATCAAAGAAAGTCTCTTTTCACAAGTGAAAACAAAAACAAAATGTCGTGGAGAACCCATTTCCTAATCTTTTTCTCTTAAAAATAAAGCAAAAAGAAAGTTCTTGTCCAGACAAAAAAATAATTTGCAGCTTTGCAGTCCTGAGTAGTGTCAGAAAAATTCTTTGCCAGGACATGTTTCAAATCAACAATCATATTAATAGACTATAAATGCCAACAAAACATATATTTCATTATATTCTATTTTTCAAAAAGTTACACTGTAAAAATATGCATGAGAAAAAAAAATCCTCTTTCCAATCAAAAGTCAGTTTGGTCAAGCAGTTTATTTTGTATAGTAGCAAATCAGAAGTCTGTGGAAATCCCAAAATTATAACACAATGATACCAGATACCCCCTCTATTACATTAGTAAATGCTCAAGGAACATTGGTCAAGAACAAGATGTAATAAAATCACAGGACTGTCAGTCTAATTTTATTTATTATTACACTGAAAGTAGATGAATGAGGCATCTACTTTAGAGAATTTAGAGAGGATCTTCCAGACAAAGGAAGATGTTTGGGAGCTGAGATAGGTCAGCTCAAGATCTGTTTTTGGGCATGTAACTTGGAAGACAAAAATTAATAGGACTAAGACCCGCCCCCGTCATCTCGGTCGGTATTGCCCAATCAGAGTCCAGGTCCATCCGAATCTGAGTGATTTTATCCTACAGAAACTGCACAAATTCCTCAGCTCTACCCTGCAAGGGCTCCTCCGTTTCCCCAACCTTAAGGAGGGAGCGAGTTACCCTAAATAAGGAGCTGGGCGAGAATCTGCAGATGCAATAAGTGCAGAAAAATGTGAACATTTTGCTGCCTGTATCGCCACTAAGTAAGTCCTAACAAAGGCTCTCAAAAGTGTTCGGTCAAATTCAGATTTACTGGTCCTCCAGCGTCGCTCTAGAAGTCTCTTATGGCACTTCATCTCCCGGAGCTCCTCAGTAAACCAGGGAGCTTTCCTGGATTCGCTGCCATTGAGAGGCCGCAAAGGCGTAATCCGGTCCAATGCCCCAGATGCCACCTTATGCCAGGCAGCCACTAGGGTTTCAGCCGGACTGTGGACAAGGGAATCAGGTATCTCCCCAAGCTCCTTCTGAAACTCTTCAGGGACCATTAGGCATCTGGGGCGGAACCACTTAATCGGCTCCACCTCCCTGCGATGGAGGAGTAGCATCTTAAAGTCCAACCTCAACAGGAAATGATCTGACCATGACAAGGAAGAGGCCTCTATACCCCTTAATTCCAGATCATATCTCCACTGCTCCGAGAGAAATACCAGGTCGAGCATGTGTCCCACCTCATGGGTCGGACCCTGAACTACTTGGTCAGGTCCATGGTTGTCATGGAAGCCATGAACTCCTGAGCCCCATCTGAGGAATCGCCAAGTGACAGTAAGTTGAAGTCCCCCAGTACCATAAGCCTGGGCAACTCCACCGCCAACCCGGCTATTGTCTCTATCAGCACAGGCAGGGCTGTTGTCACACAGCTGGGAGGCAGGTACGTCAACAACAAGCTCAACTGAACCTTTGAGTCCAACCTCAAGAGGAGAGATTCACACCCAACAATCTCCGGGGCAGGGATCCTGCAAGGACAAAGGCTCTTCCGGACAATAGCTGCCACTCCTCCACCCCTTCCCTGGAGTCGTGGCTGAGGCAGTATCTGAAACCTGTCTGGGCACATCTCAGAGAGGGGAACCCCTCTCTCCTGGCCCAGCCAGGTCTCAGTTATACATGCCAGGTCAGCCCCCTCCTCCAGGATTAAGTCTCAAACGAGGGGAGCCTTGTTAACAACTGACCTGGCATTAAGCATCAGCAGCCTGAGGCCAGGGCCCTGACATCCCAAGTCACCAGGTATACGAGGTGAGCCCGGTGAACCAGAACCAAAGGGGCCGGAACAAGTAATCGCTTTGAGGTAGCGAATCCTAGTTCCTCGAGAGTGGCCTACCCCTTGGCTCCCGCCACATCTACCTCTTCCAGTCATAACCGTGATATTCTGGCTCTCCATACCCCTAGAGATCCCCTTCCCCACCTCAGTGGCCCCCCACCTCCCCAGCATGCAAAGCATCCCACTCATACCGAACTGGGGTTCCCATCTGAGCCCCCATTTGCTTCTGCTTGTACACTCCAACTTAGCCTTGTGGGAAAGGTTGTGGAGAAAGTGGTGTTACTTCAGCACCTGCGGTCATTGGTTGAAATGGATTACCTGGACCCTTTTCAGTCCGGCTTCAGACCGCCAGCATGGAAACTGCCTTGGTCACGCTGATGGATGATTTCTGGCGAGCCCGAGACAGGGGTCATTCCTCTATCTTGATGCTACTTGACCTCTCAGCAGCTTTCGATACCATTGACCATGGTATCCTTCTGGGGCGACTAAGATAACTGGGAGTGGGAGGCACCGTGTTGCGGTGGTTCACCTCCTATCTCTCTGGTCAATCACAGACGGTGCTGGTAGGAGAACAGAGGTTGTCCCCTAAGCCCCTTGTCTGCAAGCTGCCTCAGGGCTCAGTCCTCTCTCCTTTCCTATTTAACATCTACATGAAACCACTGGGTGAAATCATCCGATGACATGGGGTGGGATATCAGCAATATGCTGATGATACGTAGCTGTATATCTTCACCTCTCGTCAGTTCAGTGAGGCGGTAGATGTGATGTGCCGGTGCCTGGAGGCTGTGAGGATCTGGATGGGAGTCAACAGGCTCAGACGTAACCCAGACAAGACCGAATGGCTCTGGGTATTGCCCCCTAAAGACTATGTCGATTGTCCATCCTTGGTTCTGGGGGAAGAGAAAGTGCCCCCCTCAGAATGGGCTCGCAATTTGGGTGTCCTTCTAGACTCACAGCTGAGATTGGAACAACATCTGACGGCTGTAGCTAGGGGGACCTTTGCACAGGTTCGTCTGGTGCACCAGTTGCGATCCTACTTGGATCAGGACGCTCTCCTCACAGTCACTCATGCCCTTGTCACCTCACAATTGGACTATTGCAACACGCTCTACATGGGGCTACCCTTGAAAAGTGTTCGGAGACTACAGTTGGTCCAGAATGCAGCCGCGCAAGTTATAGTGGGTGCACCTAGATATACCCACATTACACCAATTTTCTGCGAGCTGCACGGCTCCCTATCAGTCTCTGGGTGCAATTCAAGGTGTTGGTTATTACCTTTAAAACCCTACATGGCTCAGGACCAGGCTATCTTCGAGACCGCCTTCTGCCACATAGCTCCCAGCAACCAGTAAGATCCCACAGAGTCGGTGTCCTCTGGGTCCCATCAGCTAAACAATGTCGGCTGGCAGGCGTGCAGGGGAGGGCCTTCTCTGTGGCTGCCCTGGCTCTCTGGAACCAATTACCTCCTGAAGTCCAGACTGCCCCCACCCTATTGGCCTTCCGCAAAGCAGTGAAGACCTGGCTCTTTCAGCAGGCCTTGCGAGACCCGGCCACAAATTGGAGTGTATGTGTTTTAAGGTTTTAGGTTTAGTGCACCCTGTTATTAACACAGCTGCCTGCAATTTCTGCTGGTTCGAATCTCTCCAAGGCTCAAGGTTGACTCAGCCTTCCATCCTTTCTAAGGTAGGTGAAATGAGGACCCAGTTTGTGGGGGCAATAAGCTGACTTTGTATAAAATATACAAAAGAATGAAGGCTATTGCTTTTCGCATTGTAAGCCGCCCTGAGTCTCCGGAGAAGGGCGGCATATAAATCAAATTAAAAAAAAAAAAAGGTTTAAATGTTTTGATGTCTTCTTTTAACTTTTGTATGGGATATCGTTGCATTGTTTTATTCTCTGTTGTAAGCTGCCCAGAGTCCCTTGGGAGTTGGGTGGCATAGAAATGCGACAAAATAAATAAATAAATTTGGAAAAAATATATTTTAGTGTTATCACCAGGATATTTGATTGTCATTTACAAACCTAATCACTGTTCAGTTTTATTTCCAGGGGGAAATAAAATTTCATTTCTGGGGTGGGGGGAGTTAAAATAAAGCCACACCAGTGTGTGTACTTTAGAGATCCATGTTTCTTCTGAATGAGAGTTTTTAGAGTTTCTTCATCTATAAATGATATAAGGAATGTTGTTCAATGGATGTAGCATTTCATTCTAATAAAAGCATGTGCTACATTATTATTACCTACTTAGTTTGTACTGAAGAGCATCAAGTGGGGAAAGTTTCAGTAATTGCTGTACATGAATCTGCTAGGAGGTATGATTGTGAAAAGCAATATAAAACAACTACACAGTAAAGATGACAATTCACAAATAATCAATAACTTTTTAATTGGAATAATATAACTGAGAAAATGAATCCAGGGTTGCCGTCTGCAGTTAGGAAAGAACTGTAAAGCCACAAAAACTTCCCACCCCAACTTTCCCAAGGCTCAGTTCATGTCTTTTCCAAAGGACCGGAAACCTGATGAAAAATGGGACCATCCATCCATCCATCCATCCATCCAACCATCCATCCACACATCCATCTATCCATCTATTTCCCCACTCACAATTTACTCACAAACATTCCCTGGTATTTTCAGGAATATGCTGGTGTCCAGAGGCAGCTTCACCCATTCAGTCCTTATCTTACAAAAACAAATGCTAAGGCAGTGTATGTGTGAATGTGTAGGAGAAAAGAAGATAAAAATTGGCAAGCAAACAAGGAAATGGAGGATGATGTATGGAAGTTGGTAACTATTATAGCATGCCATCAAGCAACTTTCAGCTCTATGGCATCACAACTTAACCATAAGAAGCACATTCTGGTGTGATTTCTGCATGGAGCTTATCTTGGGAGTTTAACAGGAGTTCTACATATCTACACATCTTAAGAACAAAAATTAGAGCTTGGCCTGGAGCTCAGCAGAATCAGAAATGAGCAACCATATCGAAGCAGCACCTATTTCCAATAAGAACTTTTGGAAGATTGTATGCCACTTTACAGAGTTCAAGACTTTTATTTGAGTATTAAAGATATATTTGCATAGCTCGATGAACGTCAAATGGACTTTTCCGAGGAACAAGAGCCTATTGTTGGGGAAAGAGTGTGTCACCATAGTGTACAGTTGTATGCTATTTGGAAGTCTTTGGAAAATAAAGAACTCTCACAGTAACAGTTTTTAAAACTTGTAGAAAAACAATGTCAAGATCTAACAGTTCTAAATATAATTTTGATATTACATTATAAGAATAATTTGATATCTCAGATACACAAAAATATCCTGCACTTTAAAATTCATTTTGCATTTATTTAGCATACATCTTCACAAAAGGCACTCAGACGTGAATGGAATCCTGTCTTTTCCCATTTGGTAATGGGATGATCTGGTCCCATTTCAAAGCTTTAAAGTTTAAATAAGCTCTTTAAATTCAGCCCAAAAAACAAAATTCAGATCAGTGGAGCAAGCAAGATACATAGACACTCTTTAAATTGCCAAACTTAATAAAAATCTTGCAGTCCTATATTTTTCATTTTGAAAATCATTTTTAAATGCTAGTCGACCTCCATTGATTTGCAATATATAAAATAATTAAAGATATCCTATGGTAAATAAATTATTTATATTTTACACTTTTAGTTTCATACAGTGAGTATAATCATAAACAGCTTGTGTATCTATTTTAAAAATAATAACACAACTACAGCATACCTTTACTAAAACCCACATAAAGAAAAGGTTCAGTTTTTTTCAGTTGATTCTAGTTTTTCAGCTCACACCTAAAAATAACATCAATGTGTATGGAAAATGATTAGACATAATTATTTCTTAATAAGCATAGATTACATTCTATTGTTAAAAAAACAACAAAGTATGAATAACAGCTCTTCAAATGAAAATTATTTTTTCTTCTTAAATGTTCTCTTAATACTCTTTTCATGTATTAATATTTCAATGAATAGTTTTGGAAATGATTTCAGACAGTTTATACACTTGAATAGAATGCATACAGGCAATTTGATGAAATTTATATGCTGTTACCAAGGACGGTTATCTGATATCTCAGGAGTATATCTTAATTATGTCTGATACTACAATTTTATATAGAAAATGAATGCCCCAAAATTAGAAAAGACTCTTTTATCAATGCAAATGCATCATCTATCCATGCATTTCCATTTGTGGACTGGTTCTGGACCTCTAATTAAGACAGCTTATAGAATAGAATATAGAACAGATTATAAAATATTACTAAACATCTCTCTGCATTTTCTGGGTACTTTTTCTGTATGTTTGTTTGTCTATTTGACCTGATTGGACATAAGGACAAAGACATAAAGGGAGGAATATTTACTCTTAATGGACAGTTAAAAGGGGGAGTATTCTTTTTGAGGGCAGTAATTTTATTTTGTCTGAACATTTATAAATATTTCAGTGTCACTGAATATTAATTTTTCTTCTGCCACATTCTATTTGTGTTTTGCTTATAATTTATTTAGCATTATGTCGTATTTCGGATAGGCAAAGATGTAGCCTGTTTCATCAGCCTAAATTTCATAATTTTCATATTAATTTGTTCTTCATTTACATGGTGAGAATTTTGAATTGTTTGTGATCTAAATCACAATCATGTGTACAGCATTTAACTGAACCATTGTGTTCTTTTCTTATTGTTTGCAATATTTCCTTTTGTTTTGAGTCAGACCATATCTGAGATTTTCTGTATCAACCTGGAATAAAAGAACTGCAGTAAGTACATCCTGCATTCATCTTTTCATCGGTTTTTCTATCACCCACTAAACCCACCCACAACTTTTTTTTCCTAGCATGTTCCTATATTCTTTTCAATATTTTGTTTTTCCTTACACTTCTGTATCAGTTGGAAAGACTGAAGTTCTGTGAACTTTACATTTTCATAGTATCAATTTTGGAGACTGAATTGATTTATATCAGGCCCAGCTGCAATGTGCTTAGAATTGCTAAAATCTAAGTTTGCCTGTTTTTCGCCTTCTTTTTAATACTATGACTTCATTTTCTATTTGGAAAAAATTGGACTTTCCCATTCTTCCTTATTTTGAGCTTCAGGTCATATTAGAAGGACAACTTGATGATTTTACAACATCTCCTAAATAGTTCAGGAAAAGGTGTGATGTGCAATGATGAAATTGACAAGTTTTGACATATTTATATATGTCATATATAAAAATATTTATATTTCAATCATCATTCCAGATTTGGAAATAAATGTGTTAGCTACTTTAAGGAATTGATCAAAATCTCGTTGTGCTTCTGTTCTTGTAGTTTACTCTGATTCCTTTCTTTTAGCTCCAGCAAAAAGTGCAAAGTGATACTGACAGTGTCATCTTCAAAATGCCTATTCTGTTTTTCTCCCTTTACTCAGAGAGCAATATTTAAAGTAAGTTACCAAGACAGTACTGTGGCAAGGCTATATTAGACATGTAGAAGCTATTATTCTGCAATTACATGAGAATCCAAAACACTTGCGTGCTGTGTGGTATAAACAAGATTCTTTAAATTTGTCTGTCCATCACGAATTAGATGGTTTTCTCAAGACTGACATGAATTTGATCAGAATGGCAATTTTTTCTCTTAAATTTCTATGTACATTTCAAAGCCAATTTAATACCATGGATAGCAAGAAACAAACAAACAAAAAAATCACATTTGATGGAGAGCATGCTCATCAGGCTTGTCTGGGAACATGCCACAACCACACATGCTTAATAATTAATGTTCATATTACTTTAAAATAATCCCAAAATTCAAGACACCGAGTAAACTGAGCATCTTTTAGAGAATCATTTAAAGAAAGCAACTACTGTATATACATTAGAAGATAGAGGTGATAGAAGAGCCATGCAGAAAATTTTTGGATATTGAGATCCAACACAAACAAATGATTGCCTTTTCACTGGAGGAAAGGATGGCGGACAGTGGAAAACATAACAAGGCAACAATTTCAAGCCATGGAATGTGGCTTTTTCTCAAGGATAAAGTTCTCTTTTGTACTTTTACCATGCATTTTTAAAGCATTGATTATTTGTCCATGAACATGTGATAAACAATCATGTGTGTTGAGCAATCCTAATGATTTGTATCTCCATAATACATTAGAATGAATGAAAGAATATTTATTGTTCTGGTGAAAGATCAGAAGTAAGATTTGATATAAACAAAAACTCATCTTAAATTTTACTGGAAAAATTTTAACAAAATGTGCTGCTTTCTCAGTGGTTTCATACCCATTTTTGCTAGACTCTGCAGTTCAAGCCTGAGACTACAGAGCCATCTTGGTGTGCACATATGACCTGCACAACAGCAGGACTTCTTCAAATCCAAAGGACTACCATGTATATAAAAATCTTACTCCTAAAGTATATTATGAAGTCTCAGTGGAAATATTTCTACAAAGTGTGCTGTTTTCTTAGTGCCATTCTTGAAATGCAGAGGATGTTTCAAAGAAAGAGTAAGAAAGACTATAGGCATCACCAACAATATTGTTTGTTATAGAAATCATGATTTACACACATGATCCTTTTCATTAGCAGTATTCTTAGTCACCATTATAAAAAGAAAACACATAGCTTTCTGTTTTTTTTATATATACTGTTCAAAAAAATAAAGGAAACACAAGCAGAAGACATCCGAGATCTGAATGAATGAAATAGGCTTATTAAATAGTCGTTACATACAGTAGTTTTGTGTCCCTTTAGTTGTTTGAGCAGTGTATAAACTACTGTATGTAAAGAACAAAGTATTTAATAAGGCAATTTCATTCATTCAGATCTCGGATGTCTTCTGCTTGTGTTCCCTTTATTTTTTTGAGCAGTGTATATTTTCCCTTCCCTCTTTTTTCTTTTTTCTCTGCACTTTTTTTTATTTCTATTAATTTTTATTAGTTTTGTATCATTGTGTTTTTAAACCTCAATAAAAATTATTATAAAAAAAGCACATCCGGAGGGTATCAGACTTCACATTTTAGCAAGTATTAAATAACAACTGTTGCCATTCCTGGACAAGGTCACTGATTTTTTTTTTTTTTTTTTGTTGATCAAGACATTGGAGCCCATAATCCAGTACAGAGATGTAAAACTCACATCGCCACAGTGGCATCATGTGACGTATCGTGACTTTCCCCCAGTTCGCTAAACCAGGCATGGGCGTGGCCAGCACATGACACATCCAGCCTGCAGGCCATGAGTTTGATAGCCCTGATCTAGCACATTAAGAGGAACATCAGTTGGTAGCTGATCTACAATCTGTTTCTAAGGTAATATAGCTTTATATGAATGAAGTCTGGAAGTCATGATGATTTTGAAAGGTTTAAAGGTTTGGTTCAGGGTCTGTGATGAAATATATTCACAACTTTGTTTGTTTTTTTAAAGGCTAGAACTTTATACTGTTCACATTTTAAAAGGTTTGGAGTGACAGATGGAACTACTGATGGGAACTTATTTCCACTGAACTAAGCTGCATGAAGCATGTCCTATTAATACAGTTTTCATCTGCTCCATTTTATAAGCCAAAGTTTTGCCACTTGATTTCTTACAAAACTATTATTACAGAATTATTTTGAGCTTGCCAAGTTTAATATGGCATATTTTAATGCTTTGACAAGTATTGGACTTCACTGCTGAACTCAATAGCAAGCTCAAAGAGACATTTTAGTCCTTGGATAATTATATCTTCATTTTAGCATATGTTCTAAAGAATAGAAACAAGTTGTCTGAACTTAGTTCAATTTTAATACTATTTATTTAATAAGAAAATAAGATATTAAATATGTATGTTTTCCAAACTAACTAATTAATAAATATATATATATATATATATAATAGTTTAAATAACTAATAATTTATTATAGCTTAAATAATTTGTTTCCTGCTATTTTAGTATACTATAAAAATGTGTCAATGATTGAGGCTGCAAGAACCAGAACTTTGTATCTCCCTCATCACCTGAAAGCAGCAAAAGAGGAAGTAAAGAAGAAGATACAAATGTGTATACCGTGCTTGTGCATATATAGACTCATTTATACAAAATTTGGAAATTGAAAATACTACTGATAATATTCATTTGCTAAAGTATTCCTATGAATGAATATAGTGCCTAGAATGAATTCAGCAAATATTATTATTATTATTATTATTATTATTATTATTATTATTATTATTATTATTATTATTATTATTATTATTATTATTATTATTATTATTATTATTATTATTATTATTATTTTACTTTCAAATCCAGCTCCTTGCCTAGCTTATGGTCACTAGCCACAGTTATCCCTATTTTCAGAAAGAGTGACCCCAGCCTAGTTGAAAATTACAGACCAATCTCATTATGTTGCATTACATGCAAAGCCATGGAATCAATCATAAATCAATCCATTACCCTATACTTAGAGACAAACAACCTACTCTCTAACAAGCAGTTTGGCTTCAGGAAAAAACTGACCTGCAATCTGCAACTCCTACACTGCAAAAACATATGGACTTCACAACTCAACCAGGGTAAAGCAATAGACGTGATTTATATAGACTTCTATAAAACCTTTGATTCAGTAGTACACAACAAGCTACTTCTAAAACTAAAATCTTATGGCATTTCTGGATCCCTGCATAAATGGATAGCTGCATTCCTATCAAACAGGCAACAGGTAGTCAAAATAGTGAATGCCCTATCAAACCCTGCACCAGTTAACAGTGGTGTCCCCTAAGGAAGCGTTTTAGGACTCACACTCTTTATACTTTACATAAATGATCTTTGCAATCATATTATAAGCAATTGCGTTCTCTTCGCTGATGATGTAAACCTATTCAACACCACCGACAATGCTGCTACCCTACAAAAAGACTCTCGGCCTCCCCGGACCCTGGCTTGCTGATGCACAAGAAACACGCTCGAGCCGGAATCGGAGTATCTTGGTTTAATCGGCAACAACAGCTCTCGGTGGAAACCGGATTGCAAACCATACAAAGACGCAGCTGCTGGGAGCTTGTAATAGTGTCCTTTTATAGAGCGAGTGCCGAGTGCTCCCAGCTGGGGAGATTCAAAGTTCCCGCAGCTGTCATTCCGGCCGCGCAGGGATGACGTCATCCATCTCGGGTTTTGCCGGAGTCGTGTTGTTTGCAGATATCCCTCTATGCCCACGCGTCCCCATCAAAACCCCCGTGCACAGGAACGCCTAGCCGGTACACTAACCCCTCCACCAGCACCCAGTGGCCCATGTCCACCCCCCCATCGAGCGCGCCACTCAGGCTGCAGCGGTTGGACTCGAGTGCTTTGCAGCGGTTGGTGTCGATCGCGTCGTGCCGCTCGACAAAGACCTTATCAGAATGGTCAAACAATTGGCAACTCCAAATCTCAAGCAACAAATGTTCTGTCTTATATATTGGCAAAAAAAAAAGCAAAACACTAAATATAAGCTGGATGGATACGACCTTGTAGATGACCCTCACTCTGTTAAGGACCTTGAAGTATTCATCTCAAATGATCTAAGTGCCATAGCTCACTGTAACAACATTGCCAAAAAAGCATTAAAAGTTGTTAACCTAATCTTGCATAGCTTCTTCTCCGGTAATATTGAACTGCAAACCAGGGCATACAAAACTTTTTCTAGACCAATTCTTGAATACAGCTCATCTGTCTGGAACCCGCACTGCATATCAGACATTAATACAATCGAACGAGTCCAGGGATATTTCACGAGAAGAGTCCTCTACACCTCTGCTCGCAACAGAATATCTTATGCCACCAGACTTCATATTTTGGGATTAGACAATTTAGAACTTTGACATCTTCGGTGAGACCTAAGCATAGCACATAAAATTATCTGCTACAATGTCCTACCTGTCAATGACTACTTCAGCTTCAACCACAACAATACATGAGCATACAATAGATACAAACTTATGGTAAACCACGCTAAATTTGATTGCAGAAAATATGACTTCAATAACAGAGTGGTCAAAGCCTGGAATACACTACCCAAGTCTGTGATTTCTTCCCCTAACCCACAAAACTTTAACCTTAAACTGTCTACTGTCGACCTCACCACATTCCTAAAAGGTCTCTAAGGGGCGTGCATAAGCGCACGAGCATGCCTATTGTTCCTGTCCTAATGTTCCTTTTTATATGTATCCATTTTATGTATTCATAATTATGTTTATACTTATATCTGTTACATGTTACATGTTTGATGAAAAATAAATAAGTAAATAAATAAATAAATACCACAAAATTTTCTTTTTGTACTATTGTTTGCATTGATCTTCAAACCAGAAATTTGTCATTTGTTGTTATATTTTTCCGATCCATCTCAGGTTTTAGAAACAATCTCATTTGTTAATTGTTGTATTCAAGATTTTTTTAAATGTTATAATCCTCGTTGAAAGAAAGTGAAGCACAACTGTGATTTTACTTTCCTTAGAAGTTCTTTATAACTGAGAAATATAGCTACAGTACATGCATCTTAATCCATTAATATTAAAAGAGCAATATGTGTGGAAGAAAATGGAACTCTGAAGATATTTATATAACCAAAGTGATTTAATTTACCTGAAACCAGATAGAAGCATGATTATAATCACAATTTTGTTTCCTGTGCAAGATATTATTTATAATAATACTCAGCTAGAATTATGATGTCCTGAGGATTGCAAACAGAGTAGATTATGAATAAAAACCTGGGGCATAAGAAAGAGAAGCTAGAAAGAGTAAGAGATAAAGTACACTATAAAAATGTAACTCTTCCTGAAAGCTGTGAAATTGAAGGAAAAGCAGAGTTGGAATGATTGATGCCTAGCACTTTGTAAACAGGACTTTCACAGGATTTAGAAGAAAGTTGTAACAGACATGGAAGTTCTGATAAATAGGAAATGCCTGTTGAGGTAATTTTATCACTCTCCCTGCCCCCAAAAGAAAAGCTGTTACATTTTGGTTGATCTTGTCTGTTAAATGTAATGAATGGTGTTCAGCAGACTGCTCTGAATTTTTTTTTTTTAATCCAAAGACTTCAAAGCATTTTAAAATGTCAAGCCCATGATATAGGCCAAGGACTTATTTACAATACAGCCCAAAAGATTTGAAGTGCAAAGTTTGAAGAATAATTGCTATTTCACTATTTGCATTGTTTTGACGTAACAAATAGGTAAATTCAAAATATAACAAAAAATGCAATCATATGCAAATACATTTTGAGTGGTATAATTTGATCAGTAGAATTTATTCAGTGTGAAAAAGGTACCTTCATATAAAATTGTAAATACAGGAACATTGAAGAATTAAACCAATAGTCGATATATATCTTCACTGCTCTTTCTTTTTTATCTTTATTTCAGTCAAAATGTTAAATCTATAATAATTCATTGTTCTTCTCAAAAAAAAAATCATATTAAAAGTCTTATTTTTCATTTCATCGCCACATTAAATTGTCTTAAAGAATACAAATTATGAGTAAATCTACACATTTAGGTAAGCAAGTTTGCAAGCTTAGGTATGTGATGACAGCAATTTGATTTATTGTAATATATTTTATTTCACCTCATAAGATTAGTGCAAATGATCTGTTATGGTATTACGTAAGTAAAAATAGTGGAAACAAGAAGTGTGAAGGCGTGTTAAATAGATGATTTTTTAAAAAGCTAAAAATGGTGAAAATCTGACGTGTTGGTATGATCTAACTTAAAAACTAACTTTTCCAGCTGGTACTGAAACCTTGTATTTACAGAGTGTCTATATTTTTAATATTTTAATATTATTCAGTGATATGTCTCATGATTATTTATCATTTTACTCCAGCTGCTATCAGTTCACAATACAAAGGGACACAAGGACAATAAGATTACTAAAAAATTGCATATATATTCCATATAAGGTAAAACAGAAAGTATGGATAAAATCACCACTAATAAAATTTCAGTTTTTGTACTAGTTTGAAGTACCAGCCACAAATCATAAACATAGAACAAAACACTTTTTATTGCTCTCTTAAATATTGACAGTATTGGGGCTATTTGAATAATTGATAGAAGCTTAATTGATAGAAACTACTGTTAAGCTCTGAGGTTGAATTACAACTTCACCACCACTCAGAAGCAGAAGAGATAGAACATTCTTACCTCCATAATCCCCAAATTTACAGTGTGGACAGATTCCATTTGAAAAATAGATACTTGAAGATATATGAGAATTGTACCAGTTAACTTATTGGCAATCAGTACTACACTTGTCAAACCAGTGTCACATGGCTAGAGTGACTCTGACACACTAATTGCATCCATCACCGTTATCAAATGGTTTTCAAAGGTAGTCCCACATAAAGCTGACTATAGTAGTCTAGATTTGAAGTAAGAGCAGTGCAAGGGTTTGAGAGCAATAGTCCCAGTTAGCTGCAGGGGGAGGAGGCCATCTTTTGCGTTTGTCCAGAACACTGATTTTCCTAGAAAGAAACTGATATCTTTAAACTAAAACTGTGAGCAATAAAAATTGCTTTTGACCAATGGAGATATTTTCTGGAAGTGCTGTGCTGGCTCTTTGGGGTCCATATCAGGGGTGGGTTTTACTTACCTTTACTACCAGTTCGAAGCTTCTGCGCATACGCAGATTAACTTTGATGACATCTGAGTCAGTGGGTGGAGTTTCCCGTTGTTGTGACTCCGACCCCCGAGCCCGTCTTATCAGAGGGAGAAGACTACGAAAGTGAAGGAGAGGAGTTGGCAAGGCCTCCCTCTCCAGGACCCTCCTCTCTGGCAATGCCTCAGGTGTCTCCCAAAGGAGAAGAGATAGGCCAGGAGCCAGGCATCTCCGAGCAGCCGCAGTTAGACAGCGACGGAGATAAGTCCTGTCTGGATCCGCGCCAGCGTCTGAAAGACAAGCACATGCAGCAGAGAAGGAGGCGTGCCAGAGATTAAACTGAGTCACTGGACCACACCTCACAGGGGATAAAAGGGGGTGTGGTGGCCATTCAGGCTTTGTGACAGACAAAACTGAACAGCTAGCAAGTCATACTGTGTCTCTGGAACTTCGTTATCTGCCTTCCTTGGATTTATTATGGACTGGACTTGACAATTCTTTGGCTTTGTGAATTTATTTTGGTTTATCTGATGGAGGAGGAACACCTCCCTCTGTGAGTAAAGTTTTTGGCAAGCAGCTACTGGGTTGCTGCCAATTCTGTTATCAAAGGAAATTATTGTCTGCAAGTTTATTTTAACTCCTGGCTGACTGTTTGTGTGCGTGTGTGAGACGGGGACAGAACACCCATCAGTTTTACTATCGGTTCTTGTGAACTGGTCCAAACCGGAGCAATCCACCACTGGTCCACATCAACTGAATAATCTGAAAGTGCTGCAAAAAAAAAAACTTGAAAATTTTTTTGAAGTTTAGGACAAGGAGCAAAGTATTTAATAAACACTACTTAAACTATTGAAGGGGTTATTCAAAGTCAGAACATTTTTGGGAAAATTGCCACATATATGCATGCTCTTGACTTGGTGTGGCAATTCCACCAACATTTTCCAGAGGAGCCAAGACCATCCAAACTCCCAACCCACTGCATACCAGAGCATAACAAAGAACTTGTAAGTGAAGGAGTTAACTTGGAGGGGACTGAGTGGTTGATGAAGCCCAACCATCGACTTCTGGCCTTCACTTCCCAAGGCATCTAATTATCTAGATGCTTTGCCGAACATGCCAAATGTTGCAACATATTATTCAGATTTGGGATCAAAAGTCTCCTTTGAATTGGCTTTGGTCCCACACTTCCCAAGTGCCTGTGAGAATTCAGACAATGAAGACATGGAAAAGGGAAACAATTGTGGGGAGGGAGGTGGAAAGTAACCATTCCAGTCAGGAGAAGAACTCAAGCAGGATGTTAGCTTGCATCTCACACAAGAATGACCACCAGATTGATCTCTTCACTGAACTCACTCAAGAAACTATCATAAAACAGACTTTAGATCTGATCTGGTCCTAAAGTCTGTCTATGCAATAGAATGTCACTGATACATTTAATAGGACTATTTCTTTTCTGATTCAGGGGTGGTTGCACGATACCAACATAACTGTTACCTTTTTAAGCCCATACCCAGGTTTCAAATTCAATCGTAATTCAACTTCTTATACTATAATCTGAAGCTGACATTTCACCAACTTTTCTAATGCTTTCTCCAAAGTAAAAGGTTTAAATTGTGAAGAGTTATTTAATTGAGTTGTGAGATGGCTTCTTCAGCAGCAGGCATATCATACTTCTTTCATGTACCTTTTTTCCAAAGAAGGATTTATAGCTTCTCTAAGCCAAGTAGCCACAAAATATGAAGCTGCTGAATGAGTCAAGGAAGACATGAATCCATCTGACAAGAAGCTGAATTCATGCTACAGAGCACTTAGATTACATTACAATACATTAAATTACAATAGTACAACCATCTCAACTGATTCTGATCACTTAGAATTCAGTGAATGTAGGAAATTTTATTGGTGAAATGTTAGCAAACTATTTGCAGTTGTCTTGCACTTTCCTACCAAAAGGGAATGTCTTAAACAAAACTGCCAAATGATATTTTGCTGATACTCAAGGCTGAAATCCTATTCATCTCTAGTCAAAATTAGATTCTCAAAATATTAGTAAGATAGTATAATTTTACAATATTTTTATAGCTAGATAAATTATAGTGATTCCACAAACCAAAAATTAAGCTTCTGATTTTATAATTCACATGTTTTCCAAAAACATGGTCGGAATAGACCAATTGTTCACCAAGTTGGTTCCAGCAGTTGATATCTCTGGAAAATGTTCAAGCAGTATATGGTTTGTTCTTAAGTACTGAAAGAAATTATTTCTTATTAACTGATATTTTATTTAGCTAAGAAGCTATGTACCCTTTTCTTTAATTTTTTTCCAGTGGTATGAATTCCCCTAGCAATCATGATTACAGCAAAAGTTTGGGTTCAAATACCTTCAAATTATTTTACATTTAATTTGCTTGAATAGCAAATTTCATCAAGAAATGCATGTAGATTGAGAAGTTAAAATATAAATAATATTATGTTACCAAGATAGCATGTATAGATTCAGACAATGGGAAGATTAAAACTTATAGGCATCAATATGATCTTCAGTTTTTGCTGCAGGGATAGAAAAGATAGAAAATGCATGGTTTTAACAATTAGCCAGTTCATTTTTTAATTAAGTTTTTTTTTCCAGTAGTGTGCATGCTAATAAGTTAACTACATGATAGGTGATGCTTTCTAATTATGGAGATGAACTTTAGGCCTTTCTGGCTTGGAGCAAATTCTTAATTGTTAATCACAATTCCCTAAACACTATTAGCCATTCCAAATTCATTTTACTTTCATTCTGCATGGACTTTGCTTAATTCTCTAATAGTTACATTAGTGCAATTCCTTTACCCAAGACTGGGAATAATTTTCAAAAGGCAGGTTAAAGAACCATAGGGAAAGAACATCTTTTCAGCTTGATTGCTCCCATTGATTGCATATCACGGAAAGTAAAGTAGCAATGACAATCATTACACAGGTATCCACAGCAAACTGAGATTGCATCAAAATGATAATAACATTACAGTAACATCATGATAGAGATCTAATTTTATGTACTATCAACCTAATATCCTGATAGAAGTACATAATTTGCAGTTTTTGCATTATGGCATTAGATTGTACATTTTGTCACTTACTCTTATCTTACCCTGCAGTCTCCAATGATTTAGATTCTCAAACGCATTACTTCCTCTGCATTCCAAAAGTGAAAATCAACAAATAACTGGCATAGGATAAAAGACATTTTTGTTTTTTGATTCAGTAGAGCATCTGAAAAATGGAGCCAATGCTCCCGCAGACCTTGACTTTCTAAAGAAGAAATAATTTAATTCACCCAATACTTTTAATTTTCACTTGTTACATTATATTAATCATAAATGGTACAACTATAAATGTGATGTGTATTATATTATGGAAAGACACAAATACAAATGATACATTGCTGTAATCTATGGAGCAGATTAGTGTTTGAGAGATTTTTTGTCCCTCTTTGTTTTTCTGCTGGTAAAAGTAATATAAGTCCACACTGAATTCCTTGGGTGCTGATAAGTAGGACACAATTGCTGTATCATCAAAATTCTGCAAGAATTAAATGTTCTGACATTGTGCAGCTAGATCAGTCACAATTATTAAAGTGTATGTAGCACATCCATATTTTGCCCTACATCAGTTTTAAACAACACTGCAAACACTATGATGGGATTATACATCCCTTTTCCATTTCAGTTACTCATGAAGTTCAGCAATATTGGACAAAGTTTACTATGAGATTACTGCTCTTGGATTGTTCTACTAAACATTAATGTACTTTGTACAGTTAATGACACCTATATAAAGGCTGGATTCAGCTTTCAAATGATTTCCTTATTTATGGAATGAAAAACCTGGACAATATTGCTCTGTATTGTTAATGTTCATTTTATTGTTTAAAACTTAAACTGTATCAAATGTAGGTGAGAAAGCAAGTATATTAGAAGACAACATTAATATTTGGGAGGGTCTAACAAGTTGGAACAATAGGTGAAAAGCAGCAAGGAAAACCAGTGCTAAACTGGGCAGGAAAACTGGGCAGGAAAGGCATGAGTGTTGGATGAAGTAGCTTTTATTGGGCAATGAAACAGGCAAAAAGAATCTTAGTGGATCACATGGTGAGCTGAGCCAACAATGTGATACCACTGCAAAAATGAAAGAAAGAAAGAAAGAAAGAAAGAAAGAAAGAAAGAAAGAAAGAAAGAAAGAAAGAAAGAAAGAGCAATTCCAAGTTGCATTCGCAAATGAATAATATTAAGATTTTTTTAAAAGTCATTGTTACTTTCTATTCTACTGAGCTCATTTTACAGTGGAATATTGTGTCCAATCTTTGATAACATTTTAAGAATAACATTGACAAATTGGAAAGTAATGAAGATATAAGACCTAAAAGAAAGAAGGAAACTTTTAGGGAATTTGGAGGCATTGGGTATGCTTAGCTTAAAAATAGAGAAGTGTGGGAAATAGGATGGTTATATTTCTGAAATAAAATCTGAAGAAGATGGAGCAGGAAGTTTTAGAACATCTTGAGAAGACAAGAAGGGGGAAATGGGCATGTGTCACAAAGAAATAGATTATCAATCGAACATCAAGAAAAAAATTCCTAATGTAAGAGATGTTAATCAATGGAACAGATAGACTTGGGAAATAATGGAAGCTCCTTTTCTGCAAATGTTTAAATAGACAGTGGATGGCCACCTGTCATGGATGCTGTAATAGTGGAATAAATGCTGCTGCACTAAATAATCTCCAATATTCCTTCCAGCTATAATGTTCTATCATTCTACTGGTTTAGGTCAATCTTGTTCTTTAATTTCTTCTTTATGGAGTGATCACAGTAAATAAGGGATAATGCTGTTATTCTGGCTGAGAACAAGTGTTGCCATGGTGAATGCTTCCAGTCCAAATCATGAGTTAATTCTATATAATCAATAACACATTTCTTTGCAGTGTACATATTGTTTTCTTTAGGTATAAATTTACAACAACTCTAAACATCTGAAAGATCCCTCTTCTTCTTCAACCAATATGCAAGTGGGAGGATCACATGTGCATATTGCTAGAGATTGCCTTTTCTTAAACTGATAAGGAATTTCAAGTTGACTGGGCAGGAGAAGAATCATGCTGCAAATGTTACTGTCCATTTTTAGAAGGATTGTCAAGTATCCATAAATCCTGCTTCCCTTTTCATTTTATAGAAGTTGCTTCTGAAAATATGCAAATCTTTGTTCTTAACTGCAGAAATAATGTAACAGTTTCTTTATTATGTTCATAAGATTGCATAGGATTTTTTTTCAGATAAATTGAAGAAAAGCCTAAATAGGTTTTAATATATTATTTATCAGAATCACTTATCCTCTTATATAGCTGCTGTTTTATTCATTCTATTTATTTATACTATTATTTTCAAACGGCTCATAAAGCTTATCATGTAATGACTGCAAACCAAATTGCTTAGCACATTGTAAGCCGCCCTGAGTCTCCGGAGAATGGCGGCATATAAATCAAAAATTTTTTTTAAAAAATGATGTATTTGGTGCAGGATTGACCCAATGTGAGGGTGGGCAAAATCAGCCTATAATATAGATTCTGTATCAAATCTGAATCCCATTGTCATTTATAAATCTGTAATTCCAAACTAACTGACCTACAGTATATATTGGTTTATCGCAAATGCAGTAAATGTTGGGCCATATGTAAGTGCAGTAGCCAGTCAATATGTACATTCTGATTCATTATGAGGTACAGACTTAATACTGTAAATTCATTTCTAACTTAGCTATAATATAGTAGTTATCTCATAGATTATACAAAAATGTTCATTATTTTAATCAAAATGATTTTCGGTTGGTAATTTCTATGAAGGCATATTAGTATCCTCTGTAATTTCTGTAATTCACTATCGTCAAGACTAAAGCCACTATTGAATAAATGAAATCATCACTAAGTGCCTAGATTTGGGGGGGGGGGAATCATATTGATGAATTATAGATTAGATGATCAGATAGCATAGTTGGTTCCACTTAGAGCTTGAAAACAAGGCATTTTAGCTAAAAATGAAGTCCGGAGAAAGTCAAACCATTTGGGTCATTTGAGAACAAGGAATCTTTAGGATTAAAGACACACATGATAGGAGACAAAGGTGAATTACCTAGGCACATAGAAGCTGAGAATTGTTTGAAATTTCATGATTCAAAATTATAGATTAATTATAACTATAGCGGCAATATGATCTTTATGTGATTCAGTAAGAACACCCATGTCAATCTAGGATAGCAAAATCAACAGGTTTTTTTGTACTTTATAAACCAACAAATTGAATGTCAAAAGTTTTTACCCAAATTAGACCACACTTCATAAGGCAATAGATATACTGTGACTGACTACCTAGAGACCATATTCCTAATTCTCTACACAACACAACGGTCGTTTCATAGCTACCATATTATTTGATATTTGGTCTATTCATTCTTTCTAACTGTTTTCTTTTTTCTTAATTGTAACTGTGGTTTGACAAGTAGAAGGAAAAAAAATCTGTCTATGAGTTGTACTAATTTAAAGGGGAGATCTAGACATAAAAATAAGGGCAAGAGATCAATTTCTGGACATGGCTCAAATTTCATAAAAAATTATGCTAGTGGACAAGTGAGAGGAGAGCAACAAATAATATACTATTGATACATGGGATCTGACCAATAAGTAAATTTAGCAGGCAGTCACTTTTAGAGCCTGACATAAAAACCATAGATCAAAGTAAGGAGCCAATCTGGCCAGGAAGAGGCTTGCCAGACTGTAAATCCTATTCTTGGTGAAGATGGAAGGCTTTCTTCCACATCAGGAGAACACCTAAAGTTGTTTTTTTTCCCTCTTATTCTGTTATTTCTCACTTTGTATGTCCTTTTCTCCTTGCTGTTTGCTGTTTGCTCCCTTGGCAATATCAGATAGTTATTACAGAGATAAAGGTCATTATTCCATGTGGTGGTTTTACCATTTTACCATTAAAAATAAAACCTCTGCAACCTATCTATTATGCTGCTTGAGATATTGGCAGAGAAATAGAATAAAAATGTGGAATAAAATAAAATGCTAAGAAGATGATAACAGGGCAGCAATAAAAGCAGAGATAAGAATAATATGAAAATGGATAGAGGTTAATACAAATGAATTTGGAAAAGATAACATCAGCTTTTAGGAGCAGTCTTGACAACAGTGCTATCTCATTGTCACTTAATCTCCTCCTGGAGTTTGAATAAAAGAGACAGAGGGAGGAAAGGAGAGAGGGAAGGAGGGAGAGGGAGAGGGAGAGGGAAAGGGAGGGAGAGAGAGAAGCAGGCAGGCAGGCAGGCAGGCAGACAGACAGACACACACAGAGAGAGAGAGAGAGAGAGAGAGAAACAGACAGACAGACATACCATGTTTTCCCCAAAATAAGACATCCCCTGATAATAAGCCCAATCGGGCTTTTGAGCACATGGCAATAAGGCCAAGCACTTATTTCAGGGTTCAAAAAAAATATAAAACAGGGTCTTATTTTTGGGGAAACACGGTACAGACAGACAGACAAGGTCAGACCATTTCAGAATTTGGAACTCACTTTAACAAAATTCATGCTACATTGAGGCCAGTTAAGTTTATCTAACCCAAACAGGTTCAGGCCTAAATGTTCTCCATATTCTACTGTCTTCCATTCTAAAGGAAATTTTACTGTAAATTAATTTCTAAAATAATCTTAAGTAATTGTTTTATTTCTCCCAATTATATGCCCAAGAACAATACAAAGGTAATTAAAAATATATAAAAGTCTTTTTTATGAATAAAATATGAAAAAGTTCTAGCCATACTAATTAGAAATGAGTATTAAAAATACATTTATCTAGTGAGTCATAAATGATCTTTACTGCAGGTTTAGGTGCTTCCTTTTTTTGTACAGTATATAATTACTAACATACTGTGCAACTTATTTATCAGCATTCTTACAAGCATATGTAATTAATATGGATGTTTGTTGCTTAGTTATTAAACTTTGTCAAATATTTTTGAATTAGCAATTAATAGTGAAGGTTAAATGAAACATAAATGTAATGTCATATTAAATAAGTCTGGGATTAATTAAACCTATTATCATACAAAAAGTAATTTATCCAAGCTGTAATGATGTTGGTTGCTGAACCAACATTATGTATAAGGCATGACATTTTAAATTTGTCATATAAAGAGAAGGGAAATAAGGTTGAAATAGGTTGCTTAACCAGTTTACATGGGGTAGAGATAGAGCTCTAATTAAGAATATTTCCAATGGATATTTAGTTGGGCTATATTAATGTACATGATAGAGTACAGAATCCAATTCTATTCAGAAATGTTTAATATGAGAAGTTATGTGTCCTACTCAAAACCCACAAACTATTATTTTCTTTAAAGAATGAGATCATTCTTTAACTTCAGGCATAGCAGATGTTTATGGAACAAATAATTCTCACTTTAACAAAAAAAGAACGTCAGAACTTTAGAAATTAATTTGTCTATAGCCTCATTGTTTCTGAAAATTTTTAAAGATTGTTTGTTTGTTTGTTTTGGTAGGGATAAATTCATACAATATTCAGAACATGGGTCCAGGATATTTTGCAAATTGTTGACATTTGTAGCAAATAACTGTAAATTTCTAAATCGATCTGCTAATTATTCCTCTTATCGATCTGCTAATTATTAAACTGTAATTTTCTTTTTTCTTTCATTTCCAGTTATATCATTTAAAAAACAAAAAGTAAAGGAGCGTATAGATTTTTAAGTATAATATCTATTTATTCAATATAGCTTTTCAGTGCATCATGTATCTGCCCTCTAGCAGAGCACGAAATGGCTGCTTAAATTTCCATCCTGTTCATTTTGCAGACCTAGAAAATCAGTTCAAAACTATTCATTCTGATTTAGAAACTAGGCCAGATTTGATACTGCACTTATTTCTTATGTAAATGATCTGTACAAAATGCATTATTTTCTTTTCAGCAGACCAAATTAACAGTGCTAGAAATGTACTGATTAAAATTATAAACAAATCAGAGATTCCCACATAAATCTATTGATGTATATGAAAATATTGTTCTAGAAACAAATATAAAAAAATTCAGAAGTGTAAAGAATTCATTGTATCATAGGTTCAGTGAACTCTCAAATCTCCAAGAGAGAAAACCTACGTTGTTAATTTTGAATATATTGCTTGGAAGGTCCAATATATTTTAAATATAATCTCTGATGAATCAGTTTTAATCTCAGATGTATCTATACTAGGGTGTCAAACTCAAGACCCAGTGGCTGGATCTGGCCCATAGGATACTTATATCCAGCCCGCAGGGGAGCTCTGGAAATAGTGAAGGACTGGCCCATGGTACCTCTGCCAGCAAAAACGCAATCCTCCCGAGCTCCGTTTTTGTTGGTAGAGGGTTGCAGGAGGCCGTTCCAGCTGAAAATGGAGTTCAGAAGCCCATTTTCTCTGGCAGAGCTCTCGGGCCACAGGTGCCCCCAACATGAGTGATGTCAAGATGGCCATGCCCACCAGGTCAAACACAACCCTGATGAGGCCCTCAATGAAATCGAATTTGATACCAGTGATATATACCATTTTAACTTTTTTAAGAAAATGAAGCTATTGATAGGGCCTTATCAAAAATTCCAAGTCTTTGGTTCATATTTGATATATTTCAGTAGTACGAATTTAAAAGTATTATTGAAATTTTAATGAAAATATATTGTGCATTTAAACTCTTTCATAGTGTCCATTAAAATTATGTATTGTTGCTTTGAAGCATCTGGTCCATGTTGAGCCATTAAAACTTAAGTCGAAAATATTTCCACTGTTGTGGATTAAGAAGATTACATTCAATTTGAAGTCAGGAAAAATCTGTAAAAGAATTACATTCAACTGACTTAAAGTTGCTATGCCATCTTTAGCCTACACTGAACAGTAAAGTAAAGCTACCATTTTACTGTTTGTTTTAAACCTAATTTTTTCCAAGAGTTAAATATGTGTGAATCTAATTATGAAAATTCAGTCTGTGTCCCAATCAGATTCCTCAATCCCAATAAGACACTGATTGGTTTAGCATCTTAGACCAAGCGAAATCAAAAACTGCTAGGGGATTTTCAAAACCTGGCATTCAGATAAATCAGTCATCCATAGACACATAGACATAAATTACATTTACGCAGTGCAAAAAGACAATAAAAAAACCTAGGAAGGAAACAAAAAGATACAACCAATTCACAAAATCAGGGATCAACATCACACTATCAGGTAGAATGTAATGTCCTAATCAAGGAACCACCAAGGAGGAAATCACAGCTTCACCAAAACTGGCAGAGCATGCTACTGAACAGGCAGCAAATCACACACTTGCACCGATGAAATTACCTAGTTGGGTAATGAAACATCATGCAGACAACCCAGATCACTAATAATTCCATCGTAAAGCATAATTTTCTAGTTTACAGTATGTTGTAATTTTTGTCTACAAAGGGAATAAATGAATGTTTTTCCAGCATAATACATAATACATAGCTCCTAAGCACCTTTCTTCCAGGTCTCAAAGTTGAGTTAGAGTTTAGAAAGAAATTTAAAAAAAAAACATGGCCTTACAAACTCTGTCTAAAAATTGTTTTCTTCAAAAAGTTGTCATGACCTATTAAAATATCAAGTTAGTACTTTCAGAATAGAGTGAAGTACATTGTGAAATGACAGGAATGGCCTCTTGCTTCTGTCTACCACTTGATCACTAAAGTTTTTTGTGAGCACATGGAAATGTTCAGTGAATTTATTAGAGAAACTAAGCTAGGATCTTTTACAGAATACACCATCCCAGAGTCACAAATGAAATTATCTTCATTTGTACCTATTGATCTTTATTTATGCTTTCTTAGTTTTATGTTTTAAACTCCAGAAATAGTAAAATCTGACTATCTATGAATTGTCACATGAGGGACATTTTCATCAGTGTGTGCCCACATTAACATAACAAAGTACATCTTAAAGTGTATTGCAATTTCAATAAAGAGCAGATATGAGATATGATGTATCTGTATTTATCATCAAATCTGCTTTGTGAATTCTCAATTTATGAATGTGCTACATAGAAATCAATGGAAAGATATCCTAGGATCCTTCACTGTGGATAGGAATGTGCAGCCAAGCAAATTACACCTGGCAGATCATTCTTAGGATAGTGTTTAACTACGCACTGCATGTTAGAAAACGTGAAACAGGAAATATGAAAGAAACAACACTAAGATCATTCATGAGCTTTTGTTCTACCAGCTATCATTTATTTTGTTTAAGATTCAGTAATCTGGTTATGAACTCAGAAGAAAGAAATGTGTTAGAAAAATACCATTGAATACAAGAAGTACATCAAAACTGGCAGGGACATCTGAAATTTAAACATCTTAAACTGAATTAGCAAATTGTAAAAAATGAATGATGCCATGCAATGATTTCATGTTATGCCAGATCCTCCAATAAAGCATGGCATATGCCATTCTATAGAATTCAGGTTTTATTATTTTAAAAGGTATGAAATAAACAAATTTAAATTCTCAGCCCATTTTCAAACAATATAATAATCAGAATTGAATTTTGTTGCATTATTTTTTCTTGTAACTTCTTCCCAAGTTCAGATCCAGTAAGCTACTTTAAGTATAGCTTGCCATGAACATTATCTTGAGAAACAAAGAAATATTTAACTGTCAGTATATGACGAAATATATGGTGGTATTTATTTGTTTGTTTTAGAAAATCTTAACACTGAGAAGTGAGCATCTTCTCCAGTTTTTGGCAGTCTGTGTTTTATATTCACACTATATTTGTAGCTTAGCAACAACAGTATGTGCTCATGATTACTTTCCCCCTTAACATTTGGCTAATATCTTATGTTTTTGTAAAGCCAAACCTGCCTTGGAATCATTTTGCTAACAGACTCAAAGTAAGCTAAAGCTAATCTTTCATTAAACTGTCATGCCAGAACCAAACAAATGACAACAGCACTGCATATTGGAAGGCTGATGTGAAATACCACAGAGCACAAAGAGGATAAATGGTAGTTTTGGGGACTGAAATTCTAATAACCCTAGCATTTTTTTTTCAGAATTAAGGGAAACTTGTGTGGTACCCATAAAAGTGTGACAGTGTTTGGCCTCAGTTTGAATAGTCTTTGATGGACAACAATGGCACTTTATATGAGAGATTTGCTTTGGTTGGTGCGCACACTACCTTTTCTTCTTTTATTGCTGCAGCAAAATATAACTGCCATATCATCCTGAATATTCTCCCAAAAGCTTTTCTTTAAGCCATGGCTAAAAGCAATTTTCTAAAGATAAGCATAAATCAGGAAGAGGTGCATTTTTAAGTTTAGTCAGAGGAAACTGATCAAGATCAAATAGTTATTAGGAAGAATATGCAGTCCCAAAATAATATGA